>NC_065581.1:97777633-98091095 GCF_024542745.1 Macaca thibetana thibetana
TCAGGACATAGGCATAGGCAAGGACTTCATGTCTAAAACGCCAAAAGCAACGACAACAAAAGCCAAAATTGACAAATGGGATCTAACTAAACTAAAGAGCTTCTGCACAGCAAAAGAAACTACCATCAGAGTGAACAGGCAACCTACAGAATGGGAGAAAATTTTTGCAATCTACTCATCTGACAAAGGGCTAATATCCAGAACCTACAGAGAACTCAAACAAATTTATGAGAAAAAAACAACCCCATCAAAAAGTGGGCAAAGGATATGAACAGACATTTCTCAAAAGAAGACATTCATACAGCCAACAGACACATGAAAAAATGCTCACCATCACTGGCCATCAGAGAAATGCAAATCAAAACCACAATGAGATACCATCTCACACCGGTTATAATGGCGATCATTAAAAATCAGGAAACAACAGGTGCTGGAGAGGATGTGGAGAAATAGGAGCACTTTTACACTGTTGGTGGGACTGTGAACTAGTTCAACGATTGTGGAAAACAGTATGGCGATTCCTCAACGATCTAGAACTAGAAATACCATATGACCCAGCCATCCCATTACTGGGTATATACCCAAAGGATTATAAATCATGCTGCTATAAAGACACATGCACACGTATGTTTATTGTGGCACTATTCACAATAGCAAAGACTTGGAATCAACCCAAACGTCCATCAGTGACAGACTGGATTAAGAAAATGTGGCACATATACACCATGGAATACTATGCAGCCATAAAAAGGGATGAGTTCGTGTTCTTTGTGGGGACATGGATGCAGCTGAAAACCAGCATTCTCAGCAAACTATTGCAAGAACAGAAAACCAAGCACCGCATGTTCATACTCATAGGTGGGAATTGAACAATGAGATCACTTGGACTCGGGAAGGGGAACATCACACACCGGGGCCTATTGTGGGGATGGGGGGAGGGGGGAGGGATGGCATTGGGAGTTATGCCTGATATAAATGGCTAGTTGATGGGTGCTGATGAGTTGATGGGTGCAGCACACCAACATGACACATGTATACATATGTAACAGACCTGCACGTTGTGCACATGTACCCTAGAACTTAAAGTATAATAAAAAATTTAAAAAAGAAAAAAAAATAGTACCTGCCTCCTAGGTTGCTGAGAAAATTCAATTAGTAAGTATAAGATAATCTTATCAGTTTCATACATTTATGAAGAACTAGAAAAGGTTAGCTACCATTATTATTGCTAGTATACAACTTAAAATACTTGTGATTTCCTAAAAAGTTATTATTAAAACCAAGCGCAATCTCCAGAGATTAGTTATGAATGTGATTTTAAAACTATTTCCTAAAAATAGAAAAAATGCCTCATGAATGCTCAGTATTCCAATGTTCAAGGAGGCAGTGTTCCATGCTCTCAAGTCCAAATCACCTTTGATTTATTTTGTATACTGGAGTTGCAAACAAGATTTAGTCTGGGAAAAAGAGGTTTCACTACTCTTAAAAGGAATTTAAAAACCTAAGGGCCAGGAAAACACTTTACATGTCATAAAAGGCTCACTCTGTTTTAAGAAATGACATAATAAAGTTATTCAAAGAACCATGAACAACTGGGAAGTGGCCAATTTTTATTTAAGCAATTATTATCACTTCACTTTGTCTTTAACGATCTTGATGTGAGTATACTGAACAATGGAGAATTAAAGAATAAAAGTGCTTAATTTCTAAGCACCATCAAACAATACAAAACTTTATTACATATATTACATCTCAATTGATATTGCTTCATGAAAACAGTAAGAATATAATATTTAAAATTAAAAATGGCAAACAAAATAGCATGACCTATCAATATTGGGATAATATCTATGAATATTTTTATGACTTACCCATTGGGCTAAAGCAGTTATTAATAATTAGAACCTCTGAGTCATTGCCTCAGAATTAAAAATTTTCTTCTGAAGAGCCTAAAAATTAATAATTTTTATCACTAAGCACTCTCTAAAAGCAGGATAAAATAAACCAAGTGTACCTGGTGTCCAGCCTTTACTTGCTTCAAAACATTTTCATAACATACTTCATCCATGTTATTCAACTGCTGCATCTTAAAGATTTTAAAACATTAAAAAAAATCAGATGAAACAATTATAAACTTTCTAACTACAAATAAAATTTTGCCAATTACAATGCATTTTTTTTAATTTTCAGACTACCTAGAATGCAGAGGTAACAAATTCCTTACAAACATATAACATATAACAATCCACAAAAAAAAATGCAATGCAACTTAAAAGTACAAATAGAATAACTCAGATAATAGTTTCTGAGTACTAACTTTCTAAACCCACCAAGTTTTTAAAATACAATATCTTTAAGGATATTTTTGTTAGTTACAAATATTCTAGGATAATTTTTAAAGTTCTCTCTGCTTTTCCGAGAAGCCCATTCTCCAGGCTATTTTCCTTGTATTTCACTATATAAACCATACAGCACACCTTTCCTGTATGATTCTCAATGTTACTACGGATCAAGTGTCAAATGGCACACAGAGCTGAAACATACGGTAACACACTATTTCTGTAATGTATACTGAGAGAGGATGCTATTCAGAATGCTTCTACAGAAACATTTTTCAGATTAATTGGAAATCTAATATAAAATTTATGAACTAAGAAAGGGTCTCTAAGTATTTAAGGTGATGGATATCCCAATTTAACTGATCTGATATTCAGTCAAATAGATTTGACTAAAGATTTTCATGTGATAAGTTAATACATTCATATCATTATCAATGTATTCATATAATTATGAATGTATTATGCCCACATATGCCCAGAAAATATGTAAATCTACTATGTATCAATTTAAAAAAATTTAAAAGGGTCTCATATTCCTTATTAACGATGAGAAAGCTTCTAACCTAAAAGTAAGGTGACTAACCCAAAGGAGTAGGCATGTGATCCAGCCTATTATCTCTCCACTTAACATGTATTAGTAAGAGTTTAGAGGAGGATGAAAAGCATCATGTACATCTAAAATGACAGTGATTTGGATTTTTTGTTTCATTAAGGTAAACACTTTAAAATATTGGAACTCTTATGACTTATAGTTAAGTAGGATGAGGTGATCATAGGATAATTTACTCCCCACGAATAATTTAAAAACAATCCCCACCCCCTACAAAAGACAAAACTCCCAATAACTTTTTCATTGTACTTTGGATTCATTTCTGATCAAAGCCATTATTCCAAATTAGGCATAACACTCACACCATTCTCCCATTCCTTTCATGATTATGATGGTAATGTACTGTAGTGAAATATACTTTGGATTTAATTAGTTTTTTTTTTTTTTGAGACGGAGTCTCACGCTGTTGCCCAGGCTGGAGTGCAGTGGCGCGATCTCGGCTCACTGCAAGCTCCGCCTCCCGGGTTCCCGCCATTCTCCTGCCTCAGCCTCCTGAGTAGCTGGGACTACAGGTGCCCGCCACCGCGCCCGGCTAATTTTTTGTATTTTTAGTAGAGACGGGGTTTCACTGTGGTCTCGATCTCCTGACCTTGTGATCCGCCCGCCTCGGCCTCCCAAAGTGCTGGGATTACAGGCTTGAGCCACCGCGCCCGGCTGGATTTAATTAGTTTTAGGTGATTTACCAATTTGTATGATGCAACTGAAAGAAAATAAAGTTTAAGACGGCTGACAAGCATGTGAAACAATTTTCTTCTCTTTACATCTCTCTGTGATAACCATCTGCTTATCATTTAAATTATAAAGCTGAAAACATTCTAAAACTATAAACGATGCAGTTCTACATCTATCCTACTGATATATCGAAAATGAACTAAATAATCAAATTATATTGAAACAACTGAAAAAAACAAGCAGCAAACATTGCTGAAAAGCAGCACTTGAAACAATTAAGAAGCTTAAAATATGCATAACTGTATATCATAAACTCTTCCTTTGTGCACAAGTCTAAAATGACTCCCAAGAATTCTAAAGATACCTTACTTTCATGCAATGCAGTTACAGGACATTAACTGTTGTATTATAGTAACAGTCACTTTGGATATTTTTAGGTGAATATTTTACTTATAATAGTGTAAGGTAAAAATGGCTCTATTTTACTAATAAAATTGTTTTTAGACAAGAAGTGACTGTAATACATTAAAGACTAAGGTTGACATAGTAACGTATGATTCTATCTTGTTCTCTTTTAGTAAAAATCTCAAAAGGCCTGTAAATATTTTCCTAAAACTATTTCTTCTACACAAAAAACAGGTGGTGTTGAATAGCATGATAAATGTTTAAATTTTAAGCGATGTTTCCCTTATTATAAAATAAGTCTATAATAAGCACCCTAATAGTGTGAATAATATAGGTAGTACTAATTTTAAAATTAGATAAGCTTTTTAAAGCATAGAATTTTAGAAATGCCACTTATATCTATAATAATTAAGGTAATTATAGAACATTATAAGTTGAACGGAACACCTTCCTTGATGGTTGCTACTATGAAATTATTTTTCAATTTTATATGAGGTACTATTATTTCTATTAAATGCTTGTTTAATTAGAGTTTTTATTATTTCACAATGCTCTTCAATCATTTCACTTCAAAATAACTTTTTAAAACTTTTAACAACTGAAAATATGTAACACACATTGAAAACAGCAATGCAAACTATGACAAGGTACTTTCTGTAGGAGGACTTACTCTACTACAAATAGTTGAGGAAATATGCTGGAAATATGCTGGAATGTTATGTCAAAAGACTGAAATGGTCTTTTGGAGTCTCTAACCCCAAACAAGTATTCAATAATAAGTCAACAAAAATATTTTTAGATAAGAATTAAAATGAGTATTTACCTTATTTGTACATTTAATCCCCAAAAATGTCTGTCCAAGAGGTACTGGTCGAAAACGCCCATCAAAGAAGAAAAGTCCAATGTATGGATTAACATGTAAAAATGTGGCAACGTCGAGGTAGTTAGGTAAAGTTGCAGACAGTCCAAGAATCCTTATCATACTCTGTGTGGATTCAACCTATATGGATTATTTTAATTAAATGTGGGTTATTTAAATTATTTTAAACAAAAAAATTATCATTTATCCTACTAATAGGACTTCTAAAAGCTCTAGACAGAGACGAGTGTAGAGGTCAATTGACGGTCCTATCATGTAAGACTGTCTAGCCCATAATTCACAAGCTTGATTTAACAGATACATAATAAAATTCCATACCCACTATAATTAAAAATACACACAAGGGGTGAGTGTGTTGGCTCACACCTGTAATCCCAGCACTTTGGGAGGCAAGGTGGGCAGCTTGCTTGAGCCCAGGAGTTTGAGACAAGCCTGGGCAACATGGCAAAACCCCATCTCTACCAAAAAAAAAAAAGTAACTGGTGTGGTGGCACACATTTGTAGTCCCAGCTACTCAGGAGGCTGAGGTGGGAGGATCACTGGAGCCCATATGATCGTGTCACTGCGCTCCAACATGGGTGACACAGTAAAATTTTGTTTCAAAAATAAATAAATGAATAAAAATAAAAATGCAATGGGAATTAAGAACTTTGTGACAACTAAATATATTTTTAGGTCACAAAAAACTCAGTAAATTCCAAAAACTGAAAATCAGATAGGCTATATTATCTGATTATGATGGAACATACCTAAAAAGATAAAAACAAGCGATGGCCAAAAACTTGCATTCATTTGGTAATTAAAATATATCAGTATGATTTTCTGAGTAAGCTGTTAATTTTGCTCAGTCTAGGAGATTCAATGGGTATAAGCAAAGTAGTCCAATGTGAATAATACTTTCAGAGTCATCCATCCATCAACACTGGGTTAGGATCTAATCTGCAGGCACTAGGGATGCAGTACTGAATAAGACATAGATCCACACATGCAGAGACTATTTGCAGAAACATAACAAGGGAGGGATAAAAAAAGTAGAGATGGGTAAAAATTAAAGTAACAAAACATATACAGTATCTTTTTATAAATTTGTTTTCACTGAAGAAATCTTACAGATATTGGCAAAACCCCAAACCAAATCCCATCAAAAGCAAGGAACCCTAAGTAAGGGGAAATAATCGCCAGACCTATTTTTAAAGAAACCTCTTTCACAACATATAGTAATTAGAATGACTAATTATCTCACAGTTCTATGTAGTACTAGTGGTGATTTGGAAGGAAATGAAAATGATATTTGGTTTTAAAATCATCACGTAAAACACAAGAGTTACAGAATATATTTTTAAGGTTGTTTGATGTTAAAGACACAATACTCTGGCAAACACTAGACATTTTCTGCTAAAAATCCATTTTAAAACAACCATATTTTTAAATCTAAAAGTATAATTATAATATAGTTATTTAATATAGTTAAATCTATGTGAGAAACACTTTATTTGAAATACAAATAATCTGGAATGTTATGTCTAAGCCAAACCTTGAAGTCTATACACTACACCTATTTACCTTAAAAGTATTAATTATTGACAATTACAAAAAGTTAAAAATTTACAGCTTTTCCCCTATCATTAGCTCAAGATTAGACAGTATATTTCTGTGATGTTTTCCTTCACATAAAATTTAGTTCTGATAAAATCTCCCTACTTACTAAAAGTAGGTTAAGATAATTATTAGTTCATGTTGTTAAATAAAATAGATTTAAGATTTCTTATACTTTCATCTTTTCCAAATTTCTCCCAATCATGCCAAGTGTGTTAAGAATTTAGTCCCTAACATCACCATGCAAGTTCAGAACCTGAACAAAATCTACATTGCCTTCCAATAGCTTCCGAAGGCGCTTCTACATTAGTTAAAAATGTTGAAGTGTGATGTGATGTGCCATCTACTGGGAACATTTGGTAAACACAAGGAACTTTGTAATATTTCAAAATAACTATGAGCATTGTACTAATACTTTAAAATATGAAAAGTTTCACACAAACAAATCTGTCAAGGAAGCTGAATTCTAGTGAGTCATTTAGATGAAGAAGAATTCACTATAGTAAGTTGTGAAATTATAAGGAAGATCATCATAAGCGTTAAAAATATGTTAAAAAAAAAGGGAGTGCAAAGAAAACACAGAAAAGGTATAATTCATTCTGATTCAGGAACTAGGAAACACATCATAGAAGTGGCATTTGATGGATTCAAAAGAAAAGTAAATTTTCAATAGATGGATGGGTGGAGTTACAAAAAAAGAAGGCATTATATAATTTGGCATTTACAATCCTTATGTCACAACCAACAACACATTCTGCCTCAAGTTAGATTAGTTTCGTTTTTGAAAGAGGGTCAATGATATTTAAAAGGAAGTAGGGAAAAGATCAAATAGTTTTGTGTTACTGGAACCTTTGGTAGCTGATAAAGATGTAGAAGTTAAAATTAGACAGAAGGGCTTTAATAGTTTTTAATGTCCAGCTAAACAATTTGACCATTTTTCTTAAGATAACAAACAGCAAGTCAGCAAAGGTTTATGGGCAAAGTGGTACAAAACTATGTAATTGGAATTTGATTATAATATACAGATGACAATGTGAAGATGAAATTATTATACATCTATAATATATATGATATACACTTATATCATATATTGTTATACTATATATTTATATAATATATTGCATATAATACATAATAAACTGATAATATATAGTTTGATATAGTGTATAACATTCATGGATTTTATATAGAAACTATACTATTTACAATTTATATTTTAAATAAAAATTATACATTTATAAACAATTTACAAAATTATTTGTAAACTTTCTAAGGTTATAATGCCTGCTTAAAAATATTATGATATATAACGTTATATCTATGTGTCTTTGTACATACATACAGAAAGGATTAGCACTAAGACTACAATCTGCTTTCTTTTTCTACTGGGGATGCACAGGAGAGAAAGATGTACTGTAACAGTAAAATCCTTTGTAAACATGAATGACAGACCTCTTGGAAAATATACTAATGATATTTACTTGGCCTCTAATGTTCTGTAGTTACAGAAAGTCCTTATCTTTGCTGGATGGACATGGTCTCTGTAGGTGGCTCGCTGCAAATAAATGTGGTGTATGGATTGTTATAGCGTGGCTCCTTGAAAGACATCACTAAGTTAAGTATCAGGGCATAAAACCAAAACATTTCATAATCAGACTAGCTCTCCTTTATGTAAATCATGCCCTGCATGCTTCTTTTATGAGACCTCATGTATAACATGTGGGCCAGAGCACATGCCTTGTAGGAAAAATGGACCTGGAGAATAGAGATGGTAGTTTCAGACTTCTCCATACTTCATCCGTGTCTGATAACGACCTGCATTTAAAAACTGCTCTTAAAATGGATTTTAGCTAAAAGCTGTTTTTTATAAATCGGCTTTGAAAATTTCAACCCTTTGTGTTTTCTGTATGTGTGTACATATACACATATTTTTAATTTATGTGGTAAAAAGTAAACAAGTCCCAAATACTTCTACAATTCCATTTCTACAGAAGAAACCACTTTTTAATTAGGTCCTACTTGTCAAATTTTGTTTTTGTTGCAATTGCCATCTCCCACTTTTTAGTTTAATTAGGTCCCACCTGTCAATTTTTGGTTTTGTTACAGTTGCTTTTAGGGACTTAGCTAAAAATTCCTTGCCAAGGCCAATGTCAAGAATGGTGTTTCCTAGATTTTCTTGTAGGATTTTTACAGTTTGAGGTCTTACATTTAAATCTTTAATCCATCTTGAGTTAATTTTTGTATATAGGGAAAGGTAAAGGTCCACTTACATTCTTCTGCATATGGCTAACCAGTTACCTCAGCATTATTTATTAAATAGGGAGTCCTTTCCTCACTGCTTATTTTTGTCGGCATTGTTGAGGATCAGATGGTTGTAGGTATGTGGCTTTATTTCTGAGTTTTCTATTCTGTTCCATTGGTCTGTTTGTCTGTTTTTGTACCAGTACCATGATGTTTTGGTTACTGTAGCTTTATAGTATAGTTTGAAGGTGGGTAGTGTGATGTCTCTTTTATAGTACTTTTTGCTTAGGATTGCTTTGGCTATTTGGCCTCTTTTTTTGGTTCTATATTAATTTTAGAATAGTTTTTCCTAATTCTATGAAGAATGACATCCAAACTTCAGCATCATGCAATATACCCATGTAACAAACTTGCACATGTACCCCTGTATCTAAAATAAAAGTTGAAATTGAAAAAGAAAGAAAAGAAACCACTCTTCAACTTGTTGCCTATCTTTTCATGTATATGCACCCAATTCTACACCAGCCTAAAATCTAAGTGTAAGCAAGAACTTTGTTTTGTTTATCTACAGCATTTAGAACTATGTAGCTGGTACATGTGTAGGTGCTTAATAAATGTTCATTACCTGAATGAATGAATGAATAAAAACATAAATATACTGCAAGTTTTTCTTACACAAATGGATTGTGCTATACATACAGAACAGCTTGCTTTTTCAGTGAATAATATAACATCTTTTAAGCCCAGTTCACATAAATAAATGTGGAATGTATAGATTGTTATGGTATAGCTCCCTGAATATAAATAAGAGCACAGAGTTCATTCTCACTTTTTTAAAAGGCGGCAAAGCAGCATTTTATTGCATAAATATACTATAATTCATTAAACAATTTCTTCTATTATTGAATATTCAAGGTATTACCGAAATATTTTGTATTAAAAAAAGAGCTTCAATGAATACTGGTATTACTATATCTTTATAAATTTGTGCTATTATTTCCACAGTTAGATATACAGAAGTGAAAACATAGCATTGATTTTGCTGGATGCTTTCAAATTCCATTCTGTTTTTATTTTTGTTAATGTGATAGAACAGAAATGTCTCATACTGATTCATATTCTTTTTAAGCATCTTTTAAATATTTCTCAATAATTTTTTCTACTGTAAAATGCTCCTTCCAATTAAGATTATTTTTCTTATTAATTTATAGAAACCTATTAAATATAAATGATATTAAAAAGTTGTTTTCTGTGTTGCAAATAATTTGTTATTTGGTCTCACATTTAAAATTTTAGGGGTGTGTTTTACTGATCAGAATTTTAAAATAGTTATGCATCCAAATGTGACACAGGTTTCCTTCATAACTTCTCCAGTTTTGCATATTGCATAGAACTCCCCCAACAAGATTTAAAAAAAAAAAAAAAAAACTCTCCTATGTTTTCTTCATTGAACTGGGAGCTTTGTTTGAAACAAATCATTAATACATCTAGAATTTTATGGTGAATGTATAAAATAAAAAACAAACACTTTCAAACTTTTAAAAAATACATTATGTCACTTATTGTACCTACTTCTTTACATTTCCACTTGAATCTGAATCAGAGGTATTTAGAATAAAATATAAAGAATTGATATCTAATTAGATATTGGGATGGAAGAAAGTATTAAGGAAGAAGGAAAATTTGACTATGACTCCTAGTGTTCTGGCTTCGGAATCAAGTAGATTACGATACCATATCTAGGTATATAGGGAAGATGACAAGAGTTCTTACATGTTTATGGGCAAAAGATGTCTATGGGATATCAGAGTCAAAATATACAACTGGGTTATATATATATACACACACACACACACACACGCATACACATCATACACATATCATACGTACATAATTTAGGTAAGATGGGTAGAGAAGTGGTTTTCCCTAGAGTAAATATTTAGAATAAAGAGAGAAGATGGCAAGTGACAGAGTCTTAGAGAACATAAACAATAAACATTTCCAGATTGAGAACAGGGAAGAAGCAAGGAAGGCTGAGAAACAGTAGCTACAAAAACCAACCAACAAACCAAAAAACACAAGTGAAAGTAACCAGGACAGGGTGGTATCACAGAGTCAAAGGGCAAAGAGTTTCAAGATTGAGGAAACAATCAGTAGTACTAAGCTTCAAAAACGAGTAGAATCAAAAGTTAAAAAAAAAATAGGTTTGAAAACTATCTTTCAGTAACTGGTGATCTTGGTAAAAACATTTTATTACCTATGTTTGAGCAATGACCAGACTGCAGTGGTTTAGTCAAAAGGGAAACTGAATCGAGATTAATATTTCCAGACACTAGGTGGTGGTGAGGGATAGGCTTAAGGAAATTTTTTAGTAAAGACAGAAGGGACTTTGCAATCCTTTTAAGCCAAAAAGACAGTGCCCACTGAGAAAGAACTTAAAAGACACAGGAGAAAGAAAAGGGGTAGCTTATAGAGTGAAAGAAATGGGGTCCAAGGCAAGGGGAGAAAGGACCTCTGAGAAACGAATAAGGGGTGGAATGAAGGGTATGCTTCATTCCACCCCTTATTCTGGGCATTTTCCTGTTTAGGGAGAGGAAGGAAAAGGAATGGAAATTGAGAGAGTTCAAGAACGAGGGACTGTATTTCCCTTTCAGTACAAAACACTGTTGTATAAGAATAAGGCATGACAGGGTGATGAAGAGTGAAAAAGGGAACTGGTGAAGCTTGAAAAGGGTCACATTAGGGACACAGAAAAAAAGCTGCTTAGAAGTTACAAGGTAATCCCAAGGATCCATGTGAATGTAGTCTAGGAATGTCTACTCTAAATCACAGTCTATGAAGGTATACTGATGCCAGTCAGCATCTCTAGCAATCTTTCCCACTGGTAATCAGCAATCTGGCTGGAAGTACAGACATGGCTCAATTGAGTCACTGTTGTAATTTTGTCAGGTGCTCAGGGGATAAGTAAGTAAAGTTATTAAGAAGATAAGTAATTAGTCATGGAGTCTCAGCTATTTCGGAAGAAAATAAAGGCAAGAGAATATGAATACAAGACAATAAATGAGTCAAGAAACTAGAGTTCTTGATTAGGTCAAAAAATAAGTGTTCATCTACTTTCTATATATGTACAATCTACAAGAAAACATCAGTTAAAAACTCATGAATATTATAAGATATCCTGTCTTTTCATTTAATGAAAAGAATGGTTGACAGAAAATATCTTAAGACTCTTGGCATTAGGAATTTACCAATTTTGGTTTGGACTATTTATGAATAGCCAATGAGGTCTAAAACTACGGACAACAGGCACATTCCCCCTTTTAAAAATATGAAGATTATGTCAACAGTAGATTTAGCTTTGTAACACAGGTCTACAATGAAAAAGTTTCCTTACATTTGTTCTGTTTAATTAAAGACACTGCAATAAAATACAATTTGGAATAAAAAAAGATAGGGGACTTTTATTATGAAAATAAAATAGCTAAAGTTTTCTCCATACTAGAATTATGTTAATTCCCATGAACAATGCATATTAATATTTCCTTAGAATGCTACATTTTAAGTTGAAAAACATATTTATCCCTTCAAAATAAGCTTATAAATAACTTCCTCTTACCTGCCGTAAAGTACGGGCAACTATGCTTTCTAATACTGGTCCTCTATCTTCATGCAGCAAATGAACTTCATCAAGAATAAGGAGCTTTACAATCTGGGAAAGAGCTACATCTCCAACACTCTTTCTTGTCACTACATCCCATTTTTCCGGTGTGGTCACAAGCATCTATAAGATAAGACAAATTTTAAAAGAGGAAAAGTTACATAGGTTATTTAAAATTGAACTGTGATATTCAGAAAGAAATATTTTGGCCACCTCTATATAAATCAAATAAAAAGTGTTTAGAATAGCCTAGAATTATATCTAATTTACTATAGACAACAGTCATTTCAAGATGAACTCTCTTTAAGCTGTGATATTAGGCAGTTTAAGCTCACTGAAGGTCATTTGCCAGTGAATTGTAGGGCAAAGTATACAAAATACACACTTTAAAAAAAAAAAAGTATCTTACAATGAAAAAAAAAAAAGAACACTATTTTTTAAAGTAGCATATACTGATAATGGTCTTTATTTGAAAAGGGACTAAAAAATGATGAAAGCATTAAAAGGAAAGAAAGAAAAATCAACAATTCACTCTACTGATAATCTACCTTTGGATAATGACAGATTAAAAATAACCTGAGATATAGTATCATAAATATACCCAGAGATCACTTACTAACAGTGCTTTTCATTGAAAAACATGCCCATGTATTGTAAAACAAAAAGACACCATAATTCTCCTAAACTTTAAATTAATGGCACATTAAAATATAAAACTAGCTAGTTATTAGTAAATATTAGGAGAGGTACAAAGTAGATTATTAAATTACAATAATGTGTAATTTAACAATTACAAAGCTATCTACCTCACCACCAACTTAGAATAGTATGCCAGCCCTTTCTTATTAATTTGCAGAGAAAAAATGTGGTAACAAATTATAAAATCAAAACTTTCAGATATCAGAAACTATTCCTAATTTGAAAATCCCAAATCCAAATGCTCCAGTGAATATTTTCTTGGAGCATCATGTCAGCACTCAGAAAGTTCTAGATCTTGAAGCATTTTGGATTTTAGATTTTCAAATTAGAGATGCTCAACCTGTACCACCAAATCTTAAAAATCCTTTCTAGTATTTTGTTTTCTATGCTTTAATTTCAGCACAGTAAGAAGTGGCTTCATTTATAATACTATTTTACTACTTCAGTTTCCTGAACTAAAATGACTAGAAAATAAAGTGTCATATTTGCTTAACGAATTGGAACTCATGCAAGACATTTCCATCTGCTCTTGCATTAGGGCCTGGGTTAACTGTCAATATTTTTACTGTCAACTTAAATTTCTCTCAGTACATGTACTTAATCCCTCGGCAATATAAAAATCAGTATTCTAAACTGTTCCAACTTTAGACTGTCCACTGGGAAAATGGCATAGTTGAGATGTTTATAAACCACCATTATGCCAAACATTTGGTGTATTTAATTTTTAAATCTCATTAATTTCACAGCAAAACCAAAGGACCTAAGACTTGCTAGAACCAATTCATCTTAAACATTATTATTAAAAACTTTCCTTACAGCTGTATATAGTAAAGTTACACTATTTCATTTTCTACAATTGTTTAATGACTACTCCATTATTGTTTATCCTAGGTAAAGTGTATTCCTCCTTGAGGAGGGGACGAGAAGAGAAAAACACAGTAAAAATTTTAATCTGAACTTTTAATGATTAGTTGCATAATCTACTAATTGAATACTATAGCAAGCCCTATATCAAACACACCAGAGGGTAGTGCTTCACTGAATGAAGAACATCTCGCCCAAATCCACGTATTCATAGACTTGTCCCAAACGGAATTTTTTGAATTTTGAACTAAAGAATTATGGGAGAGATCATAAAACCTCTCGTGAAATAATGCCTCCGAGATAAATGAGTTTGTGCATTTTACATTTGGTTCTTTTTCCCCCCACAAATTACTAGATTGAATTAATCTAATGCTCCTTAAGAAACAGAAAATGCAAAGATTCAATAGGTTGAAGGAACTTTTACTGTGTCAGCCAGGCAGCAATTACAGGCAGATGACCAGCTACAGTGTTAGACCCCAGAGCTATGGAGCTATGGATCTGAACTTTCTGTTCTGGGCTTGTAACAACAACAACAACAACAACAACAACAAAAAGGTTCTAAATATATTTTATTCATATTTTTACTCTACAAGTAGTTATTAGAGGCAAAGATTAAAAATGATTAATGTTATTAACATGGCTTCACAAAGAACTGAGCCAGAATGAAGAGAAAGAAATCAAACTAGTGGTTTGGAGGGGGAGGGGGGAACAGACAGAAAAGTGGCAGTAGGGATCATTCCAAGGAGAAAAAAATTTTTCTATACCTTCTTAAGAGTGTGGCTTACACATGTGCCAAAACAGTGTATCTCTTCTATTTGACTGTAAGTCAAAGAAAGTCTAAAAATAAATTTTTCTTTCCTAAAGATAAACATCTGCAAACAAAACATTATTCTCTATGTGTCAAAAGTAACAATCAAATTGTCTAACTAGACATAACAAATGCAATATGTGAGCTTGGGAACAAACATTAAGCTGCACATATAAATGTTACTATAGTATATAACTATGCTATAGTGCTTAATATTCAGTAAACACAGGAGCCAAAAAATTAATTGAAAATAATGAATATATTTTTTTCATATTTAATAAAAAAACACAAGAAAGAAGGGGGGAATGATAGAGTAACAGACAGACAGTCAGACAGAAGTGACATCACTATACAACTACCATAAAAGTTAGAATGAATGATAGAAAATACCAGAGGATATGTTTACAGAGGATGTGGAGCAACTAGAACTCTCCTAAACTGAAGGTGGAATATAAACTTACACAACCACTTTGAAAAACTGCTTGGTAACATCTAGTAAAGCTGAAATATGCATGCGTTGTGACCCAGAAATTCCATTTCCTAATATACTATATACCCAACAGAAACACACATATATGTGCACCCAAAGACATGTATAAGAATTTTTATTGCCATATATATTATAAATATTATATTATAAATACTCCAAAATCAAAAACAAACCAAATGTCTATCAACAATAACATGGAAAAATAATAAGTAATATATTTATACAGTGGAATAAAATACATACTGAACAATAAAAATAAGTAAACTACTAAACTATATGCAACAGCATGGAAAAAAAATTCATATTAAGTATAATCACTTTTCACCTTCTCCTTTCCCACTCTCTCCTTTGCCAAGAAGTCTCTTCCCAAAAACGAAAGCATCCATAGCTGGGGATGGCCTATGATAAATCTCATATTCCATGTTTATGGGGCACATGTTAGCACTTAGGGAAGAAAGCACACTTGATGATAGCATGAATACGTCAGAAATAGTCGTGCCAATTCAACCTCATTTTCACTTCGGATAAAGTCAACAAGAAGGTAGTGAAGAGAAAGCACCAGACACAGTATATACAGAGTTTTCTGTATATACTGAAACTTTTGACAAAGCTTGCCCATGATATCTTTATGACTAAGACAAATCAGGAAGGCCAATAATACAACTATGGGTTTCTGAACAATCTCACTGAAAGACTGGTACTTGAACAAGAGCAAAAAGTTAATCAAAACCAAAATAGTCATTATTTTAGAATGAAGGAGCTAGTGTGAGGGGGTAAATAAGACAGGGAGAGGACTAGAGAAATTAAGAGGAAGAGAAAGAAATAAGGAGGGAGAGAGAATGTGTGTGTGAACAGAGAAGACATTTTATGGAAACGTTTCAACTTCTTGAACAAACTTGTAGAAGAAGATCTTGAACAAAGATCTGTCAGAGCAAATGTGTACTGGAAGCTATGCTTCAATTTTTCTTTAGTGAAAAAAAACTAGCTAGGCAATGATGCACCTAATCCTTAAAACCTTCCAATTTTAATTGTTTCATTATACATAAAATGGAGTCCTAAGGTTTTTTTTTTTTATTATTGAGAATACATATCTGGCTTAAGACACAAACATGTTTGTGATGCATAAAAGTAGTCTGTTGTATGTTTAACTCATCTTATTATAGCTAATGTGAAGTTATGCAAGTCATACTGATATATTGAATTTTAAATAATTTGTCATTTTGACTATTAGAACAATTTGTTTCTTTGAAGCACATGGCTAAAACGTAGATTTAAAATTTTGAATCAAAAGGAATACACAAATTTTAAAGATAAGGGTATATTTTCTTGTGTTTATAACATTTAAAACTGATTTTGAAATTTTTAGTACGTAGACTGTAGTAAACTGGGAACAAATGGTAAAATTACATATGTGACTTTTTTAAAACCAGAATGATAAAATATCAAAACATAGCCACTAAAATCCAACAGTACATTATATATCATCAAATCTCAGGAGCCACTGATTCCAGCTATACCATATTTTATTGTCACTAAGAAGGTGAAAAAATACCACTGAGCTGTGTGCAGTGGCTCACACCTGTAATCCCAGCACTTTGGGAGGCCAAAGTGGGAAGATGACTTGAGGCTAGGAGTTTGACACCAGCCTGTGCAGTATAGTGAGACCTCGCCTCTAGAAAAATAAAAAAATAAAAATTAACTGGATGTGGTTGCACACGCCTGTAGTCCTACAAGGGGTTGAAGTGGGAGGATCACTTGAGCCCAGGAGTTTCGGGCTGCACTGAGCTGTGATCATGCCACTGCACTCCAGCCTGGGAGACAGGGCAAGACTCCATCTCTGAAAACAAAACAAAACAAAACAAAACAAGACAAAACAAATGCCACTACCAAGTATACTTTCAAAATGTATCTTACAATTGATAAAATATGGTACATTTAGTTAAAAAATGTTAGGAATCTGTTAACTAAGCTAAAGAGCAACCTTCAAGAATGCTTGCCTAGTACATCTTCTGTGGTGAAAATAGCCTGGAATTGCTACAAATCACATTCTAAGATGATAGGTGTAGACCAGGCAACAGCTTGCAAGATTTAAGAAATACTGTCTTCCTCTCTAAAATACATAATCACATACTCAGTCAACCAATAAGCTTATAAATTATATGAATGTTTTAATTTAAAGATTAAATCTAAAATGTCACATGGTTTACATTCCATAAACATACATATAATTAGTTATACTAACCTCTGATATACAAATGTCAGTTCTGATTGATGGCAACGGTCCCCATAATGGAATCTGACAGCTTGCAGATTATACCTGCCCCTTGGGACTCTACAACAAATCAGTTAGTTCCAACCACTTCCTCTTCAACATTTTTTATGTTCCCTGCTCTCCCATCAATTCACATGCACGAATGCACAGTCACACACATAAAGCATAGTTTCAAATATCGAGTTATAGTTATGTCAAGGATGGTGGCTTTCAATTACAAAATAAAAATGTATTCAAATACAAAAGTATTCTCACAGCTTACTGTTTGTTGAAAAGTACAATATAATAAAGCTAAAGCACGAAGAGTGTCACCTGAAATGTATCTCGGTATTTTCATGTTAGGAAAAATAAATGATACTATTTTTAGCTAAAATTTCAAATTGACACTTACAAAAAAACAAAGTATAATTCAATAAGAAATTCTAAAGCTTCTGAAGGAACAGAGCAGGAAATGCCGAGAATCGGGGAGAGAAGTTCTCCTATTCAAAACTGAACATGTAAAAGAATTCTTTTTCTTTTCTTTTTTTTTTTTTTGAGACGGAGTCTTTGCTCTGTCACCCAGGCTGGAGTGCAGTGGTGCAACTCGGCTCACTACAAGCTCCGCCTCCCGGGTTCACGCCATTCTCCTGCCTCAGCCTCCCGAGTAGCTGGGACTACAGGTGCCCACCACCTCGCCCGGCTAGTTTTTTGTACTTTTTTTTTTTAGTAGAGACAGGGTTTCACCGTGTTAGCCAGGATGGTCTCGATCTCCTGACCTCGTGATCCGCCCGTCTCGGCCTCCCAAAGTGCTGGGGTTACAGGCGTGAGCCACCGCGCCCGGCCAAAAGAATTCTTTCTAGATTATGTGTGTTTACATCTGAAATACAATTCTTTTTGCAGTTCATTCTTTGCAGTTCTTTTTGTTAAGACATTTTTCATCAATGCCAGAATATACATACTGAAGTCTAGCCTCATTAGCATAAGCTTGTAAAAAAAGGGACACAATACTTTGTTACCCTGAAACCTTAACTAATTACATATAATTGAGAAAAATACAAAGTTGTTTATATTTCTGTTTATAGAAACCATAAAGCCCTTGTTCATCACTCTAACTGCTTACCTGTAATACTCCAGGATTTCACTCCATTAACATCTCATAGAGCAGGCGTCTGCTACAACTTAGAATGCCTCTTCACGCTCATAAAGACAGTTTGTTGTTCACATGTGACTAATTTGTGGTAGCAACCTGTCCTGCAGTGAGGCCTAATCGTTAACAATTGAGATACTCACAGAGAACAGGTTTCCTTCATTTATTGTAAAGTTGTGTTTTTCAAATTGGACTGGTTTGTGTGCTTTGAAAGCAAAACCAAACCAAACCAAAACAAAACACAACTTTGAACGTTTGAGAGTCACTACCTCTTACCTGCCACATTTGTAAAGCCCAGTTTGAGGATCAATCTCTTACATAAAAAAAAAAAAAACCACTTTAAAATGTCATACTGCAGGTTGGGTGTGGTGGCTTACACCTGTAGTCCCAGCACTTTGGGAGGCTGAGGCAGGCAGATAACCAGAGGTCAGGAGTTTGAGAACAGCCTGACCAACATGGCGAAACCCCGTCTCTACTAAAAATACAAAAATTAGGCAGGCATGGTGGTGGGCGCCTGTAATCCCAACTACTTGGGACGGGGAGTCAGGAAAATTGCTTGAACCCGGGAGGCGGAGATTGCAGTGAGTGGAGATCGCGCCACTGCACTCCAGCCTGGACCACAGAGCGAGACTCCATCTCAAAAAAAAAAAAGAAAAAAAAAAGGCGTATTGCAATACAACACTACTACACCTTAAATGTGATGAACTAAATAAATGTATTATGCAGTTCTCCACAAAAAAGACTCAAAATAATAAAAAATTTATCTCTTCAAAGTAACTCCAGACAGTCAATATTAACAGATTACATTTATTCAAGAATAAGTAGTCAAAAGTTTGTTTGGGGTGTACTTTTGGGAAAGGAAGACAGAGGAAAGGGGAATCTAAAACCCTATCAACAAATTACAGTATGATAAAGGCTACTGAAAATGACCATAATTAAGAAATAAATGTTTTTGTAGTTCCCTATTGTTCACACATTTCAATTATTTAAACCATTTCTTTTTTAATTGGAAAAAAGAACAACGAACATGGGTACATCTATGAATTTCACCATAATTTGTTTATCCAAGAAGAGTTTCCTGATGGAAATTTGTGACTAACTCACTCATTCAATGTCCTTAGATGTGTGTCTATCTATGGTTAGAATACAAAGATAACTAGAAATCATACTTTGAGAAAATACAGCAAAACAGAGGAGAAATGTGGTCCAAACTCACACAATGTTATGAAATGCAATGGTCATCTATGTGGCACAGCTGTTCCAATTCGAGTAGCCGCCACTGCCACAACCTATACCTCAAGGTCCACATTACTAATATAGCACTAATATGAATGTAGTATAGAGCCAAGTGAAATTATACAATTTCTATATTTTCCCCTCCATTTCCTTCCATTTCCTACAATCTAACTAACAACACTGGAAAACTAACAAACAACATTAGAAAAAAGATCAAGGAACAATGATTTGTTATTGGTTTTGAAGTGGCTTAACAGAAGTTCACATACACTAAAAATAGGGTTTAGTAAAGTGATAAAGGAGAAAAGCAAATATGACCAAAGTATGCATAATATGTGATTATATATAAAACCTTGCCCTAAGCTTTTGACACTATATTGAGAAAGCAAAACTGGCACATAGCTTCAAATAGAGACAAAACAGAACCTCAATAAAAATGTTATTCTGGCATCAAACTTTAAGAGCATTTCTTCTACAGAACACTATTCTGGAGACTGAATGACACAGTATGTTCACTCAGTACCATCTTGTTAGTGAAATTTGTTCCCCAATGTGGCACTATTGGGAAGTGAGGTCTGTTGAGTGGTGTTTGGGTCATGGTGTCAGATCCCTTATGAATAAATTAATGCCCTCCTTTGGGGGTGAGTGGATTTTCGCTCTATTAGTTCCCAGAAGGACTGGCAGTCAAAAAGCGTCTGGAACCTACCCACCAAGCAACCCCTGCAGTGGCACTTACGTAAGGAAGAGATCTAGTTTCAATTTTCTGCATGTGGCTAGTGAGTTATCCTAGCACTATTTATTAAATGGGGAATCCTTTCCCCGTTGCTTGCTTTTGTCTGGTTTTTGAAGATCAGCTGGTTGTAGGAACACAGTCTTATTTCTGAGTTCTCTGTTCTGTTCCATTGTTCTATGTCTCTGTTCTTGTATCAGTACCATGCTGTTTTGGTTGCTGTAGCTTTGCCGTATAGTTTGAAGTCAGGTAGCATGATGCCTCCAGCTTTGTTCTTTTTCTTTTGGACTCTCTTGGCTATTTGGGCTTCTTTTTGTTCCATATGAATTTTAAAATAGCTTTTATTTCTAATTCTGTGAAGTATGTCAATGCTAGCAATTTTTGCACATTGATTTTTTTATCCTGAGATATTGCTAAAGTTGCTTACCACTTTAAGAAGCTTTTGGAATGACACAATGGGGTTTACTAGATAAAGGATCATGTCATGTGCAAACAAAAATAATTTCACTTCCTCTCTTCCTATACGAATACCCTTTATTTCATTCTCTTGCCTGATTGCCCTGGTGAAAACTTCCAATAATATGCTGAATAGGAGAAGTGAGAGAGGGAATCCTTGTCTTGTGCTGGGTTTCAAGGAGAATGCTTCCAGCTTTTGCCAATTCAGTATGATATCAGCCATGGGTTTGTCATATATAGCTCTTATTATTTTGAGGTACATTCCTTCAATACATAGTTTATTGAGAAATTTTAATAGTAGCAATGTTGAATTTTATCAAAGGCTTTTCTGCATCTATTGAGATATTCATGTGGTTTTTGTCTTCAGATTGATTTATACAATGAATCACATTTATTCATTTGCATATATTGAACCAGCCTTGCATCCTGATATGAAGCCAACTTGATTATAATCGATAAGCTTTTTGTTGTGCTGCTGGGTACAGTTAGCCAGTATTTTATTCAGGACTTTTGCATTGAAGTTCATCAAGGACATTGGCCTCAGGTTTTGTTTTTTTTGTTGGATTTTCCAGGTTTTGGCATCAGGATGATGCTGGCCTCACACAATGAGTTAGGGAGGAGTCCCTCTTTTTCAATTTTTTGAAATAGTTTCAGTAGAAATGGCATCAGCTCTTTGTAATTGTGGTAAAATTCAGTTGTGAATCCATCTGGTCCTGGGCTTTTTTTGGCTGGTAGGCTATGTATTACCACCTCTATTTCAGAACTCACTATTGGTCTATTCAGGGATTCAATTTCTTCCTAGTTCAGTTTTGGGAGGGTATATGTATCCAGGAACTTATCCGTTTCTTCTAGATTTTCTAGTTTATGTGCATAGAATGCTAGTTTATAGTATTCTCTGGTGGTTGGTTGTATTTCTGTGGGGTCAGTGGTGATATACCCCTTATCATTTCTGTTTGTGTTTGATTCTTCTCTCTTTCCTTCTTTATTAATCTAGCTAGTGGTTTAATAATTTTTTTATTTAAAAAAAACAGCTCCTGGATTCATTGATTTTTTGAAGGGTTATTCATGTCTCTATATCCTTCAGTCAGCTCCGATCTTGGTTATCTCATTTTCTGCTAGCTTTGGGGGTTGTCTGCTCTTGGTTCTCTCGTTCTTTTAGTTGACATGTTAGATTGTTAATCTGAGGTGTTTCTAACTTTCTGATGTGAGAATTTAGCACTACAAATTTCCCTCTTAATACTGCTTTCACTGTGTCCCAGAGATTCTGGTACACTGTCTCTTTGTTTTCAAAATTTTGAAAGAACTTCTTGATTTCCGCCTTAATTTCATTATTTAACTAAGATTCATTCAGGATCAGGTTGTTTAATTTCCATGTAGTTGTGTGATTTTGACTGAATTTCTTAATCTTGAGTCTAATTTGATTGCACTGTGGTCTGAAAGACTGTTGATTATTATTTCAGTTTTTACGCACTTTCTGAGGAGTGTTTTACTTCCGATTATGTGATCAATTTTAGAGTAAATGCCATGCAGCAATGAGAGAAATGTATATTCTGTTGATTTTTGGGTGGAGAGTTCTGTAGATATCTATCTGCTCCAATTGATCCAAACCTGGGTGCAGGTCATGAATATCTCTGTTAATTTTCAGTCTCAGTGACCTAAAATTGTCAGTGAGATTTTAAAGTCTCCCGCTATTACTGTGTGTGAATCTAAGTCTCTCTGTAGGTTTCTAACAACTTGCTTTATGAATCTGGGTGCTCCTGTATTGGACACATATATTTAGGTTAGTCAGCTCTTCTGGTTAAACTGCACCCTTTATCATTATGTAATACCCTTGTCTTCTTTTTTATCTTTGTTGGTTTAAAATCTGCATTGTAAGAAACTAGGATGGCAACCCCTGCTTTTTTTCTGTGTTCCATTTGCTTGGTAAGTACTCCTTTATTTTGAGTTTATGTGTGTCTTTGCCTGTGACACGGGTCTCTTCAAAACAGCAGACTGATGGATCTTGGCTCTTTGTCCAGCTTGCCATTCTGTGTCTTTTAATTGGGGCTTTTAGTCCATTTACATGTAACATTAATATTGTTATACATTAATTTGATCCTGTCATCATGATATTGGCTAGTTATATGGTTGCTTCACAGTGTCATTGCTCAGTTTAATTCAATGTGTTTTTGTAGGACTGGTAATAGTTTTTCCTTTCCAAATTTACTGCTTCCTTCAGGAGCTCTCGCAAGGCAGGCCTGGTAGTGATGAATTCCCTCAGCATTTGCTTCTCTTTCTCCTTTGCTTACGAAGCTTAGTTTGGCCAGATAGGAAATTCTGGGTTGGAAATTCTTTTGTTTAATAATGTTGCATATTGGCACACAATCTCTTCCAGCTCGTAGGTTTTCCACTAAGAGGTCTGCTGTTAGTCTGATGGGCTTCCCTTTGTAGGTGACCTGGCCTTTCTCTCTGGCTGCCCTTAATATTTTTTCTTTCATTTCAGCCTTGGAGGATCTGATGATCATGTGCCTTGGGATTGATCTTCTCATGGATTATCTTTAAGTAGAGTTCTCTGCATTTCCAGAATTTGAATGTTGGCCTGTCTTTTTAGGCTGGGGAAGTTCTCCTGGATGATATCCTGAAGTGTGTTTTCCAACTTGGTTCCATTCTCCCCATCTCTTTTAGGTACCCCAATCAGTCATAGGTTCAGCTTCTACCTAATCAAATATTTCTTGGAGCCTTTGATCATGTATTTTCATTCTTTTTTTCTCTATTCTTTTCTGCCTGTCTTATTTCAGAAAGATAGTCTTCAAGATCTGAGATGATTTTCTCTGCTTGGTCTATTCTGCTACTGATACTTGTGATTGCATTGTGAAGTTCCTGTAGTGTTATTCAGCTCCATGAGGTTGGTTATGTTTATCTCTAAATTGGCTATTTCGGCTGTCAGCTCTTGTACTGTTTTATCTGGATACTTAGCTTCTTTGCACTAGGCTACACCATGTTCCTTTAGCTCAGTGAAGTTTGTTATTACCCACCTTCTGAAGCCTACTTCTGTTAATTCAGCCATCTCAGTCTCAAACCAGTTCTATGTCCTTGCTGGAGAGGTGCTATTGTCATTTGGATAAAAGGCACTGGCTTTTAGAGGTTTTGGCATTTTTGTGTTGCTTCTTTCTCATCTTTGCGGGCTTATCTAGCTCCAATCTTTGAGGTTGCTGTGCTTTGATTGGGGTTTTTG
Organism: Macaca thibetana thibetana; assembly: GCF_024542745.1. Lineage (NCBI taxonomy): Eukaryota > Metazoa > Chordata > Mammalia > Primates > Cercopithecidae > Macaca > Macaca thibetana. Next base: position 97,801,930 of record NC_065581.1, read on the forward strand.
TGGGGTCCTTTTGTCAATGTCGATATTGCTGTTTTCTGTTTGTTTGTTTTTCTCTTAACAGTCAAGCCACTCTTCTGTAGGACTGCTGTGATTTGCTGGAGGTCTGCTCCAGATCCTAGTTGGCTCAGTTTTTCTCATACCTGGAGGTATCACCAGCAGTGAAGGCTATGAAACAGCAAAGATGGCAGCCTGCTTCTTCCTTTAGAAGCTCCATCCCAGGGGGTACTGACCTGTTGTTGGCCTGAATGTGCCTATAGGAGGTGGCTGAAGACCTCTGTTGGGAGGTCTCACCCAGTCAGGAGGAATAGAATTTGGCATTCATTCAGAGATGCATTCTGACTGCCTTTTGGTTTAGCAGGTGTGCTGCATTAGGGGGTACCCTTCCTCATTTGGACCATTTGGACTCTCCAAAGGCACTTGACTGGAACGGCTGAATTGACTGAACCAAGAAATGGCAGCTGCCCCTAACTGCAGGAGCTCCATCTTAGGGAGAGATCAGAGCCCTGACCGTATAACACTGGCTGGAGCAGCTGAAGCCCCTACAGGGAGGTACTGCCCAGTGAGGGTGAACATATCCAAGTCCTGTTTAAAGAAGCAGTCTGGGCACAGTCTGGCAAAGGAGCTGTGCTGCTTTGGAGGGGACCTTTCTTCATCTAGACCATTTGGGCTCTCCAAAGCCAGCAGGCTAGAGTGGCTGAGTTGGCCAAACTGCAGAGATGGGAGCCCCCATCTTCCCTATCACAGAAACTCCATCCTGTTTCAGGCAGACTTGAGCCTGTTGCCACTGGCTGGCTGGAATTCCAAGCCAGTGGGTCTTATCTTGTCAGGTGTGGTGGAAGTGAGGCCTGCAGAACAATGCTGCTTGGCTTTCTGGATTCAGCCCCGTACCTAGGGGAATGTACAGGTGGACCTCTCTCGCCTTGCCAGGGATCTCGAGGCCATAGTATGCAAAAGTCCTGGGTCTCTGTGTGTGCCTGAGTGGCTGCTCTGCCAAGACTCTACACAGCTCTGTGTATCAGACCCAAGGCTCTGGTAGAGTGGGTTCATGAGGAGATCTCCTGATCCACAGGTTGCAAAGATCTGTGGGAGAAGTATGGTTTCCCAGGTGGGGTCACACAATAACTCACTTCTTCCCTTGGCTGGGGGTGGGGAGTCCTTTGGCTCTGTGCCACTCTTGGGTGGGCCATCATCCCACCCTGCTTTTCTGCATTATCCATGGGTTGAGTTGTTTGCCTAATCAGTCGCAATGTGAGAACCTGGATATTTCAGTGGAAGGTGCTGTTATCACGTGCCCCTTTCATTCCTCTCCATGATTGCCACAGACTGCAGCTGCTTCTAATTGGCCCTCTTCGTCATTTTCAGCCATAAGCTGATTCTTGACTTACAGATTTTTATAATGCTCCTGTCTCGTGACTTCCCTATTCCCTTCAATCCTCAGTCTCCTCCCTCACCCCCGGCCTCTCCTATCAAAACAGGCTACCATTTACTCCCTTATCTCCCATAAGGCAACAGCTGAGGTCTCCTGGTTTATGTCCTCCAAAGCAAGAAAGCAGAGTGGGTGGTCCTATTAACATGGTTTTCATTCTATATTTGTATAAATAGTAACGTATTAACATCCTTAAATCTATATTCTTAGAGCCATGCCTCATTTGTCAATATACTATATATCTGATAGATTATGGTTTAATGAAAACACATTCAATATCTTTCAGTCATGCATTTATCAAATATTTATTATACACCTACTAGTACAAATCCTACAGTTCCCTACAACATAAGATGAAAAGATAACAGTACTTACATATCACTGGATTATAATGAATATGAGACACATTAATACTCACAAATCTTTAGAATAATGCCTGACAGATAGGGATCAATTGTGTTTTCTAACATCAGCATCATTACCATCATGCAGGGTTTTTAAACTATTTTAAAAACTGTATCTATGCTTAAGTAGCTTATTAAACACTGCCTGTTAAACGATTAACATACTGAACTGATATATGAAAAAGATACACAGTACTTTATCAAGCTATATAAAGGACTTTACCCTGAATGTTCTTACTTATCCTTAGCAGAAGCTCAAACCTTCAGCAAATCCAGAAGCTGAAACAAATCCTTTTATACTGATAAAATCTACATTGTGTATTATTTTACTTTCCCTTAGTTATTTCATATTTTATCAAGTAGCTTAAATTTATTTTATTTTATTTTTAGCTCTTTATACCAAATAGAACACTGGGAAAGAGAAGGGAGGAGTGGGGGCAAAGATTACTGATTATTATAGGTAGGCTATAAAACTCAACTATATTTTCCAGAGCTAAGTACAATCAACATAGCAACAACAATTTCTGTGCCTAAATATGTAATATAAACAGCCAAGGTCTAGAAGTCAAACTGGTTTCTAATTTTCTATGAATGACTATAGGTAACTTGATAACAAAGGATAACATCAAAATTAACTTTTATAATGATAAATTATGAAACAACAAACTAATAAAAATACTATTTCCAGTTACTAATTTGAATGTGTTAAAATCCTGGAGTCGTACAGGGTCATTTTGCAAGCTTCAATGTTTTATTCAGGAGGCATGTCCAATTTTCAACTTACAGAGTTTTTATTAGCTATTATACACTGTTTTCTGGTATGCACTTTTAGCTAATCATATACACTCTTGATTTTTCCAATGGAAAAAACTTGGAAATGCTATAAACAAACTCCCAAGGAAGAGTTAAATAAATATCAAATATTCATATGATGCAGAGAGTACTCTGCAAGACCCTAGGAAGCTAGAAGCAGAGAATTCTCACTGTATGTTTGAGAATCGTGTCAAAATTGGTTCAAGAATCAGGAAAGCATGACGTTTGTAAACATTCCCGTAAGCTAAAGCCAACAGACTGTAAGCTTAACTTCTATTAAAGGGGAGTGGAGTAACTTAGCAACAATTGGCTTTTTTCTGAACTATGGCAGGACCTTTTGTGAACAAGCAACTGTGTGTCTCATAATGAAAGTAAATGTGGGCCGGGTGTGGTGGCTCATGCCAGTAATCCCAGCACTTTGGGAGGCTGAGGCGCGCGGATCACAAGGTCAGGATTAGAGACCAGCCCGACCATGGTGAAAACCCATCTCCACTAAAAATACAAAAATTAGCTGGGCGTGGTGGTGCGTGCCTGTAATTCCAGCTACTCAGGAGGCTGACGCAGTAGAATCGCTTCAACCTGGGATAGAGAGGTTGCAGTGAGACAAGATCGCACCATTGCACTCCAGCCTGGGTGACAGAGCGAGACTCCATCTCAAAAAAGAAAAAAAATTAGCCAGGCATGGTGGTGGGTGCCTGTAATGCCAGCTATTAGGGAGGCTGAGGCAGATAATTGCTTGAACCCAGAAGGCAGAGGTTGCAGTGAGCCGAAATTGCATCACAGCACTCCAGCCTGGGTGACAGAGTGAGACTTGGTCTCAAAACAAAACAAAACAAAAAAACAAAAAAACTCAACAACAACAAGAACAAGAAAATGTGGATGCATGCACATACACTGCCTCTCCTCCTGTTCTGTATTGCCATCATGCTTTCTGTAAGCATATGTTTGCACTGTTGGAAGGGACTTTCTGTGATAATTGTAATGTTCTGTGTATCTGCATTATCCAAGTTGGCAGCCACTGGTAACTACTGAACAGTTGAAATCAGGCTAACTGCAAATGAGGAAAAGAATTTTAAATTTTATTTATTTTTAATTTTAACAGTCATTTATGGCTAGTGGCTACTGTATTGAGCAGCACTGCTCTATTTCCTAGTTTAATAAATGAGGGATACGTGGCAGGTTTGTGTGTCTTGTATTTTCCTATCAATCAGTAACCTTTTAGTCTTTTCCCATCAATCAGTAACCCACTTTGTCAATGTCATTAAATTCCTTTTAGATATGTATCTATTGACATAGATAGGTCATGGTATATTTTTAAATAATAAAAAAGCAGGATATAAAGCAGCTTATTTGTATAGCTTTATTAAAAGATAGCTAACACTTATTGAAAACTTATTGTGTGCCAAGAACTATTCCAAACACTTCACATGTATAAAATCAGTTAACTTTCAAGTAAAATCATCAATCCAACTTTTAACAGAACAATTTTTAAAATAAGGAAACTAAAACACATAGAATTTGAGTAACCTGACCAAAGACCTAAGTGGCTGAGGTAGGGTTTCAATCCCAGTGATCTACTCCATAGACTATTTTGCTTACGCCGCACTGCCTTTAATTAAATAGATTAATCTAACGTATCTTAGAACAAGTTAAATAGTATACGTACTTGTAATAACTTGTGACTACATATGTTAGTTTTGTCTCTTAATTTTTCTGTTAAAAAGAATATGCATTGAAATGAGATGGAAAACAAAACAAAAAGTGTTTAAAAAATTAAATACTTTAGAAGGATCAATATCCTAAGGGTTGTGGGTAATTTTTTCCTACTTTCTAAAACTTCAGATTCCTTTCACTCACTTAAGGTTGTACTACCATTAATGCAATGTTTTCTGGGAGTTCAAGTTTTGCAAATGAATTAATAATAGCTAGAAGCCTCACTATTTGCACTTTTATAGCATTCTTTGCTGTACAGTTACAAGGTAAAATTAAATAGTAATAGGTGGAAAAAGTTATCAAAAATCAGTGAAAACCACATGGAATTCATATGGAAATGAGAAGACCTGAAATAATCAAAACAACTTTGAAAAAGAACAAGTTGGAAGACTTAACCTGATTTCAAAACTTAACGTATAGTTATAACAATCATGAGTATGGTATTAGCATAAAGATAAATATATAAATTAATGCAAAGAAGTAGAATTCAGGAATAAATCCACACATATATAGTCAATTTGTTTTCCATAGAGGTGCCAAGGCAATTTGACGCTAGAAGTTCAAAAGACACTGTTACAAACATCAAAAGGCAAACCTACTAGATGGAAGAAAATACTTGCAAAACACATATCCAACAAGGAGCTTGTATTCAGTCATACAACATCTTACATCTCAATTGCAAGACAAACTACCCACTTGAAATATTTTAGACAGGGCAAAAGACTTGAATACAAACATCACCAAAGAAAATATATAGTTGCAAAATAAAAAACATAAAAAGATGCTCAACATCATTAGTTGTTGGGGAAATATAAGTGAAAATAACAAGCTGATACTACATACCCACTAGAATAACTAAAATTACAAAGAGTACCCATATAAGTTTTGAAGAAGATATGGATAAACTGGAACTTTCATACTCGGCTGGTGGGTGGTATTGCTGCTTTGGAATACAGTTCTGTAGTTTCTCATAAAAACACCCACTATATGTCAAGCAATTCCACTCCTAGGCATTTATCCAAAAATGAATGCATACGTCCATACAAATATTTGTACATGAATGTTCACAGCAGCTTTATTTGTAACAGCCAAAAACTGGAAGCAAGCCACATGTCCATAAAAATTAAAGGGATAAACAATCCATGGTATAACCAAGCAAGTTAATACACATAGCAGTACCCAAAAAATGAACTATTAATACATGCAACAACATGGATAAATATCAATGTAATTATGTGAGTGAAAGAAGCCAGATAAAAATGTATACACTGTGTGATTCCACATATATAAATTTTTTAAAAATGTAAACAAATCTATAGTCACATTAAGCATTTCAATGGTTGTTTGGAGACAACAGGAGGATGAGAGAGGGATGAATTATTTTGATTGTGATGATGGTTCCATAGGTATATACATGTCAAAACTCATCAAATTGTATTTTTAAAATGTATATTTTGTGTATATTAGTTATACCTCAACAAAGCTGATATAAAACGTTTAAAGATCAACCAGTATACATGCATTAAATGTATCATGTAGTTACTAGTGCTTTCCTTAGAATATAATTGATTACTATTTTCTTTTCTAGTAAGAAAAGTCTGAAATTTAGGAATGAATAAATAGCTTTTATCTTCATATTTACAAAAAGGATAAAATTTAAAATAAGAGCCTTTTTAAAAATCAACTCTTCAAAAGGTTTTCTCCTAGGATCAATTCTATAGATTACTGTTCTGCCAAATGGGTAAGTCAAACAGAAGTCTACTTACTTCTAAATAATCAACACTCACATTTACTGTATTGCCATTTCTAAACAGGGAAGAAAACAATCTACTTTTTCTTTTCTCTTTGAATTATAAGAGCCAGGCCTAGTTTGAACAGTCAATGTAGAACGATCATCAACTCAATACTTTGGGGCTATTTTTCATGAAGTATAGTAAGTTAGGGGGAGAAATTAAAAAAAAAAAAATGAGGAAGCAGAAAGGAATATTTGTTGAAAGCCAATTATGTACCAACCGTTATCCTCAAATTGTTTTTTATACATTGTACCAAATAATAACAGTAAAACAAGATACTGTTTTTGAATATTTTAGTCTTCTATAACTTGATGAAACAAGGAACTATCCAGTGAAAATGTTTTTAGGGTAAATTGGAAAGACTAGAGAGCACAGATACTATTCTTTCAAACTATTAATTTGGAGTTCTGGGCCTGCCTTAGACACAGTTGAATCCCCAACAAAAAGCACCACATCTTTCACACAATGTATTCACTTGCTCAAGAGTTATTTAAAATACATGAAATACTTTACAATATATAAATTAAACAATAATGAAAACTGAAGTATTATATTTGAAAATAATCTTAATCTTATTTTTTAGACATAGCAGATCCAAGATTAGTTTGCATTCAGATGTGCTTTCATGACTGGAGAAAAAGAAGAGTTCTACCTGGAGCACCAAGAAGTGGATAACCCATAGACCATTCTATGGGTAAGTCTAGAGGGGTGCATTTTATACATGCCTATTATCCATAAGCAGAAAAAACAAAGAACACTTTAAGGGAACCAAACGCAATGAATCTCTGGGCTTAAAGAAATTTAAGCCTATGCCGATGGCTAAGACAGAAGACATCTGTGGTAATGTGACTGATAAATATGAATGTGAGGAAATTTCCTTTTCCTGAAGTCCAGGAAGAATCAACTTTAATATTAAAAGGGAACTATTTGTTCTCCTCCATAACAACTTAGTTTTTGAGATACTCTTTTTGCCTCTTCCCCATCAAACAGTGTTCAATTTGTTGTAGGTGAGTGAGCGAAAAACGTAATTCTTAATAAGTAAGTCATCAGAAGTACATAGTTAACTTGGTATATCTAAGACAGGGAATAGTCTGCAGCTATCAAGTGTCACATAATATGAACTAGTATTTAATAATATGCAAAAATATTCCCTGGAAAAAGAATTTAACAAAACAATATAGAATCAACTTTCGTTTTTAAATATTTTACTAGAAAAATTATTAAAAGGGTATATACTAAATATCTATATAATCTGCATTTTTAAACTTTTCTACAATGAGAATATTATCCTTTTAGAATAAGAAAAAAACTGTGGGGCATGGAAATACTAAAAATAAAAGTAACTTTTCATTTGAATTGATTTTTAAAAGTGCTACAAAGCCACAGTTAGAAATGTAAAACTATGCAACAACATACCTTGAAAATGACCTTTAGGATTCAAAATGGCTTAAAATATATGATCTAAAATAATATTTATCATAAAGAGGAATGTCCTCTAATATTCTGGTGACTTCGATTATCCAAGAACAATAGGTAGTAAATATGTCTATGTAATGTATTCAACCAAGGTTAAAATCAATGATGAATCCAAGCACAATTAATTTCCTTTAGAAAACTATTTATGAGTTTAATGGCACAAAGCTCTGAAAAATAAGATTACATATATTTCTAGTACTGATATATAGAGTACATTTTATATAAAATTATGTCAAAAATTTTACAAATAAAATTAATATTTAATGTGTAAAATATAAATTCAAGAGAAACTAGGAAGTTACAGAAAATACAGCTCTCTACAATTCCTATAATTAACCAGCTCAAAACTTGTATTTTAGGTTTACAGCAAACTTGCGGTTCTATTGCAGTGTTTGTGAGACAGGAACTTTTTTGACAAAAATTGCCTGGAAAATTGACCAGAATAACTGCCCCAAACAATAGAAAACTTGCTTCAGATCAAGAACTACTTGAAAGTAAAAAAAAATGCCCCAAACTATCAAGCTCTCAGGATTCCAGGATCTCTATACTTGCTTATTCATGTGACATCACAAGTGAAATTTGAACTTTTAGACATTTAATAAAATAACATTAAAAATTTCTAAGGTGTATGATGAGAAAAAATAGACAACATCAGAAAATATTACAGATACCAATGGATATGGAGAATGCCCTTATGTTTTTGTGGATGCCTTAGGAGAAGAAATCTGATGTGTCTGAATTATGAAGTGCCTGCTCTGTTAATAAAGTTTAATTTTTAGAGGAACTGATTGTTTAAAGAGTGAATTATGTCTGCCAAGATAATATAGTTTTCCTGGAACTATCTTAGAATTTCTAGCTATATACCAACATTTGTGAAAAATACAAGCTGTATCATAAGACTCATGAAATGCATTTACCCCAGCATCCTTAAAAACCATTCCTGTATAAGATTCTCACTAACCAGATCTATATCTCCTTACAGTTGTATACTTTTTAAGAATATAGTTTATGGAACCTTTTCATCTGCTTCTGTGGCACTGAATACCTAGCAATATATACTTCATCATTCTTTTATAAACATTAGACGCTTAACAAACAAAAGCAAACAAAGTGCCAGCATGACACAGGTAAAATCTATACGGTCCTACTAATAGTGGTGACCACTCAAGTGTGTAGAAATGTCAGTGGATGTCAAAGTCACTCCAGAATTATAATTTCCCAAATCAAAGTACCCTTTCCTCTAATGGTCACCTTGGGGCAAGGTTTCTTCACCTTACAGGAATGAATCACTACAACAGACTGTGAGGAATTTTACATATTTATGCTCATTTGCTCCCCTAATTCAGACTCTAGTGGGAGGGAAGTACCATTACTTATCAGATTTTCACTGGCTCATAATTCAAATAAATCAAATAGCCCTTAGACTATTTCCTCATGCTTGCATAAATCCAGATATACTATATCAAAATCTTCCTCAAGGTAGTTCAATTCCCTCAATTCATATGACAGAAATATTTCTGACCCCAGTTTTTTTATACAAACTACACAAAAAAAGGGTTTTCAAAAATTATAATAAAATGAAATGTTTTAAAAAATGCAAATCCATTTTAACAGTAAAATGTAAATATTTTACAATGTAAACATTACATACGTAACATAGTGTATGTAAATATTACATTACACTAATATATCATTTAGCATTGATGCTAGTTATAGAAAATAAAATAAAATGTCTATCATAAATTTATTTCAAGTCTTTGGAAAAAATACAATTATACTACTTCCTATCTCATACCTAAACCTTATTCTATAGGAGTTCCTTACCTAGGGTTCTTGAATTTCTGACAAATAGGGTCATAAATAAGGAAAGAGACCCCAGACCCCTACCAAAAGTTTACAAAAGTAGCCAGAGGCAGTGCTATGTTTCTGGCTTCCCAGTGTGTGAATATAAATGCATTTTCCCATAGACACGTTATCATGCAGGTCCATAACTGTACATCCAATTAAAAAAAAAAAAAAAAAAAAAAAAAACTCTAAAAGACAAGTTATTTCTTACGCTTGATATAAACCCCAAAAAGTTTCGCTGTAAAAACATTAATGTGTTTGATTATAGGGAGCTGCCCAAGACCCCACTGTAAACATTTTTCCATTTACTGCTAACGTCAAGTTGCAGGATTTCAGTTTACCTGGTCATTTATGTGGTCATACACTATCATGGAAAGCAAGGGCACCTATAATTTAACAGTAAGGACCTTAGCAAGTGTGCTAAAGTCCCCAATACTAAACATTTGACCATGAGGAAATATGCCGTATTACTAACTCCCTAAAAGAGAAGGAAACACAGACTACCCTTGTACTTTATACAGATCTATAGATTCCTAAACATCAGACCCATGTTTTTTAAAAAGGTCCATACAATTTACCATAGCATCTATTGGAGAGATGTTTTTGAGAATTTCTTTCATTATATTACTGTTGTTCTTTTTATAAGAGTCCCTGGGAAAAGTTTCTGCCTCATACCCTTAAGAACAGCTGTGCTTTTCCAGATCAAATGGTCACTGTGATTTATAAACCTGTTTAGTTTTCCTAGACTTTATTACCTGCATTATTGCATCAGTATTGTTCTCAGTTTCTCTTTTTAATCCAACTCATATTTTCCTTCTCCTTTCTTACCAATCTAAAGTTTACATTATCTTGCTGGTTCGTGTTTATTTTTTCAAACACCTCCATGTAAAAGAGATTAAATCATTTATGAAACAGGAGGGCAAAGCTAATGAGGTTCAGAAAATCCTAATCTCTAAGTACAGCACATTTAAACAGATAAACTAGAAATTATATATGGAAACCCAAATAAAGTGGCATTATATTTCCAACTTATTCTAGAAATGTTTCCAGAATCCTTTTGAAGTAGATTGTCCATCTAATTCAGGTTGTTAATACCTTCAGCCATCTTTTCATACTCAACATGTTTAAAACCAAACTCACTATTATAAGAAGTTACTTTGTCATCCTATGTGCTCAGATTGAAAACAGCCTGCTAGGAAAGTTATTTTGGTATATGACATCTGTTTATCCTCCAACCTTTTAGAATGATGTCCAGAACATTAAATGGGCTAAATTCTATCTTCATGAGCCAATCAAAATTTATGCTCCCCAAAACCACTGTATATATTTTGATCAAATTGTAAGAACTTTGCAGCAGAAAGTTCAATACTGTACATAAGAAATCCTTAATAAAAAAGTTGTTTCTTTCATAATCCGGATCTCTGGTTTAAAATTAAATGGAACAGTCTCAAATGTAGAAAACTGTGAGTGTAAGTACGGAAAAAAAAGAAAGTAAATGATCTGAAAAACCCAAAATAAGAAATATAATTATTAAACTATTTTCCTTCTGTATAGTATAATTCTGTGCAGAGATAATTCTGAAGTGAATAGGCCCCTTTCAGAGCACAGACATGAAGGGATTTCTAAAGCTAGGAGCTGGGCCAAATTATATGGTTCTAACCTGATTCTTTAAGCACCACACTCTTACCAATCAAAAACTTTGAAGATCATAGCTTATTCAAATTTCACATTAATATACATCAAAATCCTAAGTAACGTGAACAAAATAAAGTTAATGATGTTTATATTTCACGGAAATTGAAATTAGAGAAAGAAAAGGTTAAAAATTCTAATTAAAATTTTAAATTTGACCAAGATCATTGGCAAGTAGTTTATTGCTAAAATATTCAACAGCAAAAAAAAAAAAAATAAAAAAACACCTTATTTTTGACAACAGAATGGCTATCAGCTATACTAAAATATCACCATTAAATTTAAAGTGATATTTATACTTCAGCATCCAATGATAAAAACTAAAGCGACATGATAAAGAGGAAGGTTGTATTAATGTCATCAGTAAAGGGCATGAAAAAATGGACAAATCAAAGAGGTGCGCTGTTTTTAAAAAAACAGTCTTGCTATTAATATGCTGCCTAAGCTGGAGTGCAGTGGCTAATCACAGATACAATTATAGTGCACTATAGCCTGAAACTACCGGGCTTAAGTGATCCTCCTGCCTTAGTCACTCGAGTAGTTGGTACTACAGGCTCTTGCCACTGCATCCTGCAAAATGTCTTCTATCTAGAGGAGAAAATTAGAGTAGTGGCAGTGATCAAAGAATGTGCTGACATTTTGAAAAAAGCAATCTTACCTGTAATATGGAGGACACTATATGCTAAGAGACAATTGCTTTTGTTATATTAGTTGGGCAAAAGGAAACACTGCATAAAGAACCAAAATCATTAGGCCTAAGGTAACAGGCTGAACATAAAATCAATTTGCTCTACTAATTTCAAAATATTTGATATTAATTACTAATAAGGTCACTATATGACACTCCAATTTCTTAATGTTTTAGAGAAGACCTAAAGAGTTCATCATCAATTTTAAATCATGATTAAATTCAAATTCCTACTATTTAACTATTCAATAATTGTGCTGAAAATGCACAGCCTTTTTATATTTAATGTATTTTAGCAATTTGTTTTAAGAAAACAGATATTTTGCAGGCTAATACTAACAATGGATACAATTTTATTAAATATCAATTGCAACATAATAAAGCAAAAAAAGTTTAATTAGTCATAAAATATTCCAAGAAATTATAAGTGTTGACAAAAAGGTTTGGTTTAAAACAAATGTACTTGTACATAATCTGGTTTGGTCAAGACAAAATGCTTTAAAGTAAATGCCAGTGCAACATAAAACATTGAACTGGTGTTGATTTCTTTTAATTTTTAACTTTGGTAGGTACACAGTAGGTATTTATGGGGTACATGAGATGTTTTGATACAAGCATGTAATGAATAACAATCATATCACGAAGAATGGGATCCCTCAACTGTTTATGTTACAAACAATCCAATTATACTTTTAGTCATTTTAAAATGTACAATTAAATTATTATTGACTATACTCACCCTGTTGTACTATCAAATAGTAGGTCTTACTCATTGTACCCTTCAACATCGCCACCTCCCCATACTCACCCTACTACCCTTACCATACTCTAGTAACTATTGTACTACTCTTCTATTTCAATGATTTTCAATTCAATTGTTTTGAGTTTTAGATCAGTTGTTTTGATTTTTAGATCTGATATGGTTTGGCTGTGTCACCACCCAAATCTTATCTTGAATTGTAGCTCTCATAATCTCCATGTATTGTGTGAGGGACCCAGTGGGAGGTAATTGAATCATGGAAGTGGATTTTTCCCATGCTGTTCTCATAATAGTGAATAAGTATCACAAGATTTGACAGTTTTATAAAGGGCGGTTCCTCTGCACATGCTCTCTCTAAGATGTGTCTTTTCTCCTCTCTCACCTTCCACCATGATTGTGAGGCCTCCACAGTCATGTGGAACTGTGAGTCCATTAAACCTCTTTTTCTTTATAAATTACCCAGTCTCGGGTATTTCTTCAGAGCAGTATGAAAACAGACTAATACAAGATCCCACAAATAAATGAGAATATGTGATATTTGCCTTTCTGTACCTGGGTTTCTCAAAACTCTCAAAAGTAGAATTAACTCTTTCTCACTGGAACATTCTTTTCCTAATTCAGTAAAAATATTCTGGAACAGCATTTCTCAAAGCAAGTTCTATTAATAATTGTTCTATGAAAGAAGGGATCTGTATTCAAGTAAGTTTGGAAAATGCTACGTTTACAATGTTAGATAAATTAACTTTCCTGCAAAGCATCATAATCTCTATTATATATATTTTCCCCCAATGTGCTTTCTTTTTTTGAGATGAAGTATTGCTCTATAAACCCAGGCTGTAGTGCAGTGGCACCATCACGCTCACTGCAACCTCAACCTCTAGGGCTCAAGTGATCCTCCCACCTCAGCCTCCTAAGCAGTTACACCCCCAACTAATTTTGTTTATTGTCTTTATTATATTAACATGAACTATGAATCACTCTTAGAGATCATACTACATGACCATCTGACTATAGAATTCTTTCATTCATTCAGCAGCTCCCCAAAATACTGTTCTGCTACACACATACACACACACACTGGGCCAACCTGTTTTAGAGTATAATGAAAGTTCAAATTTCAAATATTTCTATTATTTTCATTTTCGCTCACAAAGTAAGAATACAGACAAAACAAAGACCTCCTGGAATCATAAAATTAAATAAGCTTTTGGTTTTACCAAAAAGCTAACTATCGGACAAACTATATGTGTCAAGATACTTTACATGGTATATTTCACAATATTAAAATTCAAATTTACTTTGAAAAAAGTAAACTTTTTAAAAATTATGCATCTACATGGAAAAATATCAAAATAATATGTATTTACATTAGCAGATATCATTAGGAGATTTTTAAGATTCATATATGTAAAAATCTTATTTTTGGAATACAATACAAAAGTAATTTATCCAGAATTTTTCTATTAGGTCTGGAACGTCTAGTATTCAAAAAACCAGTAGTGATTTAAAAATTGGTTTTGAGTGAATGTTTCTTTTCTTTTTTTTATTTTCTTTTTTTTTGTTTGTTTTTTGAGACAGAGTCTCACTCTGTTGCCCAGGCTGGAGTGTAGTGGCGCCATCTCAGCTCACTGCAAGCTCCACCTTCCAGGTTCACACCATTCTCCTGCCTCAGCTTCCAAGTAGTTGGGACTACACGCACCCACCACCACGCCCGGCTAATTTTTTGTATTTTTAGTAGAGATGGGGTTTCACCATTGTTAGCCAGGATGGTTTTGATCTCCTGACCTCATGATTCGCCCGCCTTGACCTCCCAAAGCGCTGGGATTACAGGCGTGAGCCACCGTGCCTGGCCAGAGTGAGTGTTTATTTTCAATTAGCCAAAATTTTGTTATGACAAATGGTATTTCCAAATAATTAAAAAAAAACTTCTTTGTACCACAAGTTAAAAATACAGGCAGAATACTTTTGTGCTTCTGAACTTTCTAGTACTTTTACACTTCTGTTTATAAATTTTCTTCCTTAGAGGTAGCATATATGTTTCTCTATTTTCAACTTTTAATTTAATTTAAGTAATTCAGTAAAAGTTTGGAAGTTCCAGACTTGTGAGAAAAAATAAACTTTCTTAGTAATCTTTGAGATACATCTTAATCACTATTCTGTCATTATTTTGTCTGTTGTTCATTAGCATTAGAATAATAAAACTGTAACTTTCACTCAATAAAGCCAACTGAGCTTATGTAAACTCCCTTCTCTCAGTTCAAAAGTATAAAAAGACAAGAGAAAATATTTAAAATAGTAACATTACACAAGTATATACACTAAGGGAATCGAATGATAAAAATATCTGATTCTAAGGCTGGGCTTCTCTCAAAGTTTTGGGGCCAAACTGCTGTAATTTGCAGATTATATCACTGCCTACACAGAAAGTCAAAGAGAATTTACAGATAATCTATGACTATTAGAGTAAGAATACTTAGCAGCGTCGTGGGATATAATACAAAACCAAGTGTTCTTATCCTCCAACAACAGCCATTACAAAATATTTTTTTTAAAAAAATTAAATAGTGGCAAATAATACAAGATATCTAGAAATAAATCTTTTAAAATGTACAAGATCCATGAGGAAATACATTTTTGAAAAGCTTTAAAAAAGACTTAAAAAGTGGAAAATATGCAATACTCACAGGTGGAGAGACATAGTAAAGGTGTCAACTTTGTTCAAAGTATTGCAGAAACATAATTCTAATAAAAACCCAAATAGATCTTTCGATGTAATGAAAGAGTCCAATTTCAAAATTAAAATGTTCAGTAAGTAGCTAAGGCTATTCTAATACGAGAATAAATGAGGAGGCTGAATTTGCTTTATAATCAAGACTTATTCTAAAATGATAGTAATTAAAACAGTGTAGTCCTCAAGGAGGGCCAGATACAGATACACACACATACACAAACACACACACACACCACCACCATCACCACCACCAACAACAAATACAGCTCAGTAATAGCCACAATGCAACAGCAGAATTGAGAATATGGCAAAGATAATATTGTACTTCACTAGAAAAGGCTAGAAAGATGACAACAAAAGGGATTTCTTTAGGTGAAGAAATAAAATAATAACCCTGCTCCTACCAAAATAACAATAAAAATCCAGAGAGACTTAAGACTTAAATCTACAAAATAAAACTTCATTCAGAATAAAATCATTCAGAAGAAAAATGTAGAACTTCACACACTTGGGATAAACTGGAATTTTCAAAAAAACACAATGAACAAAAAAGGCACAAATGACAGAGGAAGTTTATAAATTTGACTATCTTATAATTTTAAGTCTATATGGCTGAACAAGATAAAGTAGAACTATTTCATCTCATTCTTGCTTATTACACCTAATAACCCTAAACAAAATGCATGAAACAGACATCGGAAGACTCTGAAAAGTGAAAAAAGAAGTAGGACTTGATAGGGACATCAGTACTCAAGGAAAGAGCTGGCAGGGAGTTCCTGGAGTTTCTTTCTGCATATTCCAGACTGGTGAAGAAGCCCACAACTCAGAATTTCAGTGGGTGCAGAACTAACTCCCCAAACAAACAAACAAGACTTCTCTTTCTATACAAAGGACTGAGAGGAAGCACCAAAGAGAAACGGAATCTTTTTGACAACACCAGCCAAACACCACAGAATGAAAGTGCTCCTCTCCCAACTCACCGTGTGTGAAGACTGGCACTGATGGGTGGGAACATGTGTAAACAGAGTATCGGCTACCATCCCACCCAGGAGATTTAAATAGGAAGGAAGTTCTCTGATATCATAATACTCAAAAAGTCAAGGATGCAACTGAAAATAACATGCTTACCAAGAGCCAGGAAAATATCAACTCAAATGAGAAGACACATGTAGCAGCTGCTAACTCTGAGATGACAAAGATGTTGGAATTATCTGACAAGACTGTTATTTTCATTTTACTTTAAGTTCAGGGATAAATGTGTAGAATGTGCAGGTTTGTTACACAGGTATATGTGTGCCATGGTGGTTTGCTGCAGCTATTGACCCGTCCTCTAAGCTTCCTCCCCTCACTCCCCAAGCCCCAACAGGTCCTGGTGTGTGTTGTTCCCCTCCCTGTGTTCATGTGTTCTCATTGTTCAACTCTCACTTCTGAGTGCCAACATGCAGTGTTTGGTTTTCTGCTCCTGTGTAAGTCTGCTGAGGATGATGGTTTCCAGCTTCATCCATGTCCCTGCAAAGGACATGATCTCATTCCTTTTTATGACTGCATAGTATTCCATGATGTATATATACCACATTTTCTTTATCCAGTCTACCATTGATAGGCATTTGGGTTGGTTTCATATCTTTGCTATTGTAAATAGTGCTGCAATAAAGATGTGTGTGTATGTGTCTTTATAGTACAATGATTTCTATTCCTTTGGGTATATACCCAGTATTGAGATTGCTGAGTCAAATGGTATTTCTGGTTTTGGATCCCTGAGGAATCATCATACTGTCTTCCACAATGGCTGAACTAATTTACATTCCCACCAATAGTGTAAAAGCATTCCTATTTCTCCACAGCCTTGCTAGCATCTATTGTTTCTTATTTTTTAATAACTGCCATTCTGACTGGTGTGAGATGGTCTCTCACTGTGGTTTTGATTTGCATTTCTCTAATGATCAGTGATTTTGAGCTGTTTTTCATATGTTTGTCATCCACATAAATGTCTTCTTTTGAGAAGTGTCTGTTCATATCATTTGCCCACTTTTGGATGGGGTTGTTTTTTTCTTGTAAATATGTCTAAGTTCCTTGTAGATTCTGGATATTAGACCTTTGTCAGATGGGTAGATTGCAAAAATTTTTCTCCCATTCTGTAGGTTGCCTGTTTACTCTGATAATAGTTTCTTCTGCTGTGCAGAAGCCCTTTAGTTTAATTAGATCCCATTTGTCAATTTTGGCTTTTGTTGCAATTGCTTTTGGCATTTTCGTCATGAAGTCTTTGCCCATGCCTATGTCCTGAATGGTATTGCCTAGGTTTTCTTCTAGGGTTTATATGGTTTGGGGTTTTAAATTTAAATCTTTAATTCATCTTGAGTTAATTTTTGTATAAGGCATACAGAAGGGGTCCAATTTGAGTTTTCTGCATATGGCTAGCCAGTTTTCCCAGCACCATTTATTAAATATTATTGGAGATCCTTTCCCTATTGCTTGTTTTTGTCAGCTTTATCAGATGGTTGTACATGTGTGGTGTTACTTCTTGTAGTATAGTGTGAAGTCAGGTAGCGTGATGCCTCCAGCTTTGTTCTTTTTGCTTAGTATTATCTTGGCTATACAGGGTCTTCTTTGATTCCATATGATACTTAAAGTAGTTATTTCTAATTCTGTGAAGAATGCCAATGGTAGACTGATGGGAATAGCATTGAATCTATAAATTACTTTGGGCAGGATGGCCATTTTCCCAATATTGATTCTTCCTATCCATGGGGAGGGAATGTTTTTCCCATTTGTTTGTGTCCTCTTTTATTTCACTGAGCAGTGGTTTTTAGTTCTCCTTGAAGAGGTCCTTCACATATCTTGTTAGCTGTATTCCTAGGTATTTTGTTTTCTTTGTAGAAAGTGTGAATGGGAGTTGATTCGTGACTCGGCTTTGTGCTTGTCTATTGTTGGTGTAAAGGAATGTTTGTGATCTTTGCACACTGATTTTTGTATCCTGAGACTGCCAAAGTTGTTTATCAGTTTAAGGAGTTTTGGGGCTGAGCTGATGGCGTTTTCTAAATATAAAATCATGTTGTCTGCAAAAAGAGACAATTTGACTTCCTCTCTATTTGAATACCAATTTCTTTCCCTTGCCTGATTGCCCTGGCCAGAACTTCCAATACTATGTTGAATAGGAGTGGTGAGAGAGGGCCTCCTTGTCTTGTACTGGTTTTCAAAGGGAATGCTTCCAGCTTTTGCCCATTCAATATGATATTCACTGTGGGACTGTCATAAATAGTTTTTATTATTTTGAGATATGTTCCATTGATACCTAGTTTACTGAGAGTTTTTAACATGAAGGGATGTTGAATTTTAGCAAAAGCCTTTTCTGCATCTATTGAGATAATCATGTTGTTTATGGATTACATTTATTGATTTGCATATGTTGAATGAGCCATGAATCCCAAGGATGAAGCTGACTTGATCATGGTGGATAAGTTGTTTTTGATGTGCTGCTGGATTTGTTTCTGACAAGACTTTTAAAGTAATTATAAAAATCCTTCAAGGAGCAATTTCAAACACCCTTGAAACAAACGAAAAATTAGAAATGTCTCAGCAAGGAAATAGAAAATAGTTTTAAAAGCCTAATACAAAGTTCAGAACTGAAAAGTCTAATAACCTAAGTTAAAAACTCATTGGAAGAAATCAACCACAGAATGTAGACAACAAAGTAAAAGAATCAGTGACATCAAACATAGATCAAAGAAATCACCTAGACAGAACAGCAGAGAGAGAACAGATTGGAAAACAAAACAAACAAAAAACCCAGATCTCGGTGTCCTGTGGGATAATAACAAAAGATCTATTCCTGTCAGCCGAATCCAAAAAATAAAGGAAAAAACATGACAGGTTGAAGAAATAAAGGCTGGAAACTTCCCAAATTTGACAAAGGACATAAACCTGCAGATTCAAGAAAGTGAGCAAACACTCAACAGGATGAACTTAAATAAATTTACACCTAGGCAACTCATAATAAAACTGTTGGAAACTGAAGATAAAGAAAGAATGTTGAATCTTTAAAGAAGCCCAAAAGAAACAACATATTAACTATAAAAGAATAATAATTTGAATGGAGTGAATTTCTCTTCAGAAACCACAGAAGTCAGAAGAAAAGTGGCATACTTTTTAAGGCCTGAAAGAAAAGAAGGCCTGGCCTGGTAGCTGATGTCTATAATCCCAGCCCTTTAGGAGATCAAGGCAAGAGGATTACTTGAGACAGGAGTTTGGGAATAGCCTGGGCAACACGGCAATACCTCGTTGCTACAAAAAACAACGTGGTGGCATGCGCCTATAATCTCTGCTATTCAGGAGGCTGAGAGGAGAGGACTGCTTGAGCTCAGAAGGCTGAGGCTGCAGTGAGCCATTACTGTGCTACTGTAGTCCAGGATTGATGACAGAGTGAGACCTTGTCTCTAAAAAATAAAATTATAAAAAAACAAAGAATAGAACTGACAACCCACAAATCTATTTCCAGCAAAAATGTCCTTCAGGAATGGAAGTGAAATAAAGATTCTCAGATTTTATGCAGAAAGGCAGCAACTGCCAGTAAGAATTGGAGTTTGGAGATTATTGGCCCAAGGGTATAATCAAACATGCATGAGTATGGCTGCAGAAAAAGAGGAGAGAAAACTACAGCTTCATTAGTGAAAGATGCCCAAAATTAGTGAAAGGTGGCCAGAGCTAGGATTCCGAGCTAGTAAAGTAGCTTGAAATCTAAAGCAAAGGATGGTTCCAAGATGGCCGAACAGGAACAGCTCCAGGCTACAGCTCCCAGTGTGAGCAAGGCAGAAAACGGATGATTTCTGCATTTCCAACTCAGGTACCATGTTCATCTCACTGGGGCATGTCGGACAGTGGGTGCAGGACACTGAGTTGAGCCCAGTGAGCAAAAGCCGAAGTAGAGCAAGGGGCAAGGGGCAAGAGAATTCCCTTTCCTAGCCAAGTGAAACCGTGACACACAGCACCTGGAAAATTGGGTCACTCCCACCCTAATACTATGCTTTTCAAAGGGTCTTAGCAAACGGCACACCAGGAGATTATATCCTGCACCTGGCTTGGAAGGTCCCACACCCACGGAGCCTCCCTCATTGCTAGCACAGCAGTCTGAGATCTAACTGCAAGGGGGCAGCAAGGCTGGGGGAGGGGTGCCAGCCATTACTGAGGCTTGAGTAGGTAAACAAAGCAGCCCGGAAGCTCGAACTGGGTGGAGCCTACCACAGCTCAAGGAGGCCTGACTCTGTAGACTCCACCTCTGGGGGTAGGGCATAGCCAAACAAAAGGCAGCAGAAACCTCTGCAGATTTAAATGTCCCTGTCTGACAGCTTTGAAGAGAGTACTGGTTCTCTCAGCATAGAGTTTGAGATCTGAGAATGGACAGACTGCCTCCTCAAGTGGATCCCTGACCTCTGAGTACTCAAACTGGGAGGCACCCCCCAGTAGGGGCAGACTGATACCTCACAAGGCCAGGTACCCCTCTGAGACACAGCTTCTGGAGGAACGATCAGGCAGCAACATTTGCTGTTCAGCAATATTTACCTTTCTGCAGTCTCTGCTGCTGATACCCAGGCAAACAGGGTCGGGAGTGGACCTCAAGCAAACTCCAACAGACCTGCAGCTGAGGGTCCTGACTGTTAGAACGAAAACTAACAAAACAGAAAGGACATCCACACCAAACCCCATCTGTACATCACCATCATCAAAGACCAAAGGCAGATAAAACCACAAAGATGGGGAAAAAAAAGAGCAGAAAAGCTGAAAATTCTAAAAATCAGAGTGCCTCTCCCTCTCCAACAGAACGCAGCTCCTCACCAGCAACGGAACAAAGCTGGACAGAGAATGACTTTGACAACTTGACAGAAGAAGGCATCAGACGATCAAACTTTTCCGAGCTAAAGGAGAAAGTTCGAACCCACTGCAAAGAAGCTAGAAACATTGAAAAAAGATTAGATGAATGGCAAACTAGAATAACCAATGTAGAGAAGTCCTTAAATGACCTGATGGAGCTGAAAACCACGGCACGAGAACTATGTGACGAATGCACAAGCTTCAGTAACCGATTCAATCAACTGGAAGAAAGGGTATCAGTGATTGAAGACCAAGTGAATGAAATGAAGCAAGAAGAGAAGTTTAGAGAAAAAAGAGTAAAAAGAAATGAACAAAGCTTCCAAGAAATATGGGAGTATGTGAAAATACCAAATCTACGTATGATTGCTGCACCTGAAAGTGATGGGGAGAATGAAACCAAGTTGGAAAACACTCTGAAGGATATTATCCAGGAGAACTTCCCCAACCTAGCAGGGCAGGCCAACATTCAAATTCAGGAAATATAGAGAATGTCACAAAGATACTCCTCAAGAAGAGCAACTCCAAGACACATAATCGTCAGATTTACCAAAGTTGAAATGAAGCAAAAAAGGTTAAGGGCAGCCAGAGAGAAAGGTCGGGTTACCCACAAAGGGAAGCCCATCAGACCAACAGTGGATCTCTTGGCAGAAACTCTACAAGCCAGAAGAGAGTGGGGGACAATATTCAACACTCTTAAAGAAAAGAATTTTCAACCAAGAATTTCATATCCAGCCAAACTAAGTTTCATAAGTGAAGGAGAAATAAAATCCTTTGCAGAGAAGCAAATGCTGAGAGATTATGTCATCACCAGGCCTTCCCTACAAGAGCTCCTGAAGGAGGCACTAAACATGGAAAGGAACAACCGGTACCAGCCACTGAAAAAACATGCCAAAATATAAAGACCATCGATGTTAGGAAGACACTGAATCAACTAGCGAGCAAAATAACCAGCTAACATCATGATGACAGGATCAAATTCACACATAACAATGTTAACCGTAAAAGTAAATGGGCTAAGTGCTCCAATTAAAAGACACAGACTGGCAAATTGGATAAAGAGTCAAGACCCATCAGTGTGCTGTATTCAGGAGCATCTCACATGCAGAGACATACATGGACTCAAAATAAAGGGATGGAGGAAGATCTACCAAGCAAATAGAAAGCAAAAAAAGGGAAGGTTGCAATCCTAGTCTCTGATAAAACAAACGTTAAACCAACAAAGATCAAAAGAGACAAAGAAGTCCATTACATAATGGCAAAGGGATCAATTTAACAAGAAGAGCTAACTATCCTAAATATATATGCACCCAATAGGAGTGACTAGATTCATAAAGCAAGTCCTTACAGACTTACAAAGAGACTTATACTCCCACACAATAATAATGGGAGACTTTAACACTCCACTGTCAACATGAGAAAGATCCATGAGAGAGAGAGTTAACAAGCATATCCAGGAATTGAACTCAACTCTGCACAAGCAGACCTAATAGACATCTACAGAACTCTCCACCCCAAATCAACAGACTATATATTCTACTCAGCACCATACTGCACTTATCGCAAAATTGACCCCATAGTTGGAACTAAAGCATTCCTCAGCAAATGCACAAGAACAGAAATTATAACAAACTGTCTCTCAGACCACAGTGCAATCAAACTAGAACTCAGGATTAAGAAATTCACTCAAAACCACAAACTACATGGAAACTGAACAACCTGCTCCTGAATGACTACTGGGTACATAACAAAATGAAGGCAGAAATAAAGATGTTCTTTGAAACCAATGAGAACAAAGATGTAACATAACAGAATCTCTAGGATACATTTAAAGCAGTGTGTAGAGGGAAATTTATAGCACTAAACGCCCACAAGAGAAAGCAGGAAAGATCTAAAACTGACACCCTAACAACACAATTAAAAGAACTGGAGAAGCAAGAGCAAACACATTCAAAAGCTAGCAGAAGGCAAGAAATAACTAAGATCAGAGCAGAACTGAAGGAGATAGAGACACAAAAAACCCTCCAAAAAAATCAATGAATCCAGGAGCTGGTTTTTTGAAAAGATCAACAAAATTGATAGACTGCTAGCAAGACTAATAAAGAAGAAAAGAGAGAAGAATCAAATAGATGCAATAAAAAATGATAAAGGGACTATCACCACCAACCCCACAGAAATACAAACTACCATCAGAGAATACTATAAACACCTCCACGCAAATAAACTAGAAAATCTAGAAGAAATGGATAATTTCCTGGACACTTACACTCTCCCAAGACCAAACCAGGAAGAAGCTGAATCCCTGAATAGACCCATAGCAGGCTCTGAAATTGAGGCAACAATTAATAGACTACCAACCAAAAAAAGTCCAGGACCAGATAGATTCACAGCCGAATTCTACCAGAGGTACAAGGAGGAGCTGGTACCATTCCTTCTGAAACTATTCCAATCAATAGAAAAAGTGGGAATCCTCCCTAACTCATTTTGTAAGGCCAACATCATCCTGATACCAAAGTCTGGCAGAGACACAACAGAAAAAGAGAATTTTAGACCAATATCCCTGATGAACATCGATGCAAAAATCCTCAATAAAATACTGGCAAATCAAATCCAGCAGCACATCAAAACGCTTATCCACCATGATCAAGTTGGCTTCATCCCTGGGATGCAAGGCTGGTTCAACATACGCAAATCAATAAACATAATCCAGCATATAAACAGAACCAAAGACAAAAACCACATGATTATCTCAATAGATGCAGAAAAGGCCTTTGACAAAATTCAACAGTCCTTCATGCTAAAAACTCTCAATAAATTCAGTATTGATGGAATGTATCTCCAAATAATAAGAACTATTTATGACTAACCCACTTCTCAAAAAAGAACAGACACTTCTCAAAAGAAGATATTTATGCAGCCAACAGACACATGAAAAAATGCTCATCATCACTGGCCATCAGAGAAATGCAAATCAAAACCACAATGAGATACCACCTCACACCAGTTAGAATGGCGATCATTAAAAAGTCAGGAAACAACAGGTGCTGGAGAGGATGCAGAGAAACAGGAACACTTTGTTGGTGGGACTTTAAAGTAGTTCTACCATTGTGGAAGACAGTGTGGCGATTCCTCAAGGATCTAGAACTAGAAATACCATTTGACCCAGCCATTCCATTAATGGGTATATACCTAAAGGATTATAAATCATGCTGCTATAAAGACATATGCACATATACATTTATTGCGGCACTCTTCACAATAGCAAAGACTTGGAACCAACCCAAATGTCCATCAGTGACAGACTGGATTAAGAAAACGTGGCACATATACACCATGGAATACTGTGCAGCCATAAAAAAGGATGAGTTCATGCCCTTTGTAGGGACATGGATGCAGCTGGAAACCATCATTCTCAGCAAACCATAGCAGGAACAGAAAACCAAACACCGCATGTTCTCACTCATGGGTGGGAACTGAACAATGAGAACACTTGGGACACGAGAAGGGGCACATCACACACCGGGGCCTGTTGTGGGGTGGGGGGAGAGGGGAGGGATAGCATTAGGAGATATACCTAATGTAAATGACCAGTTAATGGGTGCAGCACACCAACATGGCACACGAATACATATGTAACAAACCTGCACGTTGTGCACATGTACCCTAGAACTTAAAGTATAATACAAAATAAATAAATAAATAATTTTAAAAAATGTTAAAGCAATAAGCCCAATGCCAGGTTGAGAACTAAACAGTACATTTATGGGACATAAGAATATAATTTACAGATATTCAGATAAAACTGCAACCTGGGCATATATAATATCTGCCCCTATCTCCATCTACCCTTTATTCCCACCCTTATCCCATATATTGAAATAATCAATAGACTACATACCATAGGAAAAATCGCCTTGAAGGAAGAGTAGATTAGAGCAGTGTGACATCGAACACTGCCTGTGATTGAGCTCATGCGTATTCACAGCACCACACCCTGTCAACTACAATTACTGGAGCTTTGGTCTAGCAGAGTAATACAAAGAAAATTCAGATTTGCCTTTGCAATTGCTTGAGCCTAAGAGATCTGAACAGAATCTCCCTCTATCCTCAACCAAAAAATAAAGAAAAGCAAAACGTGAAATATTCTATCTCAACTCCCAAAGGTACACAGATAAATGCCTCCCCATAAAAGGATGAGGAAACAAATATAAAAGCAGAGAACAATTCCAGAACTCAGAGCAAATGCTTTGCTTTAACACAAAGTTACTGCCAGGACAGGAGAAATCTTTTCTAAAATTTGTAACCAGTGTTTTCACTGATGTTCAAAGGAACACTGCTCAATGGAACCACTGAAAAGTACAGTGAATATTGTAAAATAGTAACTCTTCATCATGGATACATTTAGAGGGAGAAGTTTGAAACCAATGTTAGATATAGAATAATGGAAAGTAATGTCGGAAAAGTAGATCAGTGTTTTAACCAATGACAAATTTATGGTGTTTTTCAGAGTTGCACAAAACTGCATTTTAGCTGTACACCAGAAAGATATTTGTTGCCTATACTGTTTCTCCTAACAGTAAATCTTATAGTTATATAATTCTCTCTTGTAAAAGGAAATTTTACATTCAAACCTCAATAAAATCATAACTGCTGCTATACCTGAAGGTCCCTAGTGAACCACAAAATACATCACATCTCATAGTATACTTAATTTATACAAGATTCTTAACAAGCTAGGTATTTGGACTTAATTCAATAAGCAATAAAGAACCAATGAAAGTTTATGAGCAAGAGAGTAATATGATCAGAATGGCAAGGGAGAAAATTTGCAAATGAGATTAATTTGGCTTCCTACATTTAAAAAAAGATTAATAATACTGAGAATGTTAGAAAAAAACACAAGGCAAATTTAAGATTATATTTAATTTAATCAATGCTGATTATTGGGAAACTTATTTATCAAAAATAGATAACATGAATAATTAAGAAGCTATTAAAAAATTTCAAAATGAAAGTGAGGCAAGCAAGAAATTCAAACTCCACAAAAAAAGTTGAATATATATGTACTCCCACATTCTTTACATTATTCTCTGGTTTGCTTTGTCTATAGCCTCATCTCAAAGGCAGCAACAGCAGAAGTTTTTAATCTGCAAGAATCTGTGAAAAGGGTAGAAGGACAGAGTAAAAAGATTAGAAACTATATAGTTTCAATTCTACAAAAATTAGCAACTCCAGAATTAGAGCAAGCACAAAAAGTTCAATTAATAAACTATTTTTGAGGCCAAGCACCTAGTCCCTGCCCTTACACAGTCAAAAATTACTGACGAAAGATACAGAGTCTAGCAAAGTGCAAAAATGGGCAAATGGGTAAGAAATACATGTTCATAAACCTTTTAAGAATATAAAATTCTGTAGATCAGTCAGGGTAGTGGGAAAAATGAATAGAGAAAGACGGAAACCTTCTTGGAAGGCTGGGAGGTTTTGCAAAGCCTCGGGAGAAAATAAAAGCTGAAGGTGGCTAATTCTCTTACACTGAAGCAGAGGGCAAAGGGTAGATAACAAGGGAATATAAGGGAACTCATCTCGATAAACTGGCTTACTTATGTCTCCGGACACCAATCTTTGATCATTTGCACACAGGACCACTATCTACTCGGGGGATTGACAATGTTAATTACCCACAAATTGTGTTTGCTCCAAGTCTTTGTCATTAAATCTGTACTAAATAAATACAAACGTCCCTGGCTTATCGGGGCTGCACTCTCATTGGCAGAGCTGCACTCTCATCAGTGATGGTAAGCCATGCAGTCCCCTAGCCACGGTCTCAGGCAAAATACCTGTGTCTGTGTACTTCTTACATCTGTCGCTCGGCCAGAGTCTGCGGGACAGACTACGCATAAATCTAAGTAGATTTTTTTGGTTTTACTTTCTGCTCCTGTAAAATGGAGATATTACCCAATAGAGTTCTTGTGAAGACTCACGGAAGTTGCACATATGCATTTAGCATAGTAACTGACTCATAAATTGAATTTAAATGTTACCTCCCTTGTCTTTCCATAAACATCCTTGCGTTAGCATCAGTAACATACTCGGATACAGGACAAGAGCAATCAAAATTTTACTTGAGAGTGATCCAGATTTTTAAAACTACATCAGGTCCAAAAGCATAGATTTTGTACACTAGGTATTATTTTATGAATATAAATGAATGGTGCTACAGGATTCAGGGAAGAAGTAAATACAAGGTTTGAACTGGGTTTTAAAGACTGGGCAAGATTTGAACAAATGTCAATAGATAAAGGAAGATACTAAGAAAAAGGAGAAAACACATGAGGAAACTTACTAAAAAGCAACGTCCATTTAAGAAAATGTTATTTGAGCAAGGCTATTTTAGAAAAAGCAAAAATAGCCTGACTATAGTTTATATTGAAAAGCATCTGGGAGATAAGGTTGAAAACCAGGCTGGATGTAGACAATAAAAATAATCCGATGTCATATATAAGGCACTTTGATGTATCATGGTAGTTTTCAAATTGTTTTGGCTTTGGGACTCCTTTGTAATCTTTAAAATTATTCAGGTCACAAAGAACTTTGTCTTTTTGAATATTTCTTTATTGAGATGGAGTCTCACTCTGTCACCCAGTCCTTTATTATTATTTATTGAGATGGAGTCTCACTCTGTCACCCAGTCCTCCCCACTTCATGACCTAAACGAAGTCCAATTATCTCCCAAAGGCCTCACCTCCAAATACCATTACTTGTGGACTAGGGCTTCGACATATAAATGGTGTTTGGGGGTCGGGGAGATGGTATGTAGACATTCAGCCCATATGCGTGACCTTATTTGGAAAAAGGGTCTTTGCAGATGTAATTAAGGAAAGGTTGTTAAGATGAGATCATCCTGACTATGGTGGGCCCCAAATCCAATGACTAGTGTCCTTAAAAAAGGGGAGTAGGGGAAAAGACAAGCAGGGGAAAAGGTCACAAAGATGGAAGCAGAGCTTGGAGTGATGTATCTACAAACCAAAGAATGCCAAAAATTCCCAGCAGCCACCAGAAACCAGGAAGCATAGACCAGACACTGTCTCAGAGCCTCCAGAAGGAACCAACTCTGCTGACACCTTGATTTCAGACTTCTAAACTCCAGTACTGTGAGAGAATTAAGACTGTTGTTTTAAGCCACTGTACACCAAAGATAAAATTCTAAGCCCCCCAACCATCTGAATGGACCCCTCCTCTTAGCAAAGGCATTCCAAAGTTAACCTGAAAAACTAGTTCAGGCCATAATGGGAAGTGAGAGCAGGACATGCCTCATTATACTCTCCCTCCTTTTGGAATTACTGATAGAATAGACTTTTTTAAGTCTGATAAGAAACATTTACAAACTATTCTCGCTGAATAGACAGGCCTCCTTTCTTTAGATAATAACTCTTTCAACCAATTGCCAATCAGAAAATCTTTACATTTACCTATGACCTGGAAGCCTCCACTTCAAATTGTCCTGCCTTTCCAGACCAAACCCATGTACATCTTACATACTGATAGATGTCTCATGTTTCCCTAAAATGTATAAAACCAAGCTGTACCCCAATCACATTGAGCACATGTCATCAGGACCTCCTGAGGTTGTCACTGGTGCACCCTTAACCTTGGCAAAATAAACTTTCAAAATCAATTGAGACTTGTCTCAGATACTTTTGGTCTATACCACTGAGCTTATGGTATTTTGCTATGGGGGCCCTAGGAAATTAATTCACACTCTAATCACATTTTAAATCAATATCCACTCACTGTTTTAAAAGTTCTATTATATATTTTCCATATTTTCCATCAAACTATGAATTTTTCCATTAATATCTGGTCATCCACTATTTTATTTTTTACATTTCTTTTTTTTTTTTTTGAGATGGAGTCTCACTCTGTTGCCCAAGCTGGAGTGCAGTGGCGCGATCTCTGCTCACTGCAAGCTCTGCCTTCCGGGTTCACGCCATTCTCCTGCCTCAGCCTCCTCAGTAGCTGGGACTACAGGTGCCCACCACCATGCCTGGCTAATTTTTTGTATTTTTAGTAGAGATGGGGTTTCACCTTATTAGCCAGGATGGTCTTGATCTCCTGACCTTGTGATCTGCCCGCCTCAGCCTCCCAAAGTGCTGGGATTACAGGCATGAGCCACCATGCCCAGCCTATTTTATTTTTTAAAAACACAATGAACTTCACCTAACTTACATATTGCTTTCAATAATAATCATCTAGTTGAAATGTAAATATTTTTTCTTACTTAGTCATAAGATTCTTGAAGACAGAAACTGTATCTTAAGTGTCTTTATTGTCATGCATTCAGTCATTTCTTCTAATATGGTGCTATATACAGTGCATGATTTAATAATAATAACTTTGCATTTGATTAAATAATGAATGACCAAAAAGCTTTATTGTATGTTAAATCATTCTTATGGAATAGTTTGGAATACTAGTGCAATCATTTTAAGATCTATGTATGTCCCTCCTCTTAAAATTAAACTCTGGTCTTATTTATATCCTCATCCCCTACTGTTTTAAAAGAATAGCCTTACTGCCAATAGACTTGGAACCTAACAATATTCAAGATGCAGTAAGAATTACAGGAGTTAGAAGGGACACCAGAAAACAAAGTACCAGCAAAAACTCTTTGTAGTACAGAGATAAGATGTGGTTATAAATAAAAGTTCATTATATTATGTTTGTATCACCTATTCTAGTTACTTAAGATATAGTCATTTAAAAATTTTGCAATTACCTAAAAAAAGAATGGTATTAAACAAAAAATCTAGGTAAACAACATACCTGAGTTCGTAAAATTTCACTTTTTGACAACTGCATGTCACCAGTCAATTCTTTCACAACGATGCCTAGTGGCTCTAGACGTCTGCTGAAGTAATTTGTCATTTCAGCTGCCAAGGCTTTCATTGGAGCAACATATACAATCTATACCAAAGGAACACTAGCTTGATTAATGAGCAAAAACCACCATGTCATTTGTCTTACAGTAGCCAATACAAGTCACAATTTATTGTGAAATATGATTGTAACTACTTCCAGTGAAAAATCTTAATAGTGATATATGAAAAGTCTTATTTTTGTGAGATACGTGTGTAGCTGTTTAAAGAATAGAATTTGTTTACACAGCTGCATCACTTTGAAAATTGGTTTGCTTTCAAAGCTAAATGTATTTTCATAGCTTCTTACATGGTAATAGAATTTTCATAACACAAATAAGAACTGCCTTAATAGTAATGAAGTAAGTCAAGCCGTATTACTTATCTGATTTCAAGTACAATATCTTTAAGAACTTTCAAATTTCATGTTATATATAACCACAAATTTATTTTATTCCTTACAATTTAAAAAGCTGTTGTCTGGTTTATTTACTTACCTTAAATTCATTCTTTTTGATAACACCTTGTTGAAAATGTTGGCGAATTTCGTGCAAGATCGTAAGCATTGCAATGTTGGTTTTTCCAGCTCCTGTAGGGGCACAAATCAGCATGTTCTCATTGGTGTTGTAGGCAGTCTCAAACACTATTGACTGGATTCTATTGAGTCTCTTCATTCCTTTAAAAGCCAGCTGTCCAATCTAAAAAAAAAAGGCATCATCCATTATAAATAGTAACAATGTGAAGGACCCATACAAATCATTATGTGCAAACATTTATTTCCTTTGTTTCTTAAAAAAAGACTAACTTGTAGTTTCACAATGTGTCTTTTATTTAAACGGAGGTGTATGCAGTTGAGAATAACTGAAAAATATTGTACAATTCGAATGTACTTGAAATGGTAACTCGATAAATTTGAAAAATATGACTCTATACCTAAATTTTAGAATACAATTCTTAAGTAAAAAAGATGATAAATTAGTAATGTGAGAAAACAAAATTTAAGACAGGTATTTTTTTAGTTCATGTTCATTTACAAATTTCATCATGATGTTCTAATTTATCTAGTCTAGATTAAAGATGACTAATGAAACAGCAAACAAGATACTTCTTGAAGATACAAATCAATAGCAAATTCTATTTCATGTGTTTTTAAAAAAAACTTAAAAAAAATGCAGCTGTAATAGTAGGAACAAAAGCCATAGACTACACTTACACAGAGTTTGCACTGCAACATGTGCAGGTGTAGAATCTTTGATACGATTTTGTTTAATCCTCAAAACAATTATTTGGTGTAGGTACTCTTATTACGTCCCTTTAATCAAAAAGAAACTAAGACCCAGAGCAGTTAAATAATTTTTTCCTAAAATTTTCCTATATAAAAGTCTTATATGAAAACTAAAGGTCTGAGAGTAAACAAAACACTGGTTGAGATTATTTGCAGAAACTTGGAATGGCTATATTAATATCAGAAACAATAAATTTTGAAGCCAAGAATATTACCAGCAAAACAGAAAGTCATTTCGTAATGACAGAGGTAAATTAATCAATATGATATAATAGTCCTAAACATTTGTATAACTAATAACAGATCTTCAAAATACATGAAGTAAAAACTGAAGACATGCAAAGGGAAATAGGCAAATCCACCATTATAGTCAAAGATTTCAATATCACTCTTCAAAATCTGTAGAACAAGGAGGCATGAAAATCAGCAAGGCTACCATAGACTTGAATGGCACTATAAACCAACTTGACCTGATTGACACTTATTCATCTAACAATAGTAGAACACATGTTCTCTTCCACTGCTCTTGGAACATTTAAGTTATAATATATTCTTGGTCAAAAAACAAGTCTTAATAAATTGAAAAGGAAGACAGTCATGCAAAGCATATTCTCTGACTGCAATGGAATTAAATCAGGTACGCTTATTAGAAAGATACTTGGAAAATATCTAAGTATTTGAAACAAAATAGCATACCTCCTTAAAGAGCACACTTCCTACCACTGATGAAAGAAGAAATCAAAACAATTTGTAAGTATTCTTAACTGAAGGGAAATAAAAATTTATTATGTCAAAATTTGTAGAGACTGCTAAAATAATAGGGGAAATTTTGTAGCACTAACCACTATATTTAAAAAGAAGATACCACATGATCTCACTCACATGTGGAATCTGAAAACGTTCATATCATCGAAGTAGAGAGTATAATAGTGGTTACCAGAAGCTACAGAGGACGGGGAGAAGAAAAGCATGTGAAAAGGTTGGTCAATGAGTTCAAAGTTATAGTTAGATAGGAAGATTAAGTTCTGGTGTCTTATTACACAGAGACTATAGCAAATAATAATGTATATTTCAAGATAGCTAGAAGAAAGGACTTTGAATGTTATAATCACAAAGAAATAATAAACATTTAAAGTGACAGATATGCTAATTACCCTGATTTGATCATTATGCACTATACACATGCATTAACACATCACATGGTACCTTTATTTATTATTTGTCAATTACAAATAAAACTTTTCAAAATAATCCATTAAAAAAGAAAAAAGAAGGTTTCAAAAGAATAACTTTATTTTCCAAAATAAAAAATTAGAAAAAGAAAAACAAAACCAAAGCAGAATAAAGGAAATAATTATAAAGATCAATGAAACAAAAAACAGAAAAGGATGATTCTTTGAAATTAATAAAATTGATTAACCTCTGGGCAGACTGATCAGGAAAAATAAGGGAAGATACTAATTATCAATACCAAGAATGAGAAAAGTGGCATCACTAGAGATAATATAGGTATTAAAAGAATAGTAAGAAAATGTAATGAACAACTACATGCCAGTAAATTTGACAACTCAGATGAAATGGGCAACTTTCTTAAACAACATAAATTGCCAAAGCTCACTCAAAAACAAATACACAACCCCATATCTATTAAAGAAATTAAGAATGAGGTTAAAATTATTTACACACAAAAAAACAAAAAAACCTTGAGGGCCAGAGAGATTCTCAAATGAATTTCACCTAAAGTATAAGATGGAAATAATATCAATTCTACATGGAGTTTTAAACTATTTCAAAAAAAAAAGTAAAAAAAGGAATACTCCCCAAATCATTCTATGAAGCTATCACTGCCCCAATATAAAAGCCAGATGAAATAAAATCACAGACTAATACCCCTCAAAGCATAAATATAAAATTATAAACAACATAATACATCACAGAAAAACTTCATGATCATCTTAATAAATGCACAAAAAGCTTTTTACAAAATCGAACATTCATTTATTATTATTTTTTGTCTTAATTTTAGCAAACCAGAAGTAGAGGAGAATCCCTCAACCCAACAGAGGGCATCTACAAAAATGTTACAGCCGTTCCCATCATATTAACAGGGTAAGACTGAATGCTTTCCTCTAAAACCAGGAATAGGAAGGCTGTTACACTCACTCACCAATTAACATTGTATTGGAGGTTCTATCCACTTAACATTGTACTGGAGTGCAATCAGAAAAGGGGGGGAAAAAAAAGAAATAAAGTCATTAATATAAAAAAGGAAGAAAACAATACCTGTATTTAGAGATGACCTGATTGTCTATGTAAAAAATCAGATGGAATTTACAAAAGAGCTCCTAAAGCTAAAGTGTGGATTCAGGAAGGCTGGAGAATGCAAGACTAACAACTAAAAAATTACATTTCTATATACCAGCAATGAAATACCTGAAAGCAATTTTTTTAATCAATAAAAATAGCACTCTGTTATGAATTTCTTAAGGATAAATATGAAAAGAGATGGGAAAGACCTGTATACTGAAAACTACACTATTTTGCTAAATGAAAGATACAATTCTTAAGACGTCTTCTTCTTCTTTTCTTTTCCCCAAACTCATCTACAGATTCAATGCAATTTCAATCAAAATCCCACCAGGCGTTCCTATGGAAATTGGCAAGATGACTTTAAAATTCATATGGAAACACACATGACCTAGAAGGAACAAAACAAATTTGAAAAAGAATAACAATGTTAGGGAGCTAAAACTACCTGATACCAAAAATTATTAAAACACTAGAGAAATCAAAACAGCATGGTATTTACATAAACATAAACAAATAAATCAAGGAACTGAATAGAAAATCCAGAAATAAATCCACACATATTTGGACAACTGATTTTTGACAAGAGCTGAAAGGCAATGTAGATGACAAAGGTCAGCATTTTCAATAAATGATGCTAGAACAAATGAGTATACACATGTTTAAAAAATGACTTGAATCCATACCTTGTGTCACATACAAAAATTAACTCAAAATGAATCACTGACTAAAAGTAAAGCCTGAGAGTATAAAACATGTAGAAGAAAAGATGAAAGAAATTCTTTGTGGATGTGAGTTATGCCAATATTTCTTAATTAAAATAAAAATCTATAAACAAATCAGTAAATTTCACTTAAGTAAAATGGAAAACCTATTATCTTTAAGATACTGTTAAGAAAATAAAAAGAGAAGCCATAGAATGGGAGAAAAATCTTTGCAATACATATATCAGATAAAGTACTTATATGTAGAATATATTAAAAACTCAACAAAACAATAAAGAAAATAAGCAATTTAATTTTAAGAGTAGGTAACGATGTGAAGAATCATTTCACCAAAGAAAATATATAGATGTCAAATAAGCACACATAAAAATGCTCAACATCATTAGTCATTAGGGAAATAAAAATTAAAATCACTATTATGCACCTATTAAAATGGCTAACATTTAAAAAATTGGCAAAATGTTTAATAATTTAAATATTTTAAATTGCAAGTATTGTTGAGCATGTAGAGAAAAAAGAATTCACACATACTGATAGTAGATAAACTAAATGTACAATCACTTTAATAAAACAATCTAGCAAGCTTTTTTTGTTTTGTTTTGTTTTTGTTTTTTGGTTTTTTTTCTTTTTGAGACTGAGTCTCACTCTGTTGCCCAGGCTGAGTTGCAGAGGCACGATCTCGGCTCACTGCAAGCTCTGCCTCCTGGGTTCACGCCATTCTCCTGCCTCAGCCTCTCGAGTAGCTGGGACTACAGGTGCCAGCCACCACGCATGGCTAATTTTTTTTGTATTTTTAGTAGAGATGGGGTTTCACCAGGCTAGCCAGGATGGTCTAGATTTCCTGACCTCATGATCCACCCGCCTCAGCCTCCCAAAGTGCTGGGATTATAGGCGTGAGCCACCGCATCCAGCCCAATCTAGTAAGTTTGTAAAAGTTAAACAAACATACAACTAAACTAAATGTACAATCACTTTAATAAAACAATCTAGCAAGTTTTTAAAAGTTAAACCTATACCTAACATACCCCTTTGAGGGTCTACCCAAGAGAAAAATAAGTATATGTACATACA
The DNA here is from genome assembly GCF_024542745.1 of Macaca thibetana thibetana. Classification (NCBI taxonomy): domain Eukaryota; kingdom Metazoa; phylum Chordata; class Mammalia; order Primates; family Cercopithecidae; genus Macaca; species Macaca thibetana. The sequence continues at coordinate 97,837,436 of NC_065581.1, forward strand.
AAAAGATGTATATGAACGTTCATAGCAGTTTTACCTGTAATAGCTTAAAACCATTCAAATGTCCATCAATAGATAAATGGATAAACAAAATGTTATATATTCATACAATGGAATACTACACAGCATTGGCCGGGTGTAGTGGCTCATGCCTGTAATCCCAGCACTTTGGGAGGCCGAGGCGGGCGAATCACAAGGTCAGGAGATCGAGACCATCCTGGCTAACACAGTGAAACCCCACCTCTACTAAAAAAAATACAAAAAATTAGCTGGGTGTGGTGGCAGGTGCCTGTAGTCCCAGCTACTCAGGAGGCTGAGGCAGAAGAATGGCGTGAACCCGGGAGAAGGAGCTTGCAGAGAGCCGGGATCATGCCACTGCACTCCAGCCTGGGCGACAGAGCGAGACAGCGAGACTCCGTCTCAAAATAAAACAAAACAAAACAAAACAAAACAAAACGAGATCATAGTAGTATCTCTTAGGCCTAGGCAGGCCAATTAAACATCTGAGAGTACCACTGATACTTTCTTCATCAATTTCTCCTGATCACTTAGCCTCGGAAGGACAGTACAGCACATTTTTCAGGATACTGGGCTTATAGTCAGAGACTCAAGTTAAAATACTCACTTTGCCACTATTTGCAATATAACTTTTAAGAAACTTAAGATCTCTAAATTATATTTTCTCATCTGCAAGGTAATATTGCAAGTATGACCTGCAGGTAACTTAAGATCTCTAAATTCGATTTGCTCATCTGCAAGGTAATATTGCAAGGTAAAGGTGTTATCTTTATAACACAAGGAAGTTACAAAAATTAATTTAAAAACAGCTAACAATTATGGAGGCCTCACTATGGGCTAAGCACAGGAGTCCTTGACATAAAATATCCTAATTATTTCTATAGCCATACCAGAATATTTTATAGATGAGGAAAATGAAACTTGAAAAAGTTTGTTTCAGTTCACACAGCTATAAATGGTAAAGCTAGTATTTGAGGTCATATAGTATAACTTCAAAACCAGTCTTTAATTAGATAATATATAAAAATCATATACTATAAACCATACACAGAGATGGTACTTATTAAATACGTTGAAATAAATTAATGGTAGCTATTATCATTACTGTCATATGTCATTTCATTTTTATATAAGATTTACTAAAATATTGCTGTGAATGAATGCAGCAATTTCCAGTTTTTATAGACTTATGACAAGAAACAGAGTATAATATCCATAAACTACAAATCTGATCATGTCACATTCCAGCTTACAAAATGCTCCAAGACTTCTCATTGACTCTTCATTACCATTCAAGTTTAAGCTCAAAAGCAATCTCTGGTTCTCTCCAATTCCCTAAACAATTGTTATCTTTATTTCTTTACGCTTCACCATATTTTAGAAGATTTAAGGAACTACCATAGCTTCTCTCGACAACTAGACACTCAGACAATCCTCTTTATATATTATTATTATGACCCGTAACCACAAATATTGAAATGAGTCCTTTATATGTATTTCTGACCCATTGGATTGAAACTGAGGGTTCTGATTTTTATTACTCTTTGTATTACCCCAGTACCTAATCAATTGCCAGGAACATAATAGGCTGCTAAATAAATTTTTATTGAATGATTTTATGCTGGCTACTAGCAAAAAGAACTATAATTAAATGAGGGGAAAAGTTTAAAGATATACACTGCATACATAATATCCTCCAAAGAAATACTAAATTGAATCTAACCAAAATAATGTAGCAGTTTAGCAAAAGCCCTATAATCAACTTTCAGTAAAAAACTTATTTCTATGTTTTTGAAGGTTATAATTCAAGAAATAAATAAAGTATCAGAAGAATATACTAACAAACAAAACCTATTACATACATAGAGGTTTATAACATTCTAATCAATTCAACAATCGTTTACTGATTGTTATTATACTAAGGAGTTCTGTCAATACAAATATTTGTTTTCATAACAAAAGTTAGACAACGTTTAAAATGATCCTTAAAATTGACTAATTTCTGGGTTTTGTTGATGATTTTTGAGACAGCATCTGGCTCTGTTGCCCAGGCTGAAGCGCAGTGGAGCAATCATAGCTCACCGCAACCTCAAACTTCTGTAGACAAGTGATCCTCCTGCCTCAACCTTCTGAGTACGTGGGACTACAAGTGCATGTTACCACACTCAAGTAACTTTTTTTTTTTTTTTTTTTTTTTTTTTTTTGCAGCTGGAGTGCAATGGCGCTATCTCAGCTTACTGCAACCTCCGCCTCCTGGGTTCAAGCAATTCTCCTGCCTCAGCCTCCTCAGTAGCTGGGACTACAGGCGCCTAACACCACACCTGGCTAATTCTTTGTATTTTTAGTAGAGACAGGGTTTCACCATGTTAGCCAGGGTGGTCTCGATCTCCTGACCTCGTGATCCGCCCAGCACAGCCTCCCAAAGTGCTAGGATTACAGGCATAAGCCACTGTGCCCGGCCCTAACTTTTTTATTTTTAGTAGAGACAAGGTCTTGCTGGTCTTGCTCAGACTGATCTTTGAACTCCTGGGCTCAAGTTATCCTCCCACCTCAGCCTCTCAAAGCACTGGGATTACAGTTGTGAGCTACCACACCTGGCCCTAGCTTGTCGTTTAAAGGAAGAAAAAGGCATATTTAAAATCAGATTAAATCACTAAGGTTTCTATAATAAAGATATGAACTATATGCTGAGGTATGTAAGGGAGAGGCAGTCACTAAGCATGCCATATCAGGTACAAGAAACAGGATATTAGAAAAACACTTAGGGCTAGTGAAAAGCAGTAGCAAAGATGATGAAGATGGAAAAGTAGGCCAAGAGCAGACTACAAAAAGCCACATATGCCACACTGAAGGAGCTGACCTTTTCTTCACTCATTTACCAAGTTACTAAATGAGTACCAAATTATTGAATGAAATAGCCGGGGACTTTTTCAGCCACTAGGGATGTAACTGTGAACAAAAGTGACACAGTTACTATTTAAGGTCTCTTTTAAGCAAGGAAGCTGCATATTTCCTATTTGGAATATAATTAAAAAAATATTTAAAACCATAGAAATAATAAATTTCTCTTCTGAGAACAAGAAGGCTTATATTTAAATTATGAAAGAAAAATTCAATATGAAGAAAAGACATTATAAAGACTCCTCTGGAAACATCTCTAAAAGGTTATTTTAGAGACTACGTGAAGAAATTATCAGAGGGAACTGAGATCTAGAGAGGTTAAATAACTTACTCAAGTCCACACTGCTAATAAATTTGGTCGAGACAGGATATAAACTCAGTTTGTCCTAGCTCAAATACAAATTACCACCCAATTTACTGTTTAAAATAATATGATGATTTATCTTGCTGGTTAAGTATTCTCTACATTTATTTCAAAATAAACATTTCAAAAAAGTCCTTATTATATTCTTGCATATATATACATCACTCTATATATGCATATATATAGAGAGAGAGAGAGTGATGTATATATATGCAAGAATATATATAATATTCTTATAATGTTCTTATAAGAATAATATAAGAACATGCTGAATAGAAACAGCAAATTAAAAAGGAAAAACCCTCCAAAGCTACAAACATATTTAAAACAGCCCATGTTTTGTACCATTCCCTATAAAGTTTCTTTTTATTTTTCATTTCAAATTAAGGAAAATGAATGAAATAATTTTCACCAATAAACTTGTTGGTAAAAATAAAAGGAATGTGCACAGACAGCAATTGTGATGGCAGTAAAAAAAAAAAAAATCACTAGAGGGCTCAGTATACTTGATATTGTGAACTGTGGTTTAAGCTACTGGCACATGAAATAATTAATGTCCATTATGCATAGATTTCTTATATTTGAATGATATTCAAATTATATTCACAAATGCTTTAAGTTAAGAAAACAAATGATTACAGAAGAAGAAGAAGAATATGGGTTATATCAAAACTCTATTTTATTCAACTTTAGAACTACATGCTAATAATGTTTGTTTTATTTATATTTCCTGCATACACAATACCTAATGAAATGCAGCTAATCTTTGCTTCCAAATATTTGACGTTCTTCTAACTTAAAACATTTTATATTGATTTTATATATTAATGAATAAAGTTAAACTGAAATTATTTCTTAACAAATCAGCATTTGCTTTTAAACAGAAAACTGAGAGTCTCATGATCATTTATCTTAAGTGCTTTATATTTAATCCAGATAGTCGTTCTAAATATATACCATTTTCCTTTTTAATTGGTTCTAACTAATAAGCATTTTCAAAACATACCATAATTAGCAGACCAGAAACATTTTAAGTGTTACAAGCTTCATCCTACCTCCCACTTGTCTATACATATTTGGGACTCACCAGACTACTGATCTTACAAACATACACCAGACTACTGATTTTAACATACACTTGTCTTACATATTTGCGACTCACTAGACTACTGAAATAAGATGACTCATTTATGAAATTCCATAGAAAGTGTAGGTTTTGGATATCCATTTATCAAATACTGGTAATACAGGCTACTCGTGAGTGCACACTCTATTTTTAAAAATAAACTGGGCGTATATACCCAAAGGATTATAAATCATGCTGCTATAAAGACACATGCACACGTATGTTTATTGCGGCACTATTCACAATAGCAAAGACTTGTAACCAACTCAAATGTCCATTAGTGACAGACTGGATTAAGAAAATGTGGCACATATACACTATGGAATACTATGCAGCCATAAAAAAGGATGAGTTTGTGTCCTTTGTAGGGACATGGATGCAGCTGGAAACGATCATTCTCAGCAAACTATCTCAAGAACAGAAAAACAAACACCGCATGTTCTCACTCATAGGTGAGAACTGAACAATGAGATCACTTGGACTCTGGAAGGGGAACATCACACACTGGGGCCTATCACGGGGAGGGGGGAGGAGGGAGGGCGGAGGGATGGCATTGGGAGTTATACCTGATGTAAATGACGAGTTGATGGGTGCTGACAAGTTGATGGGTGCAGCACACCAACATGGCACAGGTATACATATGTAACAAACCTGCATGTTGTGCACATGTACCCTAGAACGTAAAGTATAATAATTAAAAAACAAAAACTGGATGATACTATTTACTGGAAGAACAAAAATATACAGTAAACATACCTCATTGTTTATAATAATCATATGTATTTATTTTGTCAGTTAATTAAAAAGCATTAACTAGGCATCTAAGATGAACCTAGGAACATGCTGTCCCTCCTAAACTAGTGTAAACATCATAAGCTTAAGTTTAAGATATTCAAAGGATATTAAAATTTCAGCATATATTTATCATAAATCATATAGTTACCAAGGACACACATTACATAATTTTCACAGTTTTTCTCTGGCTCCCTATAGGATGTGGCTTAGGCTCAAAATTTCAGAATCAGAAATGACAGCCACTCCACACACTCAGTCCAAGTTTTATATGCTGGAATCCCACCACTCTAATATTCCTCACAAACCTGGCTCCATGCCATAATCTATGTAAAAGTCACGAGGTTAAAAATCAGTTTACATGAATACCTTATTTAACATACTTGAGTATTCACTAGATGATCAGATGATTTTCTTTTAGATAACTGGATAAATTTTTTCATTTAAAGGTCTTCAAGTACTGACTACTTTATATGTGTGTGTATGTGTGAGCGTATAAAACTATTTTCGATAATTACTCTAAAATAGATGACTTTGGGCTTTTCCTAAACAGGATACATTTTTAAAAATCTCTGATCTTTCATTTTTAGCTGGAATCACTCATTTATTTGGCAAATAGTTCTTGAATATCTCCTCTATGTGGCATAAACTGTTCAAACACTCAATAAGGTAGACAAAGTCTCTGCTGTCATGTAGCTTACTTACGTTCTAATTTGGATGGGAGACAAAAAATCAACATGTTTACTAATTTAAAAATTGTTTCAAATGCTCATATGAATACATCTTCACAGATGGTGTAATAGAGAGTGAGACATAACAGTCACCTTAAATTAGGTTTCTAGAAAGGTGCCTCAAGAGAGGTGATCTGAGTTGAGAATAAAATGACAAGAACCAGGCCACGAAAAAATTTGCTATCTCAGCATATTCTAGGCAAAATAAAGATCTAGAAGTAGACCACTAAATCAGGACTAACTTGAAATTTTAAGGAACTGTACAGAGATTAGGATGGCTGAGTAAGTGGTCACACATGAGAAAGAAAGATAGGAATTGTAGGTAGGTCATAGCAAAGATCTTGGATTTTTATTCTCAACACAATTAAAATCTCTGCAGGATTTTAAGTAGAAGAATAATATAATATGATTTGTAATGTTTAAAGATGTCTCTGGCTACCATGTGGAAAAAAGACTGAGAAGCAGCATAAAACTATGGCAGTAATACAAGTGGAAGGTGATGTTGGTTTATATTGGAGTGTCAGCAGAAGAAATGGAGAGAAGTTCCTGAACCCAGGCTATCTCTTCAAGTTACAGTCAATGGATCTGATGATGACTTAAATGTAAGATGGTGAGGAAAAAAAAGAGATAAATCAAAGATGACTTTTTGCTTGAGTGAAAAATAGTTCTTAGGATATGAGGAAGATTAAGATGACAGACTGAGACAGAAAAATAAACACTCCATTGAAGTACCTACTATACATCTAAGTAGAGATTTCAAATAGGCAATTACAACAGAATTTGAAAGTCATGGAAAGGTCAAGGATTTTTAAAAATTAATTTTCGGAAAGGTACAGTGATTCTTCCAAAATTACATAGTAGCAGCAGATTCAAACTTCAAAAATGTACAGTCTAGTAACCTTTCTAAATTCTGTCTAAAATTAGAAGCTAACAGACACTAGGTAAAGGTTTAGTGGATTCTTTCAGGAATAAAGTATATAAGGTTTTATATAATAACACTACACCTCTATTTTAGTTGTTAGAAACCTTCTTGTTCTCAATTAGGGTTTATCAACTATATTTGTGGTCAATGGAATTTTGTAGTGTACTACTTAGACTAGATAAGCATTGTTATAAGTAACTAGTCACAAGATTAAACGGCAATCATCTTAATAAAAAATACTTTTGATAGTTAACACAACTTAATAAACAAATTTTATTATTGAAAGGCTATGTGACATACAACAATGCAGATTTTTTTCATATTTAAAATCTGCTCATGCAACAGCCTCTGAAAATTGAATAACTTGGTTTTCCAAATGTAATCTAAGTCTTGCTTAGGAAGAGTAAACCATATCCAACCTAATGTCATAGATCTCACATATTTGAGAAACGTTTGGCTATTCAATAAATATGAAATTGAACTAAAAGTTAAGTTTAATATATTCTGATTATTTTACTTCAACAATTCATAAGATTACTTGGGCAAAAGAATCATACACATTTTACCACATTAACATAAATATATAATTAGCAACTATGTAGATAAAAATCTTTAAGATACTTTTAAAAGATCAACATAAAAGATGAAGATTGCAAGGTATACAGCTATAATAAGCTTTCAGCTTTCCTAATTACCAAGTGATTTCTCAAATTAGAGGAACAGTTAAGTAAATTATGATATACCTATTCAATGAAACAGTATGCATTCATTAAAATAGTAATCAAGGAGAATATGAAGCAACAGGATAAAAAATCCTATATACATTAAGTGAAAAAATACAAAATTATATTTTATTTTATTTTTTGAGATGGAGTCTCGCTATGTTGCTGAAGTTGGTCTCAAACTCCTAGGCTTATGTGATCCCCCTGCCTCAGCCTCCCAAATTGCTGGGATTCCCGTCATGTGCCAGCATGCCTGACTCCAAAATTATATTTATACTATGCTTACAACCATATTTTAAAAGACCACATTAAAAAGCTGGAAGAAAATGCTCCGCTGGCTCCACTCCTCTATTGTTACCATGGAGTCCCCTTTTCATCTTTCTGAGGATACACCTAATTTATTGGTGAAAAAGCTTTCGGATAACAGAAACTGCTTCATATTTTACATGACTGAGCCACCTTTTATAATTCTCATCCTTTTTAACTCTCAGGGGATCTTTCAGTAATAGATTCAGATAAACAAATGTAGAAAGTTCAGGACCTCAATTTAGGCCTTAGAGACCTTGGGACAGGTTCATTTACCTGTTAATTTCAGGTAAACTATGTGAACATACTAGGGCTAGTATCTTCATCTGACCAGTTTGTTTCTGCATGCATTTGGTTGTAAATAAACAACTTAGAAATCAAGGCTTAGACCATAATCTTTCATACTCTACTAAGAATAGAAGACAAAATATCAGCTACCCTAGTCATAGAGAAATCTTAAAGGTGGGGACTACATATATTTTTTTAATTTATTTATCATTATTATTATACTTTAAGTTCTAGGGTACATGTGCATAACGTGCAGGTTTGTTATATATGTATACTTGTGCCATGTTGGTGTGCTGCACCCATCAACTCGTCAGCACCCATCAACTCGTCATTTACATCAGGTATAACTTCCAATGCAATCCCTCTCCCCTCCCCCCTCCCCATGATAGGCCCCGGTGTGTGATGTCCCCCCTTCCCGAGTCCAAGTGATCTCATTGTTCAGTTCCCACCTATGAGTGAGAACATGCGGTATTTGGTTTTCTGTTCTTGTGATAGTTTGCTAAGAATGATGGTTTCCAGCTGCATCCATGTTCCTACAAAGGACACAAACTCATCCTTTTTTATGGGGACTACATATTAAGAAACAAACAAATTAATCCTACAAATTGAAAATAAACAACTGAAAAATATTTTAAAACATTTTAAATATTCCTAGTCTAATTCATTACTGTCCAATAGAAGTACATTAAAAGCCAATATATACTTACATTTTCTAGCAGAAACATTAAAAAAACACAAAAACAGTGAAATTAATTTTATAATGTATTTTATTTAACTCAATGTATCTAAAATATCATCTTAACATGAAATTGTAAAATTAGTGTATGTTACACTTAAAGCACATTGTAATCTAGACTAGCCATATTTCAATTGCTAAACACCCACATGTGGTTAATGGCTACTATATCAAACAGTGCAGCTCTGGAGAGTGCCCAGCTAACTTATATAATACTTATAAATTGATAAATATATTGTCCTAACACAGCAGCTTGCATTCAGGGAAAATCTCTTAGGGCAACATTCAGAAATCCTTAATGTGGTCTAAAAGACCCTGCCATAATATGAAGTTCATAAAATTCAGTTAAATTATAATTCAGTTAAATTATACGGTGACTCATGCCAGCAATCTCACAACTTTGGGAGGCTGAAATGGAAGGATTGCTTGAGGCCAGGAGTTGGAGGCTGCAGTGAGCCATGATCATGCCACCACACTCTAGGCTGGGTGACAAGGCAAGATCCTGACTTAAAAAGAAAACAAAAAACTACACATTGAGGAGTCTTTAGGAAAGAGAAAGGACATTAGTCTTTTTCTTGATGTCTTATTCTCTATAGTTATCCTTGGTAAGCATAAAAAGAAGAAAATAAGTAACCATTTGTTGAATGTGTTAAACAATGAAATTAATGTTCTTTTCCAAAATTGACAATCACTCATACTTATTTCTATATTCCAACCCAAGGTCTAAAACAGTGAGGTTGAAATGTCAACCACATATTACATTAGTGACAAATACTTGACAAATACCTCACCTGATCAAATGAAATCACTTGTATTCCCTAAAGTACTAAACGATAAATATAAGAAGTATTTATAATATAAGAATATAATATAAGAATATAAGAAGGATGAGTTTGTGTCCTTTGTAGGGACATGGATGCAGCTGGAAACCATCATTCTTAGCAAACTATCACAAGAACAGAAAACCAAACACCGCATGTTCTCACTCATAGGTAGGAACTGAACAATGAGATCACTTGGACTCGGGAAGGGGAACATCACACACCGGAGCCTATCATAGGGAGAGGGGAGGGGAGAGGGATTGCATTGGAAGTTATACCTGATGTAAATGACGAGTTGATGGGTGCTGATGAGTTGATGGGTGCAGCACACCAACATGGCACAAGTATACATATGTAACAAACCTGCACGTTATGCACATGTACCCTAGAACTTAAAGTATAATAATAATAAATAAATAAATAAATAGAAGAAGTATTTTCCTTTAGAATATAAGACTACTATGAGGCAGAAATTATGTTTTTCAACTTTGTCTCTCTAATTCCTAGCACAGTAAATGGTGTAAAGCAAATACTCGGTGGTGGTGTCTTTTTTTTTCTGTGCTTGCTTCAGCTGAGTCATTTTGATTAAATTGTAATTATCAACTATGAACTGCATTGTTGATGGATGTTTACAAATCAACTAATAGTTAAGATGCTCCATGTTAAGAATAAATTGTTCTACTCACATTATTTATTAAGTTCCACAAGTGTTTTATCATATATTATAAATATTAGTCAAATAATTTTTTTCTATATTCATTCACTGCAGTTGCCAGTAAAACACCAAGTTAGCTTGGATTGCAACCGCTCCTGGTACACTTGTTTTTTTGTTGTTGTTTTTGTTGTTGATTTTTGAGACAGAGTTTGTTCTCTTGTTCTCTTGCCCAGGCTGGAGTGCAGTGGTGCAATCTCGGCTCACTGCAACCTCCGCCTCCAGGGTTCAAGCGATTTTCCTGCCTCAACCTCCCAAGTAGCTGGGACTACAGGCGTGTGCCACCACACCTAATTTTTTAAAATTTGTTTTTATTTTTATTTTTTTTTAATACAGACAGGGTTTCACTGTGTTAGCCAAGAAGGTTTCAATCTCCTGACCTTGTGATGCGCACGTCTCAGCCTCCCAAAGTGCTAGGATTACTGGCATGTACCACCGCACCTGGCCAGTACATTTGTTCTTAAAACCGAAACAGGTAGTTTCAAAACATACTTTTAATGTATTTTTTAATCTTCCTGACACTAAGCACTAAAAACTCTAAACATAACCAGACATTTAGCATATCACAGAATCTCCCACATTAAGAATACATACAAATTATGTATTATGTCAGAAATATGTAACATTCTATCTTATATAATCCCTAAGAAACTGACTGGTTTATACCCAATCCCTATTTACGTATCTACATTTTTCTATATTTATAGCTCTATCTATATATTATACCAACATATGCTATTATTTTAAAATATCATCCTTCTAGGTCCAGAGGTAACAAAATATTATTTCTAAGAGACTTTATAAAAATTACTAAAGCCCATGCTTATTTGTCTGTTTGAACCTGCAAAAGAATTATAGGAAATTCTTGTACAGTCCAACGAGGGATCTTCGTGTACTATACGTAACAGAGTTGGTCAACTAAACTCTATATCAGTGTATTTCACAAAGAAGGTTATGCCTTACTAGTGAGTTATGAAATTAATTTAGGGATTGTTATCAGTGTTTTTAAAGAATAGAAAAGAAAAAGAAAATACTAATACATCACATGTGATAAGGGTAAAACAGTTTCGTGAAAATTGTGTTTTAATTGTTTTTGAGTGTATTAATTACAATGTAAAATATTTTTTAGATGTGCTCAATAAAAAAAAGTCTGAAACCCAGTGCCACAAATAAACACTTTCTTAGTGAACGCAAGTGCATTCTTTCAAAATATGATCCTGTTTCATTTTGGGAACACAAAAATATTTCGCTCACAAATGAATGCCTATAACGTTTGGCCTATCTGGCAATTTCACTTTTTAAAAATGTATCCAAAAATATACTTACACATGTGCAAAACTGTGTATGCATAAGATTATTAATCACAAATTATTTGTCACACCAAAAATTAAAAACAATCAAAATGTCCTCAATAGCGTACCACTGGAATAACTTACAGCATATTCATGCAATGAAATTCTATGCCTCCATAAAACAGAATAAGGAAGTTTTCTATTTTCTGAGATGAAAAGATATTATTATGGCCAAGAAAAAGCAAGTTGCAGAATAGTATTATAATACGCTATTTTATTGTCCAAATTTGAGGACGGAAGGAAATAATAATGTATATTTGCTTGCAGAAATTCTGAAAGAATGCATAAAATTAAATACACTGCTTATTAATGAAAGAAGGCAGGGACCTGGGAAGATCAAAGACATAAGCAAAAGGCTTTTCGCTATGTAAAGGTTGCTAGTTTTTGAAACCGTATGATAACACCTATGCCAAAAAAAAAATGACTGACATGTTTTAAGAAACGGAAAAGATAAAAACATGTCCGATTTAGTGGAAAAGCCTAAATGAGCTCTCGTGTATAAATATTTCATATTAAGTTTTTCTCGTTATTCCTTGAATTCTACCCTTTAGAAACAAAATAGTGAGTTAAATTACTCTTTCATACCCCTTCAAATTATTCTACACCATATGTCCCCTACTCGGTGTTCTTCCCAGTCTTCTCTTTTTTGGTCTTAACATGGCTAGTTCCTCAAAGGACTTCCCAATTAAAAGTTTAGTTACAGAAGAAAACAGCAAGTGTTCTTTCTACCTCCAATATTTGTGACATCAGACCTGTGGTCTCATCTAAGCCTCAATGACTTCACCAGAGGACCAGATCTGTTATTAAATGCAAGCCTAAATCACATGTTGCTGCTATCTAAAATGTATCCTCCTACTCCTTCATCATGCACTAAACGCTGCCTACCAAGTGTCAGGCTTTGAGGACATGGCCTGACCTCAAGAGCTCATGTTGTAGCAGATGAGCTCACATTGCACATCTCTAGATTCATCACTAGACTACCAGAAACCCATTTCATGAGCTCTAACTATAACTTTGCTTCCACATACCCCCACATTGTAACGTTTAAGGAAGCAGGAAAGATCTGACATACTACTTCACTAAATACACCAATCCTAAACTACATAATTTGTGACAAGTCAGTAGACTAACTGAACACAAAAACTACAATGTGATCTCTAATGCTCTTGAATTAAAGGTAAACACACAAGATAATATATTCCTTAAGTTGGCAAGTAAATTGTTCACTAATCTATTTAGCAACCATTTTTACTGAGCACGTACTACATATAAGGTTTTGTTTTAAATGTTTTAAGTGCATGATATCACTTAGCATCCAAAGAAAATTTATGAGGTAGGTCTTTTTATCATCCTTCTTTTAAAGAGGGGGGAAGTAGGCATGGTGAGTTTAAAGAACTTAACCAGGATAAATGGCTAGTAAATTGCAGAGCAAAGATTGAAACTCAGGTATCTGACACCAAAGTCTAAATTAAAAGTCCAAGTTAGGCCAGGCGCGGTGGCTCAAGCCTGTAATCCCAGCACTTTGGGAGGCCGAGACGGGCGGATCACGAGGTCAGGAGATCGAGACCATCCTGGCTAACACGGTGAAACCCCGTCTCTACTAAAAAGTACAAAAAAAACTAGCCGGGCGAGGTGGCAGGCGCCTGTAGTCCCAGCTACTCGGGAGGCTGAGGCAGGAGAATGGCGTAAACCCGGGAGGCGGAGCTTGCAGTGAGCTGAGATCCAGCCACTGCATGCCAGGCCACTGCATTCCAGCCTGGGCGACAGAGCGAGGCTCTGTCTCAAAAAAAAAAAGAAAAAAAAAAAAAAATAAATAAATAAAAGTCCAAGTTAAAGGCTTGTAAAACTTATTAATTTCATAACTTTACACTTTTATTTTTAAGGTTAATTTTTTGATTCCTAAAACTGATTTTTAACCAAGTAACATAATTTATAAAACTAAATATGAAAATACAGTCAATGAAAATAATGATTTTACTAATAATCAAATAAATGCAAAATAGAGTAAGATACTATTTCATTCATCCGAGTGTTGAAGATTTTTTAAAAAATTGATCTTGGTAATGTTTACACCCTCATATATATTGCTTATATACAATTCATATTACAGATGTGCATACATCATTTAACCTAACTCCAAGTCAAAAAAGTATCCAAGTAAAATAACTGAACTCTTAATATCAGATACATAAAAAAGCACAAAGATGCTTGCTTTAACATCATTTACAATAAGAAAAAAAAACAGACACAAGCTGAATATCTATAAATAGGGTATTGGAGCAAGTAATTCATGACACATTCTCCATGAATCACTGTAGATAAACAGAATGAAGATATATTTGCTTATACAAAAATGTGTCTAAAAGAGAAAAAAAGTATGCCACAAAATAGTAACTAATTAAATATATTTTATTAATACAAAAACATTCTGGAAAGATATATATCAAAGTATTCTACTAAAGTTGGGGCTGTAAAGACATTTTCACTTTCTATTTTATATTATAAACGTAGATGTTACATTTTAGATATTATTTTTTGGTAAGAGAAAAATTTTATCACCAGCCCTACAAAAATCTTTTCTGTTTACATAAAACAAACAAAAGGAAAAAGGCCTATTCTGTATTGACTCAATGTATTAACACAACAATATTTCTTTATAAATAGAAATACCTAATGCTTTTGTAGTAATACAAAATAACTAACTAACCCTCTTTTTCATTCTGTAATATAGAGTTCTACATCTTTACAAACACCAAATTTCTAATTTGTACCCCCTCTTGAAAGTGCACTGAAAAATTACTAAATTTTATTAAGAGATATGAAAGACAGTACATGGACACTTGTTTTCTCTTCACTGAAGACTCATATATTTTAATGTTTTATGATGAAAATGCATTTTCAATCAGATGATCTGGGTAGAGGAAATTAAGTTTTAGTAACAAAGCACCTCAAAAGAGTAACCTAATATTAAATCTTTGAAAGAAGAGAGATTGTTAGATTTTGTGAAAATCAAGTTACTTATTTTCTAAAATGAAACTCAGCCAAATTGTATTACATATGAAGAAAGCAGTAAGAAAGCACACCCAAATTAATTAGAAATTGCAATGCATTATTCATATATTTTTATGCTACTTAAATGAATGCATTTACACCACCCATTCACTCATTTAATCATTTATTAATTTAAAGACAGGATCTCATTCTGCTGCCCAGGCTGGAATGCAGTAGCATGATCATCAGCTAACTGCAATCTCAAACTCCTGGACTCCAGTGATCCTCCCACATGAGCCTCCTGAGTACCTAGGACTACAGGCATGCAGCACCATGCCTGGCTAATTTTTTTAATTTAAAAAAATATTTTTAGAAATGGGATTTCACTACGTTGCCCAGGCTGGTCTTGTCCTGGGTGCAAGTGATCCTCCTGCCTTGGCCTCCCAAAGTGCTAGGATTACAGGTGTGAGCCACCATGCCCAGCCCATTTACACTGTTTAAAATATGACAATACTCAATATGCCTGTAAGTGTCAATTCCTAAAACTTCTCATACAGAAAAGTCTATCTAAGAAGCATAACGAAAACAAATGTCAGCTAAATACAGATGGACCTTCTAAATATACTTCACAGCCTGATGGTAAAATGATAAATAGGAAGTTATTACTGGCCTTGAAGACAAAACACATGAGAGAAAAAAGAAACAATAGCAATACCATGTTTAACAAGAATTTCAGATATAATTAGAGTCAGAGAGGTATACTCTCTTCTTGGGAGGGTAGGATGCCCTCCTAATTCCCAGGAGAGGTATGATTTGAGCAAAAGTTGAATGTTTAGGAAAACTGAAGAAAAAACACAAAATTCTCAATGGGGGATTTTAAAAGAGAAACAGAACTTGGACTGCACAATCATAAAAAGTTCTACTGACAAACCATTCAGATTGTACATCTGGTTTTCACCAGCACACTCTTAACAATAACTCAACATGTCAGATGTCACTCTGAAACACCTTCTTTAGGGTGCTATGCCAATAGTCACATTCATACACATGCTCTTGGTATGTTATCATATTAAATTAAGTGTTAGATATAATGCTGGTGGAAATAATGTCTTCCAAAAATTTCCATTGAGGATTCTAATAATGAAATTCCCTTGTTTAAGGAGATATACATTTAAAATGACATTCTTGCATTATTTAATCAGTTTGGAAAGTTTAAAGTCATATGAACTATAACAAATTTAAATTAAATAATTACCCTTGATTCAACATCTGTAATATTTTGTGGACTTGACCATATAAGTACCCAAATATTTTATCCTTTGCAAAGATTTTGAGCAAACTAGTAAAAGTAATTTAAAGGTTCAAGTCAGAGCTGAAACCAATTATTACCATAAATATCAGCCAAGAAACTAAAAATGACATTTTCATTGTGGGATTCAACAGAATTTAACAGCGACTCTTTAGCTTCAGTTTTATTGCCATGATTAGAGGTGCAGCTGTTTATCAGAAGTTAGATCCTACAATCTCAGCCAAGACTGTTTGTAATACCAATTAAATAATTTTAGGCTACAAAACTTTGAAACCACACTTAAAATGATATACCAGAGGCATACTTATACACACTTGATTTCTAACAGGGATGAAATTGAGTCTTAAAAATGGATCAAAATGGTGCTAGAGTAACTGATTATCTATATTTTAAAAATGAATTTAAATCTTTATCTTACATCATATTGAAATATCAGTTTTAGATGGTCTGGAAATGTAAATGTGCAAAGTAAGATTTTAAGTGGCGGACAGACCCTAAAGTTAGCCCAAATAATCCCAGATGCCTGCCTCCTGGTGTTCATGCCCTAGTTTAGTTCTTTCCCCTCAAGCGTGGTGGGATCTGTGACTTGTTTCTAACCAATAGAAGAATATGGCAGAGGCTGTCACTCCCATGATTATCTTATGTTATATATGACTCCATCTTGTAGGATCTGCCTTCTGACAAGCAACTGATGCCCCCTTGTATTTCTCTATACTTTATGAACAATTAGAGGTTGAATCTGAAAGAGTTTTAAAATAATACCAGAAAACATAAACATGAAATACATAGGTATAAATTTAACAAATAGTTGTAAAACATATGCTAAACATTATAAATTAATCATGAAAAAATCAAAGAATACTTAAATAAATGAAGAAGTATATAATCTTCATGGTTTGGAAGGTTTGATATTAAGATTTAAATCCTCATCAAATAATCTATAGATTCAATGGAATATCAGTAAAATCTCAGCAGAAAATTTTGTAGAAAACAACACAATTCATATGGAAAATCGAAGAAACAGACTAAGCAAATACTAACACCTTTTTTCAAGACTTCCTATAAAGCTTCAGTAATCCAGACAGCATGGCAAAGAAGAGACACGCAGGAAATCAAAAATAAGCTCACATGTATGTATATGGTCAACTGATTTTTAACAAACGTTTAACAAACGTGCAAAAACAAATCACTGTAGAAAGAAATCTTTTCGATAAATGGTGCCTGAAAAACTGGTCAGCTGTATGTAAAAACAAACAAAAACCTTGACCCTTACCTTTCATCATACATAAAAACTAATTAAAAATGGATTATATATCTAAATGTAAGAGCTACAACTTTAAAACTTACAGAAGAAAATTACGAAGAAAATCTTAATAACCTCGCATGAGGGAAAAATCGCTTATATATGACCAAAAAGCATAATCGAGTTTTTTTTCGTTTATAGAATGAACTTCAAGGGTACTAATACATTTGCTCCACTGAAGACATTTTATGAAAAAACAAGTCGTAAAATGGGAGAAAATATTACCAACACACATCTGAAAATGGACTGTATTCAGAATACCCAAAGAACTCTCAAACCTCAGTAACAGGAAAACAAATCACCCAATTAAAAACTTGACAAATTATGTAAGCAGAAATCTCACCAGAGAAGAGTGACAAGTAAAGACACAAAAAGCTGCTAAACATTATAGGTCATTAGGGAAACACAAACAAAAACCATAATGAGGTACTACTACACAACTAAGTAAAATGTTTAAAAATTTTTAAACTGACAATATTATGTGCTGACAAAAATATAGGGTGACTGGAATACTCATATATTGCTGTTGGAAATACAAAATGCTCCATTCATTTTGGAAAACAGTTTGCCAGTTTCTTACAAAGACAAATACATATTTACTGTACAATTTAGCAATTCCATTCCCATTTAGCCTGGGAAAACAAAAATACATGTTCAAACAAATAACTGCACACGAACAGTTATAGCAGTTTAAGTCATAATCAGCAAAAGTTGCAAACAAGCTAAAAGTACTTCAAATGGAGAATGAAAAAATTGAAGTACAGACACAAAATGTAATACATTTCAGCCATGAAAAAAAAAAAAACAAGTACTGAAACATACAGCAATATAGATGAATCTCTAATATATTACATTAAGTGACAGAAACCAGATTCAAAATATTCATGACGCTTACATGATATTATACAAGTAACTTATATGATGTATACATAAGCATTACACAAGGAATTGTATGATACTTATATGATATTTTGGAAAAGTCAAAACCATAGGGAAAATAAACAGACCAGTGGTCTGCAGGAACTGGGAGTAGTGGGAAAGAGGTAAAAGAGGCAGTAGAAAAGTTTTTGACATGATGAAAATGTTGTTTTTGATTGTGTTGATATTTACAAAATCTACTACACTATACCCCCAAAAGAGTATATTTTATAGTAGTCAAATGATATTTTAATACACCTGGCTTTCAAAAAAGACATCAAAAACAAAACAAAAAATAAAGCAACACAACAAAATGAGGGGAGGAAAGGACAGGAGGAAGGAAGACAGGGAGGACAGGAGGGCAGGCAGAGAAAAGAATTTGGTGGGGAGGCCATTTATATATATGATTGGTCACCTTATCTTTAAATTTAGGGAAGTAACTTATAAATCCCGTTGACTCTTATGTTTCTCTACATGAGATCTGAAGTTCAAAGTATAAGCTTTCCAAATACACTGAACCCACAACTCAAAAGAGTAGGGGAAGGACTTAGTTACAGACAACTGGAGATGAGCTCAAAGGATGCACTGAGGCCAGTGCTTTTATTTTTTTTATTTTTTATTTTTGGTTTATTTATTTATTTATTTTTTATTATTATTATACTTTAAGTTCTAGGGTACATGTGCATAACGTGCAGGTTTGTTACATATGTATACTTGTGGCCAGTGCTTTTAAAAACAGGTTCCTCATGCTCAGGGTAGGGGCTGCTGGTCAACACTTGAGATTTTCATTCATTCGCCAGGGGGTGGGAAATAATAATTTGTACATTTCTTAACAGTTCCCAGGTGTCTATTAAGTATAAGCAAAACTGAGAATTATTATCAAATGTCCCACCCATTCATAACACAGTGAATAGGTTTTCTGATTCATCTATGTTTAATAATTTAATATAATCTACTCTGGAAAGAACAATGTATATTTTACTCAGAAAAATTTCTGTTAAAAACATACAGGTTTAGAAGGGGTCCCTATAAGAAAAATATTTTGCTTGAACTTCTTGTGTAATATGTAAAGATTTGAAGGGACAAGCAAAACATTTAGGGGAAGAAATCATGAAAGCTGTGTAACAAAACATGATATTATACCAATTGCTTAATAATTCATTGAGATCCCTTTACATACTGATTCCCTGGTACATTTAAAATTTACCAAAATTATATGAGGCAACCTATGTTTAGTTAACCACTTTGATATTTGCACCACTGGATCAAATTTAAACATGTCCTCTCTAAACCTCTTGCTGTCAAGGTGGACGTGATATGCCAGGGTTTATATGATGTTTATATGAAGGGTTCCCAGATTAAACAACAAAACTCAGCTATCCATGTGAGAAATTAACTGAAGGGACAGTTTATATAGGCATTTCTTGTGCTGAGAATTTACTGATCACCTAAAGTATATCACAAAAAAAGCTATACATTTTCTCTGTGCTAACTCATGTAATCATCAAAATAAATAGTCTGAAAAGAAAACTGAAACTCAGAGGCATAATTTAACTTGATTTGTGTCACAAAATGTGCAGATGGTGATGGGGTAAACTCCCATCAGTCCTACCTAACTGGATAGCAAGCTCCTTAAAGCCAGGATCATAGTTCTAAACCTCTGTGTATCCACCGTAACTCCTACCACAATGCTTTGCATCAATCATGAGCTCAGAAATTATTACTGATGACCAATAACCAATATATATGTACTTTCAAACCAAATAACAAGAAGAAAACCTATAAATAGCAACCTGTAAGTATCAAATATTTCTGTGTATTGTTGTAGGTCTGTGAAACCACAACTCACTGACATATTGAAAGACATGGACTAAATCCAGTTCTAAAGCGATTTGAAATTTCCACAATATAACTTAAATTCTTTAATTTTCAGATTTCTGAATTCATTCAAGTTCTAAAATTATCATTCTGGGACAGTTCAATGTTCTTAAGTTTTTAATCTCCATTCTAATTTCCTGCTATAAAATCAATAAAGCGTAGGTTGTAAAGAAAACAATTTCTTTGATTACTCCTAGAGGCAGATGTTAGTTATAACTTTTTCTGTAGTTTAGCAGGTATTTTTGAAGCAGCTGGTGCCCTTTTCTAGTTATCTGTTTGTAAGTATTCCCAGTAGACTATACAGTACTGCAATCCTGAAAAGGTTTTGGGCATACAGACAAAATGAATTCTTACTTAGAAAGCATAGACAGACAGTATTTCCCCTCAAATGAGACTTGAGCATTTCATAGTTTGGAATGATAAAGCATTTTCATAGCAAGTAAACATTATTTTTTTAATAATTTAAATAATTGCTGAGAGTCAAAAATTGATAAAAATCTTATTTATAATTTTATAAGGAAGATTATCCAATATATCATTTTTAAACATATTAAGCATCTATTGATACCCCAAACAGAAAATAATAATTATTAAAAGCATGTACCACACTGAATGTATCAAAAATCCCCAATTACTTTCAAGAATAAACTGAGAATTTTAAAAGCTTTTCCTTACAGTTTCCATAGTTGCACTCTAAATAATACTCTAACACATGAAATCATGGCCTTCTTGACAGTCACCAGGTTTTTATACAAAACTTAATTTTGAAGATTCTCTATAAAAAATGTCACAGATAAGACATAATCCCCAACATTTCATGACAGTTCCATACAAAATTTGCAACATGAAGTCAAGAGTTATTATTTTCTCTGTATACCCCAAAACAGCTCTATTAAGGAAACAATTGTTTAGTTGATATCACTGTTTCAGATGAAGATCGATGCCCACAGACTAAGCAGTCAAGAAACAATACAAGTCTCATGTTCTACAAGAAGTCTTCATTAACAGCCATAGCCTACAATGATCCCAGTAACCTTGTTCTGACACATCCTATAATAGACAGTGTTAGTTGTCCACACACAATCACTGTTTCATTTTGTTTTCTCTAATGAAAATCCATGTTTTTATTCAGAAAAATCTGGCCTCTTTCACAAAATCATGTGTTTCACCAAGCCAAACATGGCAAACTTGTTTCCCTCGAGTCCTGGAAAATACTTCCTCACTCTTAAAATAGACACAAGAAAATGCAGTCCTTATTTCTTACTGGACTTTTTTTGCACAGTGACCCTGGAATAACAGTCACGATGAGAGTTAATTTGAGGAAAAGCCAAAAAAAATGAGGATAGGAGAGTAGAAAGACATCAACAAGCTGGGTTCTGAATAACATCATTGAGCAAACAAATGGACAAACCTGGACTATTTGGCTCCCCATGTCTTTTTGTTATATCAACATACTTTGATTCAATCAAATCACGAAGGCAAGAAAGTCATAGAAGCATCCAGAAAAATACTTCAGAGTATGGATCCTTTTCATGAGATCACTTTGAAGATAATGAAATGTCACTAAAACCCAGGCATTCCCCAAATTAAAAAGCCTTTTTCTAAAGCATCCCACAAGGCTGTTTACTATACTGTCACACATGCCATCAATTTCATCAGAACCATGGCCTTGAAATCACAGCCTTTTTAAGAGATCATATCAGTAAATATTAATAAATTATGAAGTTTGAAACTAAAAATTGAATTTACCATTTTTTTAAATTTACAGACATCATAGCAAAGATGATTTCATAAATTTCAAGAGGAAGGAAACACAAATGTGGCACAAATTAAATGGAGCAAAAATTAAATTTCTAATTTAATTTGGCAAATACTAAATTTCCTTGATACAAGCCTAGCCTCACCTGGCAATTTGAATCATGGGTTGCAGAAAGGTAAGCAACTTGCCTAAAGTCTGGCAGACAGAATGTGGGATAGTGAAGACTGAAACTCAGCCTAGATTCAGGGGTCTTGCTCCTAACCAACATTGTATGCTGAACATGCACAGAAGTTTTTCCTATTTCCTATTCCTCACCTTAGTAAATGGCACTATCACTCACCAACACTGCTCAAAACAAAAAACCTATATCTCATTCTAAACTCTTCTCTCTGCCTTATCCCCTCCTATTTAATCAGTCATCAGGTCTTACATACACTAGCAGCTATATTTCTCTCAGTTGTCCTCTGTATATATAGGCTGCCCCTTTCTTAATTTAGGCTTGTAGCTTTTCTTCCTTGAATTATTGCAGCAGTTCTACTCTTAACCTTCAACTTTGTGTTGCAGCCAGAGCAATTCCTTTAAGTGAAAACACCTGATCATTTACTCTCCTATTTCCCACAATATTGAGTCTAAACTTTTTAGTATGGTCTTTCAAAGCCCTTCATGTGCAGGCAATTGTCTTCTTCCAGACTCATTTCCTGGCGCTCTCCACATATGGCCTACATGCTAATAAGACTGAAGGGCTTGATGTCCAAAGGTAACAGCAATTTCATGCAACAACCTTTGTTTGGCATACACCTCTACCTGCTTTGTCTATCTGGCAAAAGTGTATGCCTTCAACATTATCCTTCATGAAAGCTTCTTCCTTGATCTCTTTAGTCTGCCTTTTCGGCTGCCATAGAACTTTGTACAACATAACCCAACTGTACCACTTATGTCCATGGAAATGGAACAGATACACTACAGTGAGTAACTTAAGATCAGAGATAATACTCTATTCTTTATTTTCCCAGAACTTCGCCTATAAGCACAGGTTCAAGAAGCTAGGCTCATAGAAAACTTAAATCTTAAATTCTTTACAATCAGATTTTATAGGACTCACTTTTCTTAAATTTTAAAATGAAATATTATACGCATCTTTTATATTACTTTTCTAAACCAAGTATTATCTTTGGGTCAGTAGTCCATTTTTGCTGAACAACACTCTACTGACTCTTAAAAAATCGAAGTCCCAACTGTAGAAATAGACAGAAATCAACATATTTAACACCAACAAAGAAGTAAACCTGAGTTTCTCACCAAAAATATCAAAGACATAGTTCTGTCTTCTTAGCATCTTTCTCATCCTACTTTTAAGGGTAATATTAGCACCCTCCTTTCCTTTGGGAAACTCCCCTTTGACTCCTGGTGGCTCATGGGGAGCTGATAATGAGGATACACAAGTGAGCAGCCGTGTGTCAGTAAGAACCTCACTCACATCACATCACAGGGAAAGGAATTGGTTCAGAAATGAACTGGTGACCTAAGTCAGGAAAATCAGAGTTCATCCTAGGAGGTTTTTTTGTTTTCCTGGCAGAACTGGTTAGAAAAAAATCCCCATTGCTTCTGGGACTATAGTATGGAGAAACAGTTATGTTTGCTGCTGCTGCCATACATTTTTCCCTGGTAATATGGAGAAAGCCTATCTGGGAATCAGGGGATGAAAAATCATAAGAGAAACACCAAAGGGGGTGGGTAAGAGAAAGGAGGAAAAGAGGGGAGGAAAAAGAAAAAAAAGGAAATGGAGATAAAGAAAGAAAAAGAAATAAAGAGGAGAAAAAAATCTGATGACATCATCTGAGCCTATATGTCCAAGCTGGGCACACAGGCAGTTTTACTTCTGGACAATCCAGGTAGAAAAGGCATAAATTGTCACCTTTGCTTGCTTTGACTTAGATTTCTAAAATTTCCAACTGAGTGACTCTTGACGAATCAAGATACGCATCTACATTTTTTACATTGTTCCCTTTCCAAGAAAGTACAAAACCCATTTAATGACATTAATGGTATTTTTGCATGTGATTCTAAAATTTTAAAATTATCCTTAAGTTTTTGATCAAATTACAGAAGTTATTAAACTTATCCAATGTGACAGTCAGTAAAAGGACATAAAAGCATCTTAGGACAGTTAGGAATAGCATGCAATTATGATCTCAGTGAAAAATGACAGACCTTCATCTTCAATAGCACTTTCTCTGACACATAAAAGATCCTACCTGGTAAAAAAAAAGATCCAAGACAAAAGAAACATCTACTAAACCATATGACATTCTGTTAATGTCTGTTTTTCCTCCTGGGGCCTGTATTATTACTCAAGCTTATGATGTCTGGCAGGATCAATATCTACAGTAATATGACAGCAAATGGTTTTACTTACTTATAATGACAAATTTCACTTAAATGTATTACTCCCCAATTATTATTAGCCATTAGAAAAGTACAAATTAAAACCACAATGAGAAATCACTACAATCAGATGGCTAAAATAAAAATATAAACAATATATAAAAATACAAATATAAGTGGCTACAATAAAAATAAAAAACAGTGACAACACCAAATGCTGGTTAGTATGTGGAGAAACTGGATTATATCACCAAATTGCTCATGGCTATGTTAAATGATACAGTCACTCTAGAAAACAGTTTGGTAGTACCTTAAAAACCTAAGCATGCAGTTTCAATATGACCCAGGAAATGCATTCCTGGACATTTATTAACCAGAATGAAAACTTATATTCACACAAAAACCTGCATACCAGGTTTATAACTGCTTTATCTGTGTTATGGAAAGAACTATGCCCTTCAAAATTTGTATGCTGAAACCCTCACCCCTCAATGTGACTGTTTTAAAGATAGGACTTTTAGGGAGGTAATTACGGTTAAATGAAGTCATGAGGGTGGGGTCCTAACCTGATAGGGCTGGGGACCCTGAAAAAAGAGGAAGAAACACCAGAGGTCTCTCTTCATACACACACAGAAAAGAGGCTATGTGCGAACACAAGAAGAAGGCAGAAGGTAACTACCTGCAAGCCAGGAAGAAATCCTCACCAGAAACAAAATTTGCTAGCAACCACCTGATCTGTGACTTTTAGCCTCCAGAGCTGTGAGAAAATTGGTTTCTGCTCTTTAAGTCACCTGGTCTGTGGTCTTTTTTATGGCAGACGAATACAGTTTGTAATCACCAAAAACTATCAGTAAAATAAATGTCCTTCAATAGGTGAATAGTTAAAAAAAAAAAAAACTGGTCATCTACAACACGTGTGGTAGGCAGAATAATGATGCCCACCAAAAATCTCCACATCCTAATCCACAGAGTCTATGAATATATTAGATTACATAAGATATGGACACTACAGTGGCAGAGGGAATTAACCTACTCAGAAAAACTCTTTTACTCCAATAATCCAAATAAAAATGAACAAAATACTTATTTAGAAATAATTATGATAGAAAAGTTAAAAAGCCTGCTTCATTCATTATTAATTTAAATAAATGTCAATGATGCTTTTTTAAAAATTTAAAGATTTAGACCAGGTGTGGTGGCTCACGCCTGTAATCTCAGCACTTCGGGAGGTGGAGGTGGGCTGATCACTTGAGGTCAGGAGTTCAAGACCAGCCTGGCCAAGATGGCGAAACCCCATCTCCACCAAAAATACAAAAATTAGCTGGGTGTGGTGGTGCACACCTGTACCCAGCTACTCAGGCGGCTGAGGCAGGAGAATTGCCTGAACCCAGGAGGCAGAGGTTGCAGTGAGCCGAGATCGTACCATTATATTCCAGCCTGGGCAACAAGAGTGAAACTCCTTCTCAAAAAAAAAATTTTATATTAAATATTTAATACATAAAACTTAATAAATCTTGATGATACTGCTTATAATGATTGATAAGGTTTATAACAATTGTATTATAATTATTTAATTTTATTGGCTGTCAGTACTGGCTGTATTTTAGAATCACCCATAGAGCTTCAAAAAATCATTCCCAAAATATTGTTACCTGGACCTCTTCGAAGAGATTAGGACTTAAATAGTAGCAAGGCACTTGGATTATTAAAAAGTTCTACGAGTACTTCTGATATACAAGGTATAACTAGAATTTTATTCTACTATAAAAACTTATTGTAAAAAACAACTTCAAACTATAACAATAATAAGTTATTTTAGAATAAAGGCATAAAATGGAATAGTATGTAGTGATAAATTGATACTGCAGAAATATGTTTACTGATACAGAAAGACACATATAACTATATATACACACACAAAACAGTAGGTATGATGTAATTCCATTTTGTAAAAGAAAATACATATGGACACCTATACACAGAATGAAGTTCATTTAGGTTGGCTGTGAGTATTCTTTTTTTTTTTTTTTTTTTTTTTTGAGACGGAGTCTCGCTCTGTCGCCCAGGCTAGAGTATTCTTTATGATGCTTTATGCTGCTGTTTTTGCTTGCCTTTATTTTTTGTTATTTCCGAATGATTCTATAAGAACATATCTGAAAAACCACAGCAACTTAATTTTGATACGGAAAAGATTAACTTTCAATAATATGAATACTTTAACATAAACTAAAATATTATATTTTGAAATAGAGCAAATGTGACAAAATTTTAACAAATGGTGAATCCAAGTGAAGGATATAAAGATAGTAATATTCATGCCAGTTTTCCACAGGTCAAACATAATTCAAAATTTAAAAATTCCGAAAAAATAAATTCTTAAAGCTACTTAGAATTTGCGCCCCCCCATGTATTCTATTTTACTATAGGTTGATCATTTGATATAATCAATACAATAAATAAATCCTTTAACATCTTATTTAAATCAGTGTACATAAGTTAAACCAAAATCTTAGCTGAAAAAAAAAACATGAAACACAGAAATATATGCACAAAAATATACACACATTTGTTTAATGTATGATATAGTGTATATTTTTTTAAATTTAAACTCTCCTACTATAATTGTCTAGTAACCAACTATGTATGTCTGTACTATATTTGCCAACTAATAATGTTTTAAAACAATTTTTCCAGTATAAATTCATTCATACCACATACCAAGCCTCAAAACTATCAACTCTGTAAAAGGCTCATCTCACCTCATCTAAGTCTTGGATATAAACTGGCTTTTCCTCAAAGCTGAGTGGCATTGGTTCGCTGTAGGGAATCCTTACTTCTTCATAAAGCTTGTTATTTTCTCTTTGGATTCCTTCTGGCAAAATCATCTACAAACATCAACAATAAAAATCCAGTAATAATAAAAAATAAAACACTTGCTCTGGTAAATATTCTTGAGAGAGAGAGAGAGAGAGAGAGAGAGAAAACACCACTTGTTTTATAACAAAGCACTGGTAAATAAACTTAGCTAATTTAAAAGAAAACAAATCTAAATAAAACAAAAACAAATGCAAAAAACCACTCACACAAAGCATTAACATATCAGGTATTTTACGTAACACACAGGCCACAGTATGTTGACAAATCTTAAAGTATACACTAATCAGATGGTACACCTGAATACAAATGTATTCATATAATTAGGAAAATGTACAACATACAGTATAAAGTTTAGCCAAGCAGCGAGGCAACTGATAAAACTCAAAAATACAAACTGCAGAAATAATAAAAGGGAGGGAAACATATATGTTCTGAATATCTACTATATGTCAGGAGCTTTACATACACCACATTACGTCATTTTCCCCAATACTTTAAAATAAAATTTAGCATAGTCAACTAGTGTTAGACTCATGAAGGAAACAGGGAAAATCTACACATCATTTCTTTAGAATAGACATATTATTCAACAGTAGTTATATAACAATGACATACCTTTGCACCAGCAATAAATGCTGATGTTTTCATGGCTTCAGCCTGGGAATCATACACATGGGGATAATGTATTTTTTCAATGTCTGCGTCTCTCTGCCTGCTCAGAATTGGAACACTTCTAGCATTCAGAAGTGCCTGCTCTCTGTAAATATAAAAATAGGCCTAATTTGAAATTTTTATGTTTAAAGGTAATGCATACAATAAAACAATGTAATTATAAAAAATATTGGGAGGTAGCCTTCCACCATAAAAAAGAAGAAATTAAACTACACAAAGGAAGATTTTAGGAATCCTGAAATCTTCTGGGTGACAAAATAGGATTCAGCACATTTTCAGATATTATTTATAGATAACACCACCTGGTAAGTTTGATTTACTGTTCTTTCTAATTTTGTTTTTTCACAATTCAAAGATGTTTATTTAACAAGGTATACATTTCTTTTTTGAAATGTGTTTCAGTATTTAATCAAGTAAAATAATGCTTATATTTCATTTTTCTCCTACTTCTAAATAACAACATTTTTAAAAAGGTACGTTAAGCATAGAAATAAAATGTATCTCAAATAAATTTATGTAAGCTATATAAATCTTAACCTAGTGGTGTGTACACAGCACCTAAAAATAGCTTACCTCTATAATCTAAATTTCTTACCTCTATAATCTAAATTTCTTATCTACCTGGATGTGACCAAGAATATTATAATTAAGCAGACCATTGCTTTCTTATCCCAGAAAATCAGGTATTCATAAAACAAACTTCTATGAAGAAAATGTGACTTTAAGTAAAAATCATCTATACTGCTGAGACTAAACTAAAAAATGATAATGATATGTAAAAGCAGCAATTACAACACAAGTGTTTTTCAGCTTCTGACTTTTATTACCTCTGTATCCGCAATTCCTTAGGATCAAAGCACGTAAGTCCTTCTGAAACTTCTAAATCTTCTCCAGCCTTTTTTTCTCGTCTGGCAATTCTTTTTTCTTCACGGCGATATTGTTTCATTAACTGCTTTTCTTGTTCAGACTGAATAGTGACTTGACAACCATAATTGGGTTTAGCATTTTCTCCTAAAATTTTTTTACAATTGTCTAAGAAGCAAATGTAAGACACACAACGTTTTATAAATCTGAATATGATTTAATCTTCATGAAAACCATTTCCTTCCTCCACCCCACAACATATAATGCTCTAACAGTTCATTTTTTAAAGCTGGCACATTCAATTACATGTTTTAAGGTGAGTTTTTAAAAATCACAGTATCTAAATAAAATTACATGGTAGTTTAAGAAAAGTCAGCAGTATTTTCTTCCTACAGACTAAACAGTTCAATGTCATTCACATTAAAAATTCTTACATATAACATTAGGAACCCAAAAATTCAATTTTATCATTTGAAATTATTTGTTTATATAATTTCAATAAATATAATAATTATCAATACTAATTAGTGTTTACTGTTAATATAGTAAAAAAACAAACTCTTTCCCTATTAGAAATAACTTTTCTCCATGTAATAGACCTTAAGCAGTTAAGCTGCACATATGTTACTACTTAGTTATTTATAGATTACATAAAATTTATTGGCAGTAGTTCAAGACATATTTGAGACAATGACTAAAGCAAATAAAGCAAAAGTATAGTCCACCTTTTTACGGAAACACGGTTTTTTTTTTAAAATGGAAAAACCAAGTGAATTAAATCTCAGTGTTTACAAAGTACACTTTAGGTCTGTGGTTTGGTCAATTCAAAATTCAACAAAAATTTTCTTCCAACAGGATTACCTTCTGTGCTTGTTTAAATCTTTACAGCAACAGTATCTTCACTTACTGAAGTTCTAAAGGAACTAAAAGGAATGTAGCTGAAAGTAATCCAAGTCAATAAGCATTTATTGCATTGAGGTCCTACTCCGTTCTAGCCACTGCAGCTAGGCTAGGAGGACAATGAAGAATGAAACTTGGTCCATACCCTGACAGAGCACAGTGCAAATTATTTTATCATATTCCAACATCCAATACAGAACAGAGAAGGAATTAAACATAGCATCAAGATGGGAAAATTAGCTTTCTAATTCATTCTAAGTCGAATCTTCACAATTCTCAGACAATTGTTACTGATCCATTACATGATTCTGGATATAAGTCATTAAAATCTCAATCATAGGGAAAACTTATACAATGGCTTTATAAGCCTTAAAAAGGAAAATATGTCTCAGAATTATGAAATAAAATAAAATCTCATCTATATTAGGACTAAATTTTACAGTTCTGAAATAAGCATTTTCCTAAGTTTTTTATTTCTTGTTCTCCAATTAAGTATTACATACCTACTATAACAGAATTTATAATTAGCGTTCAGTGTTAGAAAAAGAATGCAACATTCTGCCAATTTTTACATGTACTCTGAACTCTTCATAAAAGTTAACTTATCTGCAAAATTACACAATCAGCAACACAGATATCGAGCCGAATGTTTAAAAATGTGTTTATCAGAAACGAATGTTAAAGATTTTAAGCATAAAACTGTAAATACTTTAGGTGACATACTAAATGCTATGCTAATGTAATTAACATTTTAAGCAAATGTGACAGTAACAAAATACTATACATACTTATGATCATCTAAATAAAATTAAAATTATAAGAAGAAAATATGTCTACCTCATAGAAAGCTTAAAAGGTCCTAATTAGAACATACTGGAATCCTGTAAGGCTGAGTATAATAGGCTATTTCAAAAAATCAAGTTGTAAAGCAGTGAATGTTTAAATGTATGGTTCTCCTTGCTGGGTTAGGTTAACTGTAGAGACTGACATGCAAAAATGAAATGAATATCCTTAACAGTAATTCTAACACAAAGTTATTCTGAAGAACTATGTACAGGCTTGTATCCTTTTAGAACAGTTGTTTAAAAATGTGTAGCACCTCCCCCTTGTTCTCATGCTCCTTCTCCTGATATGTAAGATGCCTGCTCCCCTTTTGCCTTCTGCCATGACTGGAAGCTTCCTGAGGCCTCCCCAGGAGCAAAAGCTACTAATGCTTCATGTACATCCTGCAGAACTGCGAGCCAATTAAACCTCTTTTCTTTATAAATTACCCAGTGTCAGGTATTTCTTTATAGCAATGTCAGAATACACTGATACGAAAAGGGTATTGATTCTAAGAAGCTATCCTAATAGAATAAAACTTATGAAATCAACATAATAAACATAAATAAAACTCATCATCTACAGTTTCCAAAAAATATGTAAAGCTGGACTTATATTAAACTTTACATTAATAAATTACTACTATTAAAAGCTGGAATCAGGCTGTGCACTGTGGCTCACACCTGTAATCCAAACACTCTGGGAGGCTGAGGTGGGAGGACTGCTTGAGGCTAGTAGTTCAAGACTACCCTGGGCAACACGGGGGACTTCATCTTTACCAAAAAAAAAAAAAAAATGTTTTTTTCTTTAATTAACCAGGCATGGTGGCGCACACTTGTGGACCCATCTACTCGGGAGGCTGAGATGGGAGGATAGCTTGAGCACAGAAGGTTGAGGCTGCAGTGACCCCTGATTGTGCCACTGCTCCCTAGCCTGAGCAAGAGGGAGAAGGCCTGTCTCAAAAACAAAAGCTAGAATCAGTAAATATCTCTTTATTAATATTTAGGAGACTGACAAAATGAAATACCAAATTCTCAGAATTTACATTGCAGGACTAGATATTTAAACTCATTTATTTTCCTTGGCAGACACCCATTTTAGATGCTCATAAACCTTGCTGGCTTACTGCAATTTCTGATTATATACTATTCAACAGGTGTGATATGGTTAGGCTTTGTGTCCCCACACAAATCTCATCTTGAATTGTAATCCCCATAATCCCAGGTGTGAAGGGAGGAAGCTTGTGGGAGGTGACTGGATCACAGGGGCAGTTTCCCCCATACTGTTCTAGTGATAGTGATTGAGTTCTCAGGAGATCTGATAGTTTTATAAGTGTTTGGCAAGTTCCTCCTGCACATACTTCTCTCTCCTGCTACCATGTGAAGTAGGTCCTTGCTTCCCCTTCACCTTCTACCAGTTGCCTGAGGCCTCCAGCCATGTGAAACTGTGAGCCAATTAAACCTCCTTTGTTTACAGTGTGAGAACTGACTACTACAAGGTGGGAGTGCTCTTGGATGAAGGCAGAGTAGAAGTGTTCAATACACTTAAAGAATGAAGAGACCTGCAGACAAAGTTGCTAAATTCATATTTTTCAAGTTTCTTACAATCTCAAAGGAACTTGAGGCTCTGAGAACATTTATTAGTAATCAAGAGAATCTGTAAGAAACAGAAAATCTGTCAGAAATTTTAGATTTAAATTATAGCTGTTTTTATCATTTCCTTTTAGTGCCATAATCATAAATGTAAGAAAATGAGGACGTAACTTGCAAGAAGGAATAGATGTTGAATAGTTTGAAGACAGTTGCCAAGTTTCTTATGCTCATATACTTTTTTAAAATCCAAAACTATTTGTAAGGCTGGCAAAAAACACTGTGGTAAAGGTAAAAAAAAATTGTTTTCCTATTTATCACTTAAAACCTGAGTTTCACATCAGCTATGTTTTAAGTCAAGCTTATATAAAAGTAATTTTTTTCCTAGACAACTCTTCTTAATTTTTCTGGGATTTAAAAATATATGTAATATATGATACTATCAGTGTTCAATTTGCTCAGTGTGATAATTGTATTGTGCTTAGACATGTGCTAATGATTTTATAGGCAAAGTATCATGATGTCCAGAACTTCCTGTCATTGTTGAGCAAAAATTTAAACAGTAGGTGTGTGTGTAAAGGGTCTAGGAAAAGCAAAGTGTCAATGACTAATGAATCTACGTGAAGGGTAAACAGTGATCATTGTATTATTCTTGTAACTTTAACTACAGGGTTTGAAAGTTCTCAAAATAAAAAGTTGGAGAGAAATTACACTACTACTTGGCCCATAGTAAGTATATATGTATTTTCTTTTTAAAGAAAATTTGCTATGCAGAACCTCCTTAGTTTAATTAGGTATCACTTGTCAACCGAGTAAACAAACAAACTATAGAATAAAAGAAAATAATTGTATCTGACAAAGGCCTAAGATCCAGAATCGATAAAGAACTTAAATCAACAAGCAAAAAACAAATAACCACATTAAAAAATGGGCAAAAGACATTAACAGACACTTCTCAATAAAAGACATACAAGCAACCAACAAATGCTCATCAACACTAATCATCAGAGAAACGCAAATCAAAACCACAATGAGATACCACCTCACACCAGCCAGAATGGCTATGATTAAAAAGTCAAATAATAACAGATGTTGGCTCAGCCACAGAAAACAGAGAACATTTATATACTGTTGGTGGGAATGCAAATTAGTCCTGCCACTACAAAAAGTAGTTTGGAGATTTCTCAAAGACCTTAAGACAGTTACCATTTGACCCAGCAATCCCATCACTAGGTATACACCTCCTACAAAATCAATCATTCTACCAAAAAGACATACAGACTCACATGTTCATCACAGCACCATTCACAACAGGAAAGACACAGAATCAACTTCAGTGCTCATCAACAGTGGATTGGATAACAAAAATGCAGTACATATGCACCATGGTACATATGCATTGTTCTGTTTCCTGAGTTGAGTCCATAGTAATATTTTTCTTACAACTTACTACATAACAGCTGTCATTTTACAGTTAAAGAAGCTTTAGAATGTTTCAATTAATCATGACTACATGATGTCCTTTGCAACAACATGAATGCAGCTAGAGGCCATTATCCTAAGCGAATTAACATAGAAAACCAAATACCTCGTGTTCTCACTTATAAGTGGGAGCTACACACTGGGTATACACAGACACAAAGATGGAAACAAGAGACAATGGGGATTCCAAAAGGGCAGCGAGAGGGAGTAGGGAAAGGGATAAACAACTACCTGTCAAGCACTATGATCACCATTTGGGTGACAGAACCCATATCCCAAACCTTAGCATCAAACAATATACTCTTGTAACAAACCTGCAAGTGTACCTCCTATATGCAAAATAAAAGAAGAAAATTTGTGTATTCTAAGTAGTTTTAACTTTTACCAAAAACTGCCATACCCAAACACTGCCCTCCTATTTAGGTCACTTATGTTTTTTCATAATGTGCCATATCTAAAATCTATTTAACAGAGTACTATCAGTGAATTATATAATAGGCCAAATAAAAATTAATTACATTAAAAACATTTGCTAACCAACGAATCTTTCCTTTAAATTACAATGACCGCTGCATACTTTCTTACCTTGAAGAACCTGAAACCTATGATCATTTGAAGAATTAAGAAATCTATCCACAATTGTAATTCTGTTCTGGAGGAGTTTCTCAATAAGTTCAAGTCCTTCAGGTCCCAGCAGTTCAAATAGCTTATAAAAAGAGAAAAAAGTAACAAACATCTGTTACCTCAAAGTTTAACTTTCTCAAGTTATTAACAACCTATTCAACAGAGTTGTAAAGCCAAACTAACATAGAAATACTCAAAACGTTTAACAAAAATTGTAACTTAAACTAAGAAAAATGACTCTTCACATTGCCAAGAAGCTTTATAAAGGCTATCTGCAATTATATAATTAAAAAACATTATTCAATTTTTAAAAATTAAGATTTGAATATATAACTCCAAATCACAGAATAACAAATTCTTGGTATAACCAAATGAAATTCTAAAATAATTTGCTCTTCAACATATCATTCTGGTTTTCCCAAATAGAGTCCAGAGTACTATTTTTCTTGCAACTTACTATACAACAGCTGTCATTTTAGTGTTAAAGAATCATTAGGATGTTTTAATGAATCATGACTTCATGCCAATTTTTTACATGTATTTTAAATGCCAAATAAATCTGAAATCTAAAACACAGTGCTGTAAGTGCTTTACATAACTTTATGAAAATTTCCCAAGCATATCCCACTCTCCTAGGCAGAGCAGTTATCAAAGATTAAGTTGATGTCAGAGGTAGAGAATCAGTGTTAGGATTCAGAGAGTTTCAACTACATAATTACACAATATAACTATTCTAGGAAGTCTCTAGGTTTCCGCAAGTATGATCTGGGAAGATATATATATATACACGCACACATATATATATATTTTTCTTATTTATATATATTATATATAATATATATTTCTTGTTTAGAAATATAATACTCTAATTTTCCATATGAAGATGACATATTAACCAAATTATAACCATTCTCAGAGAATCCACACAAATAAAACCATAAAATTTTATTTGGTGTATAGGGACATTAAAAGTTTAATAAACATTTTCTTTTTGCTGTTCATTTTACTGAAATTATGCACACAAAGGGACAATAAAAGAAACAAAATGAATTATTAAGAATAGTCCTGTCCAATCAATTTTAATTCTACTGGCCAGTATTTTTTATTGAACACATTATATGCCAGGTACTATGATAGGCATTTTGCTAATCCTATCAAGCAGAGTCTCCTAACAATATTTTCAAATTAAGGTATTATTATTGTTATTTTTGGACTTAAGAAAATAAAGCTTTAGAAGATTTACACAAATTGTCCAAAGTTACACAACTAATAGTAGGGTTTTTTGAAATGACATCTATCTGAATCGAAGCCTAAACAACTTTCCACTGCACTACACTAACACTTTTGAATATTTTCCAGAAAACTGTGACCCTGAAATATGAAATATATTGTAATTAAAAAGATACCAAATTAGGTAATATAAAAGATATTGAGGTGAAGAAACTTTTGTAAAGGGAAACAGCAGAGGAAGCAGTAAAGAGGCAAGACAATAGGAAAATGGTCAAGAAATATGAAAGTAAATACATAACTTGTGACACCCACCCTCCCTCCCCTCAAAAAAAAGGTATTAATAGTATGTGGCAGAAAGAGTTTAAGACAGACAAGGATAAAGGATGCTGGTAGACGAGACATAATGTCTGTGTTCCCTTACCCTCCATACTTCCTCAAAGAATCACCCATCAATAAAGTATAACATATGGAGTCCTAGAAGTCCCAGACACTCAGGGGGCCCACATGGTCAAAATTATTTTCATGATAATACTTAGCTATTATTTGCCTTTCTTATTCTGTTGACATTTGTACTGATGGTGCAAAAGCAATGGTGGGTACAACTGCTGGTGCCTTAGCATAAATCAAGCTAATAGTGTCAAATGAATTAGTAATTATCGTATTCTTCACTGTCACACAAGCACAACTACAAACAACAACAACAACACAAAGCCAACTTCACTTAAGAATGTCCTTAAGTAAAGCAATAAAAATTATTAGTTTTGTAAATTTCACATCATATGTATCTTTTCTAATATTCTGTGTGACAAAAGGGGAAGTATGTATAAAATCACTTCTATATATAGAATAAATGTATGTATAAAAGTATTTTATAAAAATTTTATAAAAGTATGCATAAAATTGCTAGTGAAGAGGCTTTCTATGTAACACTGTTTTGATTTAAAAGAATGACTAAAGACAAATTGATTATTCAGAATGGGATATCTGACATTTTCTCAAAAATGAAAGTAAGCTTCCTACACAAAGGAAAACAACTGAATGTAATTTATTGCCAATGCTAAAATGCAAGTTTTCAAGAGAAAATTAGAATTTTGAAAAACTTGCATTCCACTGTAAATTTGACCATTTCCCAATACTTAAAACTTTTCTGATGCCAGTGATAATATTAATGAATGAATTCTTTTTATATTATATAATCAAATATGTCAACATTTAGAAGATTTGCATGACTCAATCAATTATTTTCCAAAAGACTCATATATGACGTCATAAAATTATACATGGGTAAAAAAAAAAATCCATTAAAAATGAGAACACTAATAGATTTTCAGGAAAACTAGTATAAAAATTCATTGATATGCCAGATTTTCATTGTAACTAAACTGAAAGAAACTACTGCTTGTCAAGTTTTAATTTGGCATCAAAAAAGAATATTAAAAATTATTTGAGAAGGCTTTTAAAATATTATTCTCTTTTCTAACTGCATATCTATGTGAGCCTGGATTCCCTTTGTATGCCTAAACCAAAAATATGTATGATAGCAGATTGATTACTGAAGCAGGTATGAGAATCTGCTTTCTATTAAACCAGACATTAAAAAGATTGCAAAAATTTAAAATAATGCTACTTTTCTTTCTACATTTTACAGTTTTGGAAAATATAGTTAATTTTCATTAAGCTGTTAACTTCTATTATTATTGTTATTTTAAAATGAATAAATATACGCAGTCATGTGTCACTTAATAACACCTATCCTGAGACATGAACCACTAGGTGATTCTGTGGGAACATCACAGAGTGTACTTATACAAACCTAGATGAGGCAGTATTCTACACAGCTAGACTATATGGTGTAGCCTATTTCTCTTAGGCTACCAACCTATACACCATGCTACTATACTGAATACTGGAGTCCACTGAAACACAATGGTAAGTGTTGGTGTGTATATGTAAACACAGATAAGATACAGTAAAAACTACTGTACAAAATATAAAAAGTGGTATAACTGTATACCTAAAGAGGAGACTGCAGGATTGGAAGTTGCTCTAGTTGAGTCAGTGAGTAATGAGTGAATGTGAAGGCCTAGGATGTTACTGTACTACCGTAGACTTTATAAACACTGTTCACTTTGGCTACACTACATTTGTTTTTTCAAAAAAAAAAAAAAAAATCTTCGATAATAAGTTGACCTTAGCTTACTGTAACTTTTTACTTCATAAACTTTACATTTAACTTTTTGACTCTTTTATAACAACACTTAGCTTAAAACACAAACACACTGTACAGCTGCACAAAAACATTGTCTTTATAACCTTATTCTATAAGCTTTTTCTATTTTTAAAATTTTCATTTTTTCAACTTGTTAATTAAAACCTCACACACAGAAACACATTAGCTTAGGCCTACACAAAGTGAGGATCATCAAGATGTCACTGGTGATAGAAATTTTTCAGTTCTATTATAATCTTACAGCACCACTGTTGTATATAGTCCGTCACTGATCAAAACATCCTTATGCAGCACATGACTGTACTTGAGTTTCTCAGTTTTAGTTTCTGGTATAGTGAATACCAATAGACATAAACCACATAAACAAAATCTTGTAGAGTACTCAATAACTTTTAAGAGCATAAAGAGGTTCTGAGATCATAAAGTTTGATAACTGATGGCCAAGATTACTATAAAACATTTTTAAATGGTCACACTCTACTTATCTTATACACACATTTCTATAGCGTTTTCATGCCATAGTACATTTGGAAAGTCACAATATTTATAAAGCATGTGAAGTAAACGGACAAGGCTACTCTGACCAAAAGAGACTAATTAAAAGCCTAAGTGATCCTTGGCCCAGACAACTGCCTTGAGGATTAGTTAATAAGAATAGTATCCCAGCCCACCTACAACCCATTATGTTATATGCCCTGGCACACCAGAAGGAAACCTCTACTATACTAACACACAAATCTGTTCATATAATACCATGGTTTAAAATCCTTCATAGCATTCTGATCCTTACAAGGTAAAATCCAAACCTCTAAGTACTCCCTCATGATTGATACCTTCCATTGGCTGGTCCCAATAAGCCTGTCTGGCATCACATTCTTGCTTTCCCCAACTCATAAGTCCTTATCATTGAATGACGCCAATCCATCTGCTACTCTGAAGGCATGCTCTTTCACATGCCCATGTGTCTCTACATGCTGGTCCTGCTAGGCAGAATTACCTCTCTAATTTCCTTGGCACAGTAACCTCTCCTTTTAGTCTTCAAAATCCAGCTCAAATAATAACTCTTCTCTAAGACTTTCTCTATCTTTACTATGTTTTATGGCAGTTAAACAGCATACAAAGCTTCCCCATTACTCTATGTCTTCCTTCAAGGAAACTTTACTCTTTGTTTCTCCAAGAGTTAAAATAGTGCAAGACAAATCACAAGTGCTGATTAATTAAGATGTATCAAAGACATGCTGTATTCATAACAGTATTTTCTTTCAAATTTTTAACCCTTAAATAAGTGTCATATTTTTTCAAAGGGAATCATTAGAAGCATATGTTTTATTTACTAGATTAAACTCTTTCTAAATAAAAGCAAATATTGTCTATAAAAATAATCTCAAAACAGAAAGAATCCTAAGTAAGTTCCTTTTGATAACACAAAAAAGTCTTTTGCCAAACTCCACCCAACACAGGATGAAGATTAAGTTTTTGTTGTTGTGTTGTTGTTGCTGTTTAATCTCCTTTAATTGCTGGTAGTTGCAAACACTTTAAGGCCCTCCTGCAACCTCAAAAATGGTTAACATAAAACAAGTATAAGAGATGCCACTAAGTCTTCATTAAGATTCCTAAAAAACTGGTAATAAGAATTAACAGATCTGTGAAAAAATAAAAGCAAGCAAAGAGTCTAGACAAAATAAAGTACACAAGATCCACGTTTGATCCTCCTTTCATCCTTCAGGCATGTGTAAAAGTACTGAAGATGTGACCGGGCACGGTGGCAAGAGGAGGATTTTTGTCTATGTTTACCCCTTCCCATACTAAAGTCACCTAGAAACAGTGTCCAACAACGTAAATATTTCTGGAGTTGAATCAAAAAAATCACATAAGTGATGACCACAATGGAAATGAATGATAGGCCCATTTGTCCAACTCCAGTTTTTCCACACTTAATCTTGCACAGTCCTGCTCCTACTAGCATTAACTCTGTATTTAAAATAACATATATTAATTTTTATAAATGTTAACATTAAAGTGCTAAATTATAGCTCCAATAAGATCAAATATAGAAAAAAAAACAAACACAACTAAAGTTATCACCTCCTTTCTCAAATCTTCTTTCTCCATTCATCACCAATTCTGTTAATGATACAATAATCCCTCAGTGAAATTAAAGTTCAAAATATTCTGATCAGAATTTATTATGTCTTTCTAGTTACACTTAACATCAAATCATACTACAAGTGAAGTGATTGTTCTTATCAGAAAAGTAGAGAAACTTAAAAATATACAAAGGACAGTTTATAGAATGAAATTATAAATAGTCCTTATCAAAACACACTAAAAAACACTCAGGCTCCCTTGTTATATTAAAAAAAAAAAAACCTTAAAATTACATTGATTTCTGTTTACCTTTCAGACTGCCAAAAATTCAAACATTCAACAGGGCATAAAGTTGAAGCCTAAGTACTCTATGAAAAACATCTAAGATTGTGGTGAACAACAACTAGAAAAAGATTCAAAGATTCAAGGACTAGGTTATACAGGAAGAGAGAACTGTGTAAAGAGACAACTGAGAGGAGCCCACTGGGTTCGGGATAAATGTCAACACTGACCTCTAAAATAATTCTTTCAAAGGGGCCACAAACTTATTGGATTAGTTTGTAGAGAAATTTATGTCCCCCCAAAATGTTGCAAATGATAGAGTAATAAGCTTGAGACTAGTAGCTTCAAATCTAGTTATAATCAGTAAAAGGAGAAAGGGCTCTGCCAAAACCATACCAGGGTAACAGAGGACATACCCAAAGATACATCTCCATAACAAACAACATCAGAAGCTTAATACTATGAAGTGAGAGGGGATGAAATCGTACTAAAATAATTTAGCAAAGTGACTAAAAAAAAAAAAAAAACCCAAGCAGGCAACAATAACTAGCCCCAGTGGAATCATGGGACAAATATCCAGAGTATCCACAATATATTAACTGAAATGTTCATTTTCTAATGAAAAATTATAAGGTATGTAAAGAAATGGAGAGGTATGATCCACATACTAGGGGGAAAAAAGCAAGCAACAGAAATTGCCTGTGAAGGTAACCACATGTCAAATTTAATAGAAAAATACTTCAAAGTAGGCATTGTAAATATGTTCAAAGAACTAACAAGAACCGTGATTAAAGAATTAAACAATGACCAAAGAAATAAACACAAGTCCAAATGAAAGAGGAAAGAAACTGAGATAGCATTTTTTTAAAAAATGAAAATTATGAAATTATACACTACAGTAACTGAAATTAAATATTAATTAGAAGGACTCACAATAGTAGAGTCAAACTGCCAGAAGAAATAATCAGCAAACTAGAAGACAAATGGATATTATGACATTTGAAGAACAAAAACAAGGCCAGGAATGGCAGCTCCTATCTGTGATCCCATCACTTTGAGAGGCTGAGGAGGGAGGATTGCTTGAGGCCAGTAGTTAGAGATCAACCTGGGCAACATAGCAAGACTCTGTCTCTTCAAAAAATAAAAGAATTAGCCAGGTGTGGTGGTGCATGCCTGTAGTCTTAGCTACTCGGAAAGCTGAGGCAGGAGGAATCCTTAAACTCAGGAGTTCAAGGCTGTCATGGGCTATGATCACACCACTGCTCTCCAGCCTGGACAAGAAAGCAAGACCCTGTCTCAAAATTGGATGGATGGATGGATGGATGGATGGATGGATGGATGGACGGATAGATAGACAGAAAGACAGGGAGATGAAGAAAAAAAAAAACGAAGAAAAATTAAGAGACTCCGAAAAATGTGAAACACCACTAAGTGCACCAACATACACATAATGAGCATACCCAAAGGAAAGAAAAGAGCCAAAAAATTTTGAAAAAACAATAGCTTAAAACTTCTGAAATTTATTGAAAAACACACATCCAGGAAGCTTAACAAATTCCAAGTATGATAAATACAAAGAGATCCACATACAGACACATAATAGTACAAATTATGAAAGTTACAAACAAGGAAAAAAAATCTTTAAAGCAGCAAGAGAAAAATAATTCATCACTTAAAAGGAAACACCAATAAACTAACTGCTGACTTCTCAGCAGAAACAATGAAGGCCAGAAATTATGCAATAACATATTCAAAGTACTATAAAATAAAATAAGATTAAAAAAAACCCCAAACCTATCAGCCAGAAATCCTATATCCAGCAAAACTGCCATTCAAAAGTGAAAGCAAAATAAGGATGTTCCCAGATAAAAACTAAGAGATAAGCCAGGTACAGTGGTTCACACCTGTAATCCCAGTACTTTGGGAGGCAGAAGCAGGCGGATCACCTGAGGTTGGGAGTTCAAGACCAGCCTGACCAACATGGAGAAACCCTCTCTACTAAAAATACAAAAAATTTAGCCAGGCATGGTGGCGCATGCCTATAATCCCCCACACGGGAGGCTGAGGCAGGAAAAGCACTTGAACCTGGGGAGGTGGAGGTTGCAGTGAGCTGAGATCGCACCATTGTACTCCAGCCTGGGCAACAAGAGCGAAACTCCGTCTCAAAAAAAAAAAAAAAAACACTAAGAGATTTTGTTGATAGCCGACTTACCTTACAAGAAACATTAAAGGAAGTTTTTGAGGTTGAAAGCAAGTAACTACAGATGATAATTCAAACTCACAAATTACATTACATATTACATAGGGTGTCTGTGTGTGTGTGTATGAGTGTATATATGTGTGTATAAGCAAAGTACTAAAATATATTAATTGAAAGTAAAAAGGAATACAGAATGGGGAGATGAAAGACAAATAATTCAACAATAACAGTTGGAGGGTGCAATATCACACTTTCAATATTGGATATAAAACCAAGCAGAAGATTACTAAGAAAATACAAGAATTTTTATCAGCTTAAGGAGCTTTGCGGCCACAACTATGGGGTTTTCTGAATATAGAATTGTGTTGTCTGAAACAGAGACAGACTGACTTCCTCTCTTCCTATTTGGATGCCTGATATTTCTTTCTCCTGCCTGATTGCTTGGGTAGATGTCCAATACTAATGCTGAATAGGTGAGAGAGGGCATCCTTGTCTTGTGCCTATTTTCAAGGGGAATGCTTCCAGATTTTGCCAGTTCGGTATGATCCTGGCTGTGGATCTGTCATAGATGGCTCTTACTATTTTGAGGTATGTTCC
Source organism: Macaca thibetana thibetana (assembly GCF_024542745.1). Lineage (NCBI taxonomy): Eukaryota > Metazoa > Chordata > Mammalia > Primates > Cercopithecidae > Macaca > Macaca thibetana. The sequence goes on from NC_065581.1 coordinate 97,880,224, forward strand.
TTCAATACCTAGTTTATAGAGGGTTTTTAACATTAAGGAGGTTAAATTTCATCAAAAGCCTTTTCTACAACTATTGAGATAAGCATGTGGTTTTTGACTTTAGTTCTGTTTTTGTGATGAATCACATTTATTGATTTGCATATGCTGAACCAACCTTGCATCCCAGGGATAAAGCCTACTTGGTCGTGATGGATACATTTTTTGCTGTGTTGCTGCAATCAGTTTGCCAGTATTTTGTGGAGAATTTTTGCACGCCTGAAGAAAATGCCTGAAGTTTTCTTTTTTGTTGTTGTTGTGTCTCAGTCAGGTTTTGGTATCAGGATGATGTTGGCCTCATGGAATTAGTTAGGGAAGAGTCCCTCCTTCCCAGTTTCTTAGAATGGTTTTAATAGAAATGGTACCAGCTCTTCTTTGTACCTCCGGTAGAATTCAGCTGTGAAACCATCCAGTTCTGAGCTTTTTTTAGTTGTACAATATTTATCACTGATTCAATTTCAATGCTTATTATTGGTCTGTCTAGGGAATCAATGTCTTCCTGGTTCAGTCTTGGGAGGGTATATGTATCCAGGAATTTATCCCTTTCTTCTAAATTTTCTAGTTTATGTGCACAAAGGTGTTTATAGTATTCTCTGATGGTTGTTTGTATTTCTCTGGTGATATTCCCCTTATTCCTAATTGTATTTATTTGGATCTTCTCTCTTTTCATTAGTCTAGCTAGCAGTCTATTTTATTAATTTTTTCAAAAAATCAACTGGAATTGTTGATCATTTGAATAGTTTTTTGTGTCTCAACCTCCTTCAGTTTAGCTCTGACTTTGATTATTTCTAGCATTCTCCTAGCTTTAGGGTTGGTTTACTCTTGGTTCTCTAGTTCTTTTAGCTGTGATGTTAGATTGTTAAATTGAGATCTTTCTAACTTTTTGATCAGGAAACTCTCAGGATACAAAATAAATATACAAAAATAACCAGCATTTCTATACACCAACAACAGTCAAGCCAAGAGATAAATTGGGAATGCAATCCCACTCATAATTGCCAGAAAAAATAAAATATCTAGAAATACAGCTAATGAGGGAGGTAAGAGATCTCTACAAGAGGAACTACAAAACACTGCTCAAATAAATCAGAGACAACACAAACAAATGGACAAACATTCCATGCTCATGGATAGGAAGAATCAATATCATTAAAATGGCCCTACTGCCAAAACAATTTATAGATTCAATGCTATTCTTAGCAAAGTATGAATCACATTCTTCGAAGAACTTAAAAAAAAAAAAAAAACTATTTTAAAATTCACATGAAACCAAAAAAGAGCTCAGATAGCCAAGACAATCCTATGCAGAAAGAACAAAGCTGAAGACATCATATTACCTGACTTCAAAGTATACCACATGGCTACCATAACCAAAATAGCATGGTATTGGTACAAAAACCGATACACAGACAAATAGAACAGGTTAGAGAACCCAGAAACAGGCCCACACACCCACAAACATCTGAACCTTTACAAAGCTGACAAAAACAAGGAATGGGGGAAAGACTCCATATTCAATAAATGGTGCTAGAATAACTGACTACCCATAGGCAGAAGACTGAAAATGGAAGATTGAATCTTCCTTACACCATATAAAAAATTAACTAAAGATGGATTAAAGACTTAAATGTAAAACCTAAAACTATAAAAATCCTGGAAGACAACCTAGACAACACTATTCTGAACATAAGAATGAGCAAAGATTTCATGATAAAAATGACAAAAGCAATTGCAAAAATTGATAAATAAGAACTAATTAAAAGAAAGAGCTTCTGTACAGCAAAAGAAACTATCAACAGGGTAAACAGAATGAGAGAAAATATTTGTAAAACTATACATCCAACAAAGGTCTAATATCCAATATCTACAAGGAACTTAAATTAACAAGCAAAAGACAACCCCATTAAAAAGGGGGCAAAGGACATGACAGACACTTTCAAAACAAGATACACTGTGGCCAACAAGCATATGAAAAAAAGCTCAGCATCACTGATCATTAGAGAAATGCAAATCAAAACCACAATGAGATACCATCTCACATTAGTCAGAATGGCTATTACTAAAAAGTCAAAAAATAACATGCTAGGGAGGTTATGGAGAAAAAGGTATACTTATACACTGCTGGCGGGAGTGTAAATTAGTTCAACCATTTGTGGAAAGCAGTGTGGCAATTCCTCAAAGAGCTAAAAAAAGAACTATCACTTGATCCAGCAATTCTACTACTGGGTATATACCCAAAAGAATATAAATCATTCTATTACAAAGACACATGCACACATATGCTCACTGCAGCACTATTCACAATAGCAAAGATATGGAGTCAACCTAAGTCCCATCACTGGTAGACTGGACAAAGAAAATGTGGTACATACACATTATGGAATACTATGCAGCCATAAAAAATGAATGAGATTATCTTCTTCGCAGGAACATGAATAGTGCTGAAGGCCATTATCTTTAGCAAACTAGCACACCAACAGAAAATCAAATACTGCATGTTCTCACTTATAAGTGGGAGCTAATTGATGAGAACACATGAACACATAGAGAGGAACAACAGATACTGGGGCCTACCTGAGGGTAGAGGGTGGGAGGAAAGAGAGAATCTGGAGAAATAACTAATAAGTTCTAGGCTTATAACTTGGGTGACTAAATAATCTGTACAACAAACTCACATGACCTGAGTTTACCTATATAACAAACCTGCACATGTACTCCTGAACTTAAAATAAAAGTTAAGAAATATAAATAAAAATTTTAACAATTAAAAAAAAGAAATACAGGATTGAGCTACACTATAAACCATCTAAACCTAACAGACATCTATAGAATACCTACCCATCAAAAGCAGAACATATACTCTTCTCCAGCACACATGAAACTTCTCCAGGATAGATCATATAGCTGACTATAAAACAAACCTCAATAATTTTAAAGTATAGAAATAATACAAAGTATGTGTTCCAACTACAATAGAATGAAACTAGAAATCAGTAACCAAAAACATTAGAAAACGTACAAATATGTGCTAAATAAATAAAACAAAAAGAACTGAACCAAAAATTAATCAAAAGAGAAATCAGAAAACACATTGAGATGAATGAAAATAAAGATCCAACAGAGCAAAACTTATGAGATTCAGCTAAAGCAGTGAAAAGGGAAAAATTTATAGCTATAAATACATATAAAGAAAAAATAAGATCTCAAACCAGTAACCCATCAACCTTAAGACACTGGAAAAGGAAGAGCAAAATAAACCTAAAGCAAGCAGAAGGAAGGAAATAATAAAGTTCAGAGCAAAAAGTAAATGAAATCAAAACTAGAAAAACAATATAGAAAATAAAGGAAACCAAAGGTGTTCTTTGAAAAGATTAACAAAATGAACAAAACTTTAGCTAGACTGACCATGAACAAAAGAGAGAAGATGCAAATTAGTAGGATCATATATAAGTCAGGACATACTACTAAGCTGAAAGAAGTAAAAAAGGTTCTATAGGAATGTTATAAACAATTGTATACCAATATATTAGATATACGAGATGAAAGGGAAAAATTCCTAGAAAGCTACACACTACCAAAACCAACCCAAGAATTAATAGATAATCTGAACAGACCTATAACAAGTAAAAGATTGAATTAGTAATCAAGAAACGGCCCACAAAGAAAAGCCCAGGTCCAGATGGCTTCACTGTTGAATTCCACTAAATATTTAAAGAAGTTAATACTAATTCCTCACGCTAGTTACAAAAAGAGAAGAAAACACTTCCCGATTCATTTTAGGAGGCCAATATTACTCTGACACCAAAACCAGATAAACACATCACCTGAAAACTATAGAGCAGTATCTCTTAGGAAAATGAACACAAAATTCCTCAATGAAATACAAGCAAACCGAAAGCAGCAATATAGAAAAAGAATTATAAACCATGATAGTGAGATTAATGTCAGGGATACAAGGTTGGTTCAGCATTAGAAAACCAACTGATAGACTACATCATATCAATAGAATTAAAAAAACAAATCACATGATCAGCTCAACAGATGCAGAAAAATGAACTAGAAAAAAATCCAATACTCTTTAATAATAAAAACATTCAACAAAGTAGCTCTTGAAGGGATCTTTCACAATGTGATCAAGGGTATCTATGAAAAATTCACAGCTGGCCAGGCGCGGTGGCTTGTGCTTGTAATCCCAGCACTTTGGGAGGCCGAAGCAGATGGATCATGAGGTAAGGAGTTTCAGACCAACCTGGCCAAGATGATGAAACCACATCTCTACTAAAAACACCAAAAGTTAGCCGGGTGCAGTGCGGGCACCTGTAATCCCAGTTACTCAGGAGGTTGAGACAGGAGAACCGCTTGAACACGGGAGGCAAGGAGAAGGTTGCCGAGAGCCAAGATCGTGCCACTGCACTCTAGCCTAGGCGACAGGGCAAGACTCCGTCTCAAAAAAAGAAAAGAAGAAAAATCCGCAGCTAACATACACGGCAGCATTTCATAATTGTGAAAAACTATATACGTAACCCACTAAGATTAGAAATAAGAAAAACAAGTCTGCGCTCACCACTTCTATTCAACACTGTACTGTAGGTTCTAGGCAGGGCAGTTAGGCAAAAGCCAAAAAAAAAAAAAGAAAAACAAATATAAGGCATCTACATTAAAAAGCAGTAAAACTACATATAGAAAAAAACCATTAGAAGGGATAAACAAGTTGAGCAAGGGTTACAGGATAGAAGATCAATATACAAAAATCAATTATAGTTCTATAACTAGCAATGAAAAATCTGAAAATGAAATTAAGTAAAAAATTCCATTTACAAACCAACCCACATCCATAGACAGGATTAAGAAAATGTGACACATATACACCATGGAATATAAAAAAGGATGAATTCATATCCTTTGCAGGGACATGGATGAAGCTGGAAACCATCATTCTCAGCAAACTATGACAAGGACAGAAAACCAAACACCGCATGTTCTCACTCATAGGTGGGAATTGAATCAGTTGGACACAGGGTGGGGAACATCACATATAGGGACGTGTTGGGGGGTTGGAGGCTGGGGGAGGGATAGCATTAGGAGAAATACCTAATGTAAATGATGAGTTGATGGGTGCAGCAAACCAACATGGCACATGTATACCTATGTATCAAATCTGCACGTTGTGCACATGTACCCTAGAACTTAAAATATTAAAAAAAAATCCATTTACAATAGCATCAAAAACATTATGTATCAGTCAGGGTTCTCTAGAGGAACAGGACTAATAGGATAGACGTATACATGAAAGGGAGTTTTTTAAGGCATATCGACTCACATGAATGATCACAAGGTGAAGTCCCGAAACAGGCCATCTGCAAGCTGAGGAACAAGGAAGCCAGTCCGAGTCCCAAAACCTCAAAAGTAGGGAAGCTGACAGTGCAGCCTTCAATCTGTGGCAGAAGGCCCAGGAGCCCCCGGCAAGTCACTGGTGTAAGTCCAAGAGTCCAAAAGCTGAAGAACTTAAGAGTCCGATGTTCAAGGGCAGGAAGCATCCAGGAAGGGGGATGGGGGGAGATGAAGGCTGGAAACTCAGCCAGTCTAGTCTTTCCATATTCTCCTGCCTGCTTCATTCTAGCTGTGCTGGCAGCTGATTAGATTGCGCCCACCCAGACTGAGAGTGGGTCTACCTCTCCCAGTCCGCTGAACTCAAATTCTAATCTCCTTTGGCAAATACCCTCACAGACACACCCAGGAACAATATTTTGCATCCTTCAATCCAATCAAGTTGACACTCAATATTAACCATCATACATTACTGGGAAAAAAATCGAACAAAGGAAGTATAAGAGTTCTACACTGAAAACTTCAAATATTGCTGAAAGAAATTTTAAAAGATCTAGATAAATGGGAAAACAGTCATGTTGATGAATCAGAAGACAATTGCTAGGATCATAATAAACCCCAATTTGCTCTACAGATTAAAACCAGTTTCTATCAAAATCCCCGGTGACTTCTTTATAGAAATTAACAGGCTGATTCTAAAAATCAGATGGAATAGCAGAAAACCCAGAATAGTCAAAATAAACTTGAAGAGAACAAAGTTTAAGACTCACACTTTCATACTTCTAATTTACTACACAGCAACAGTAATTTAAAGAGTGTAGTACCAACATGAGGATACACAGACAGATCAACAGAGTAGAACTGAGAGTCCAGAAATAAACCCAAGCATCTATAGTCAACCAGTTTTTTAAAGAATGCCAAGACTATTTAAAGGGAAAAGAAGAGACTTTTCAGTAAATGATGATGGGACAACTGGCTAGTGATGTACAAAAAATTAAGTTGTACCTTTACTTCATACCATATAAAAAATCAACTCAAATGAACAAATGACCTAAATGTAAGAGCTAAAATGATAAAACTCTTAGAAAAAAACACAGGAATGAATCTTTATGGCTGTAGATGTGGTAAAGAATTCTTTTTTTTTTTTTTTATTATACTTCAAGTTTTAGGGTACATGTGCATAACGTGCAGGCTTGTTACATATGTATACTTGTGCCATGTTGGTGTGCTGCACCCATCAACTTGTCAGCACCCATCAACTCATCATTTACATCAGGTATAACTCCCAATGCAATCCCTCCCCCCTCCCCCCTCCCCGTGATAGGCCCCGGTGTGTGATGTTCCCCTTCCCGAGTCTAAGTGATCTTATTGTTCAGTTCCCACCTATGAGTGAGAACATGTGGTGTTTGGTTTTCTGTTCTTGGAATAGTCTGCTGAGAATGATGGTTTCCAGCTGCATCCATGTCCCTACAAAGGACACAAACTCATCCTTTTTTATGGCTGCGTAGTATTCCATGGTGTATATGTGCCACATTTTCTTAATCCAGTCTGTCACTGATGGACATTTGGGTTGATTCCAAGTCTTTGCTATTGTGAATAGTGCCGCAATAAACATACGTGTGCATGTGTCTTTATAGCAGCATGATTTAGAATCCTTTGGGTATATACCCAGTAATGGGATGGCTGGGTCATATGGTACTTCCACTTCTAGATCCTTGAGAAATCACCATACTGTTTTCCATAATGGTTGAACCAGTTTACAATCCCACTAACAGTGTAAAAGTGTTCCTATTTCTCCACATCCTCTCCAGCACCTGTTGTTTCCTGACTTTTTAATGATCGCCATTATAACTGGTGTGAGATGGTATCTCATTGTGGTTTTGATTTGCATTTCTCTGATGGCCAGTGATGATGAGCATTTTTTCATGTGTCTGTTCGCTGCATGAATGTCTTCTTTTGAGAAATGTCTGTTCATATCCTTTGCCCACTTTTTGATGGGGTTGTTTGTTTTTTTTCTTGTAAATTTGTTTGAGTTCTTTGTAGGTTCTGGATATTAGCCCTTTGTCAGATGAGTAGATTGCAAAAATTTTCTCCCATTCTGTAGGTTGCCTGTTCACTCTGATGGTAGTTTCTTTTGCTGTGCAGAAGCTCTTTAGTTTAATTAGATCCCATTTGTCAATTTTGGCTTTTGTTGCCATTGCTTTTGGTGTTTTAGACATGAAGTCCTTGCCCATGCCTATGTCCTGAATGGTATTACCTAGGTTTTATTCTAGGGTTTTTATGGTATTAGGTCTAACATTTAAGTCTCTAATCCATTTTGAATTAATTTTCATATAAGGAGTAAGGAAAGGATCCAGTTTCAGCTTTCTACTTATGGCTAGCCAATTTTCCCAGCACCATTTATTAAATAGGGAATCCTTTCCCCATTTCTTGTTTCTCTCAGGTTTGTCAAAGATCAGATGGCTGTAGATGTGTGGTATTATTTCTGAGGACTCTGTTCTGTTCCATTGGTCTATATCTCTGTTTTGGTACCAGTACCATGCTGTTTTGGTTACTGTAGCCTTGTAGTATAGTTTGAAGTCAGGTAGCGTGATGCCTCCAGCTTTATTCTTTTGACTTAGGATTGTCCTGGAAATGCGGGCTCTTTTTTGGTTCCATATGAACTTTAAAGCAGTTTTTTTTCCAATTCTGTGAAGAAACTCATTGGTAGCTTGATGGGGATGGCATTGAATCTATAAATTACCTTGGGCAGTATGGCCATTTTCACAATATTGATTCTTCCTATCCATGAGCATGGTATGTTCTTCCATTTGTTCGTGTCCTCTTTTATTTCACTGAGCAGTGGTTTGTAGTTCTCCTTGAAGAGGTCCTTTACATCCCTTGTCAGTTGGATTCCTAGGTATTTTATTCTCTTTGAAGCAATTGTGAATGGAAGTTCATTCATGATTTGGCTCTCTGTTTGTCTGTTACTGGTGTATAAGAAGGCTTGTGATTTTTGCCCATTAATTTTGTATCCTGAGACTTTGCTGAAGTTTCTTATCAGGTTAAAGAGATTTTGGGCTGAGACAATGGGGTTTTCTAAATACACAATCATGTCATCTGCAAACAGGGACAACTTGACTTCTTCTTTTCCTAACTGAATACCCTTTATTTCTTTCTCTTGACTGATTGCCCTAGCCAGAACTTCCAACACTATGTTGAATAGGAGTGGTGAGAGAGGGCATTCCTGTCTTGTGCCAGTTTTCAAAGGGAATTTTTCCAGTTTTTGCCCATTCAGTATGATATTGGCTGTGGGTTTGTCATAAATAGCTCTTATTATTTTGAGATACATTCCATCAATACCAAATTTATTGAGCATCTGAAATATGACTTCAACAGAATGAGCAAAAAAAGAAAACAACTTAGATTTCATCAAAATAAAAAAACTATTTGTGCTTTAAAGGATACCAACATGAAAGTGAAAAGGTAACCCACAGAATAGGAAAAAATATTTGTAAATCGTGTGTCTATCTGATAAGGGATGTGTATCCAAAATATACAATGAACTCTTACAACTCAATAATAAAAAGAAAACCCAATACAAAAATAAGCAAAGGATCAGAATTTCTGCATGGACTATACATAGATGACCAATAACCAGGATGATACTCAACATCATTAGACATCAGAGAAATGCAAATCAAAATCACAATGAGATACTACTTAACACCCATTAGAAAGACTATAAAAATGGAAAATACAAGTTTTGGCAAGAATGTGGAGAAAACAGTTTGCTGGTTCCTCAATAAGTTGTTTTGTAGTTGTTGTTTTGTTTTGTTTTTTAAGTTGGGGTCTTGATCTGTCACCCACGCTGGAGTACAGTGGTACAATCATGGCTCACTACAGCCTTGAATTCCTGGGCTCCCGCCTGAGCCTCCCGAGTAGCTGGGACTATAGGTGCAAACGAACACACTCAGCTAATTAATTTTTTTGTAGAGACAAGATCTCACTAGGTTGCCCAGTTGAGTCTCAAACTCCTGGCCTCAAGCAACCCTCCTGTCTCAGCCTCACAAAGCACTAGGATTGTAGGCATGAGCCACCATGTCCAGCCTCAACAAATTAGACACAGAATCACTATATGACCCAACAATTCCCTCTAGGTATACGCCTAAGAGAATTGAAATATGTGTCCAATCAAAAACATGTGCACAAGTTTGGCTATTCATAATAACCAAAAAATAGAAACCCAAATGTTCATCAAATGAACTGATAAATGAAATGTGATATATGCACAAAATGGAATATTATTCAGCTATAAAAAAAAAATGAAGTAGTAGGCAGGGCGTGGTCATTCATGCCTGTAATCCCAGCACTTTGGGAGGCTGAGGTGGGTGGATCACAAGGTCAGGAGTTCGAGGTCAGCCTGGCTAACACGGTGAAACCCTGTCTCTACTAAAAATACAAAAGTTAGCTGGGCGTGGTGGTGCGACCCTGTAATCCCAGCTACTCAGGAAGCTGAGGTGAGGCAGGAGAACTGCTTGAACCCAGGAGGTAGAGGTTGTAGTGAGCCAAGATGGTGCCACTGCACCCCAGCCTGGACGATAGAGCGAGACTCTGATTCAAAAAACAAACAAACAAACAAAAATGAAATAATAAACAACATGAATGAACTCTGAAAACGTTTTGCTAAGTAAAAAAACAGTCAAGAAAAACCATATTAGAGGATTCCATTTGTATAAAATGTCCAAAATGGAGAAATCTCCAGAGATCGAAAGTAGATAATTGGTTCACTAAGAGACGAGAGGGTAAGGAGAAGGAGAAGGAAAGATGGTAGTTAAAGGTCAAGGATTTCTTTTTGAGGTGACGAAAATGCTCTAAAATTGACTGTGGTAATGACTGCCCTCAGCTGTTAATATACTAAAAACAATCATTGATACACTTTATATGGATGTCTTATATGTTGTGTGAACTACGAATCAATTAAGCTACTATTTAAAGCTTACAAACCAAAATGACTTACAATAGAAAATGTAACAACAACAACAACAACAAAATGCCAGTCCCAGTGGCTTATGCCTGTAATTCCAACCCTTTGGGAGGCTGAGGCAGGCAGATCACTTGAGCTCAGGAGTTCGAGACCAACCTGGGCAAAAAAGTAAGACTCCATCTCGTCAAAAAATACAAAAATTAGCCAACCATGGTGGCGTATGCCTGTGATCCCAGCTACTCAGGAGGCTGAGGTGGGAGGATGGCTTGGGCCTGGGAGACAGTGGTTGCAGTGAACTGAGATTGCGTCACTGAAATCTAGCCTGGGCAACAGAGTTAGATCCTATCTCAAAAAAAAAAAAAAAAAAAAAAAAAAAATTATATATAGTTTTCCCTAAAAGCATTTTGAATGAGTGTCTTGAATTGCCATTAGTGAGATATAAGCTGTGTGCTTAAGGTTAAGACCGGTATTAAAGAACCTTGAAAATTCAAATAGATAACTATAATACATACCTATACAGTTACTTTCTCTCACCTGATTTGAAACAAATAAGAAATGCTCTTTATATACAGCATGAACTCTCCTTTAAATCCCATCAACTCTCAAAAAATTTGTTAATTCTGAAAATGAAAATGAGACCATTTATTCCATAAGAAAATAATTTATCATGGCAGAGATACCCTTACATATCTTAACTATTCAAAGTTAATCCAAAATGCAATGTTCACACATAAGTTCTAGTTAGAAATATTTAGCCCAATACATACTTCTTGGAAACCACCGGGATATTTCGAAGATAACTTCTAGTGCAAAGTCCCAAGCATAGGATCACCACACAAAAAAGCATATTATTTTTTAAAAATAACACACCTAAGTCCTAGCAAAAGAGACAAAAAGAGTGCTTTGCTCTTAATAGGACTTCCATAACCCCAAGATGAAAATCCCCATCAGAATTCTGAGATCAGCTGCCATTAGATTTAAAGAAATCCCAAAAACATGCTTCCCACAACATTTGCATTTTTCATCCAGATTGAAAGCAGGTGTCGTTCTCACTCAAGATTTGCACTACAAACTAATTTGGCACTCAGGGTGACTGTTCATAAAAGCACAGCTGTCTGGATCACTGCTCTACACACAGATACAAGTTTCTGAAGTTATCAAATTAAAAAAAAAAAAACAGTGAGGAAGAAGTTAGCTGCGGGTATAGAAACAGACTTCTACTAAAGAGATTTTTAAAATAAAACATGAACAAATGCAGCTCTCCAACAATGAAAAGGCAAGTTTCACTATTCTGGCAATAAACTATGGATGTGAGATTTAAGAGAGACAAGATAGGTATAGACGGGTAACATCCTTTTCCTGGTAGAAATTGTTAAAGTCATTATTATCTGTTAAGGTATTTTCCAACAGAAAAAGGTGCTTACAGTTATTCTTATTAATATAAAGCCTTATTCCTAAAATTAAATTTTAAGTAGTTCTTTCCAAAATTCATGAATAGAAACAGTCAAAAAATTAACCAAAAGACTCAGAGATGCCAAAAAAAAATTTGTTGAGTTGTTGAGATGCCAAAAAAAAATTATTTCCGGGCATGCACAAACTAAAACACCATTACTTCCTTTTTTCTTGACAATGCAACACATTTAATATATGAATGCAGCTTTGAATCTCTCAAGAAAGGTAATCCTCATTTTCCACATACACAGAATTATATCACTGTTATTCCAACAGGAGCAAAGCTATAGTGTATGTTAAATTCCCAATACAATATCAAATGAATCAAGATATCACCACAAATTCAAAATTAGAAGTAATGTTAAGCTTTTTAAATAATATACCATGGAAAATCACATTATAAATCATATAAAAACTGGCTTAAAAAAGATACTATAAGCCTAAATATGAACTGTAAACCTGAAAACTGGGTTATGCAGAGGTAAACTGAGGGTTTCTGAAACCACAGAATAAATATGACAAACGTAGTTAGATTATGGGTTTACTTAAAGATGCAGAAGCAAAATATTATATCCAAGTAAATCACAGTTCTTGCCATGTTATTGTGCTATTTGAACCCTGCTCCAACTAAAGTGTTGAAGAAATAATTAAGTAAGCACTAAAACAGGCTTTAAAGCAAATAAAACTTACAGAAGGTTTGTAAGTTCCATTCTGTTTCCATCTAGTGAATACTAGAGAATTCATCAAAAGTCAAAACTGAGTCTACTTGGAATTCCAAAAGTCCTCACTCAAAAGAGAAACCAACTATTTTCGACATAAATAGTCAACATTCTGAAAAATAGCTGATGATGCACAGTAGGCAGAATATCTTGATGTGAATGAGGCATCCTTATCATTTCTCAGTCTTTTGGCTAAGATCAAGAATCCTTTTGAATTAGAATATGGTCAGGCAGGTTATGGAATTAATGTCAATATTGAGATCAGCCACTAAAGTTGTTATTCAAGGATTGGTCATCACTCTCCCCTGCTTAATAATTTTATCAATGATATATAAACTAGGAGACATATTAAATAAAATAAATTAAGAGTATTAATATGGTACATAATAATATCAATATTTTCGAACTTTATATATAATCTGATATAATCATCTAAGAAGTATTAGAGGTAAACATAAAACTTCACAATTAGATTTAAAAACTCATGTGTACTGGGGAGAGGTTCCAAGATGGCTGAAGAGGAACAGTTCCAGTCTATAGTTCCCAGCGTGAGTGACCCAGAAGACGGGTGATGTCTGCATTTCCAAATGAGGTACCAGATACATCTCACTGGGGCTTGTTGGACAGTGGGTGCAGAACAGTGGGTGCAGCCCACGGACCATGAGCCAAAGCAGGGCAAGGCATTGCCTCACCTGGGAAGCACAAGGGCTCAGGGAATTCCCTTTCCTAGCCAAGGGAAGCCCTGACAGATGGCACCTGGAAAATCGGGTTACTCCCACCCTAATACTGCACTTTTCCAACAGTCTTAGCAAACAGCACACCAGGAGATTATATCCCACACCTGGCTCAGAGGGTCCCACGCCCACGGAGCCTCCCTCATTGCTAAAACACCAGTCTGAGATGGAACTGCAAGGCAGCAGCAAAGCTGCCGGAGGGGTGCCCACTTTTGGTGAGGCTTGAGTAGGTAAACAAAGTGGCCAGGAAGCATTCCTATACACCAATAACAGACAAACAGAGAGCCAAATCATGAGTGAACTTCCATTCACAATTGCTTCAAAGAGAATAAACTACCTAGGAGTCCAACTTACAAGGGATATGAAGGACCTCTTCAAGGAGAATTACAAACCACTGCTCAATGAAATAAAAGAGGACACAAACAAATGGAAGAACATTCAATGCTCACTGATAGGAAGAATCAATATCGTGAAAATGGCCATACTGCCCAAGGTAATTTATAGATTCAATGCCATCCCCATCAAGCTACCAATGACTTCCTTCACAGAATTGGAAAAAACTACTTTAAAGTTCATATGGAACCAAAAAAGAGCCCACACTGCCAAGACATTCCTAAGCCAAAAGAACAAAAGCTGGAGGCATCACGCTACCTGACTTCAAACTATACTACAAGGCTGCAGTAACCAAAACAGCATGGTACTGGTACCAAAACAGGGATATACACCAATGGAACAGAACAGAGCCCTCAGAACTAATACCACACATCTGCAACCATCTGCTCTTTCAAAAATCTAACAAAAACAAGAAATGGGGGAAGGATTCCCTATTTATTAAATGGTGCTGGGAAAACTGGCTAGCCACATGTAGAAAGCTGAAACTGGATCCCTTCCTTACACCTTATACAAAATTTAATTCAAGATGGATTAAAGATTTAAATGTCAGAACTAAAACCATAAAAACCCGAGAAGAAAACCTAGGCAATACCATTTCGGACATAGGTATGGGCAAGGACTTCACGTCTAAAACACCGAAAGCAATGGCAACAAAAGCCCAAATTGACAAATGGGATCTAATTAAACCAAAGAGCGTCTGCACAGCAAAAGAAACTACCATCAGAGTGAACAGGCAACCTACAGAATGGGAGAAAAATTTTGCAATCTACCCATCTGACAAAGGGCTAATATCTAGAATCTACACAGAATGTAAACAAATTTACAAGAAAAAAATCAAACCAACCCCATCAAAAAGTGGGCAAAGGATAAGAACAGACACTTCTCAAAAGAAGACATGCAGCCAACAGACACATGAAAAAATGCTCATCATCACTCGCCATCAGAGAAATGTAAATCAAAACCAAGAGATACTATCTCACACCAGTTAGAATGGCGATCATTAAAAAGTCAGGGAACAACAGGTGCTGGAGAGGATGTGGAGAAATAGGAACACTTTTACACTGTTGGGGGGACTGTAAACTAGTTCAACTATTGTGAAATACAGTGTGGTGATTCCTCAAGGATCTAGAACTAGAAATACCATTTGACCCAGCCATCCCATTACTGGGTATATACACAAAGGATTATAAATCATGCTGCTACAAAGACACATGCACACGTATGTTTACTGCGGCACTATTCACAATAGTAAAGACTTAGAACCAACCCAAATATCCATCAATGATAGACTGGATTAAGAAAATGTGGCACATATACACCATGGAATACTATGCAGCCATAAAAAAAGGATGAGTTCATGTCCTTTGCAGGTTCATGGATGAAGCTGGAAACCATCTTTCTGAGCAAACTGTCATAAGGACAAAAAACCAAATACCGCATGTTCTCAATCATAGATGGGAATTAAATAATGAGAACACTTGGACTCAGGGTGGGAACACCACACATCGGGGCCTGTTGTTGGGTGGGGGGAGTGGGGAGGGATAGCATTAGGAGATATACCTAATGTAAATGATGAGTTAATGGGTGCAGCATACCAACATGGCACATGTATACATACAACAAACCTGCATACATACATGTAACAAACCTGCATGTTGTGCACATGTATCCTAGAACTTAAAGTATAATAATAAAATGAAAATAAATAATTTCCATAGTAAAAAAAATAAATAAATAAAAATAAAAAGTATGAACTGCATATACTCATGCTTCTCACTTATCACAGGGTAAATTTAAAACTGATTCATTAAAAAGTTGTCTTTTTCAAGAATTCAAAAGACAAAGAATTTTGAGAAATACTACATTTTTATTTAAGTTCCTTTTTTCTTTCTAATTCTACACTTTAACCTACTACTTTTCATAAGTAAATTGATAAAAAAGTTTTTTGGGGGGCTGATATATTAACTGTAGATTTTCTATGGAGTGAACATGGTTATATATAAATCTGAATTGTCCAACTACTTTGTTGGAACAGTTCCTACTGACTGGAACTGCTGGGGCGAAGCATATACAAAATCTACATTTTTAGTAAATTTCCTACAATCAATGTAAGCTTTTCCAGTGTTTGAATGTTTCCCATTTCCTAAAACTGCTCAAATATTAGATATCAGTATTTTAAATCACTGATAATGTAATGTTACAAAGAAACTGCTTTTTTCTTCTGTTAAAGTTAAGCTAGATAATCTTCGTATAGCCTTATTGGTTGTTATTTCATTTTCCTCTGTTCCTTTTATTTTCACTTCTCTTGTAATATTAGTCTCTTTGTTACTGATTTCTAAGAGCTCATTTCTGATTAAGGATGTGAAGATTTTATCAAGCATTGCAAATGAAATACCATGTTTATTCCTGTTTATTTTATTGTGGTGTTTTATTTTTTTGGTTGTACAGAAGTTATGTATTAAAATCTAATCCTGTTCTTTATGGCCAAAAATAAATAATAATAATAATAAAACTCGTGTACTTGTATAAGATGGAGAAAACTGGTACCACAAATACATTACATGAAAGCCGTGAAGGGTAAAGGATTAGTTTTTTTGTTTGTTTGTTGTTTTGCAAGCTCAATGTGAATAAAAAATTCAATAAAGGCTAGGAAAAAAATTAGTATCTCAATAGCAATACAGTGTGTTAAACACTCCATGTGACATTCCAAAGGATGCTACAATGATTGAACCATATTTATTGATTTTTGAGTTAAATTATAATCTATACTTTTTAAGAAGACTACAATGAAAAATTGAAATACATTCTGAAAAAAATAACCAAGATAGTAAAGAGTCTGTTTATAGGATGTTTTTGAAGCTTGTCCAACCCATGATCTGCAGGCCGCATGTGGCCCAGGACAGTTTTGAATGTCCTAAATTCAAATTCATAAACTTTCTTAAAACACTATGAGATTCTTTTCAGATTTTTTTTATTATTATACTTTAAGTTGTAGGGTACATGAGCACAACGTGCAGGTTGGTTACATATGTATACATGTGCCATGTTGGTGTGCTGCACTCATTAACTCGTCATTTACATTAGGTATATCTCCTAATGCTATACCTCCCCCCTACTCACTCCCCACAATAGGACCTGGTGTGTGATGCTCCCCTTCCTGTGTCCAAGTGATCTCATTGTTCAGTTCCCACCTATGAGTGAGAACATGCGGTATTTGGTTTTCTGTTCTTGTGATAATTTGCTGAGAATGATGGTTTCCAGCTGCATCCATGTCCCTACAAAGGACACGAACTCATCCTATTTTATGGCTGCATAGTATTCCATGGTGTGTATGTGCCACATTTTCTTAATCCAGTCTGTCACTGATGGGCATTTAGGTTGATTCCAAGTCTTTGCTATTGTGAATAGTGCCGCAATAAACATATGTGTGCATGTGTCTTTATGGTAGCATAACTTATAATCCTTTGGGTATATACCCAGTAATGGGATGGCTGGGTCGAATGGCATTTCTAGTTCTAGATCCTTGAGGAATCGTCACACTGTTTCCCACAATGGTTGAACTAGTTTACAGTCCCACCAACAGTGTAAAAGTGTTCCTATTTCTCCACATCCTCTCCAGCACCTGTTGTTTCCTGACTTTTCAATGATCGCCATTATAACTGGTGTGAGATGGTATCTCATTGTGGTTTTGATTTGCATTTCTCTGATGGCGAGTAATGATGCGTATTTTTTCATGTGTCTGTTGGCTGTATGAAAGTCTTCTTGTGAGAAGTGTCTGTTCATATCCTTTGCCCACTTTTTGATGGGGTTGTTTGTTTTTTCTTGTAAATTTGTTTGAGTTCTTTGTAGGTTCTGGATATTAGCCCTTTGTCAGATGAGTAGATTGCAAAAATTTTCTCCCATTCTGTAGGTTGCCTTTTCACTCTGATGGTAGTTTCTTTTGCTCTGCAGAAGTTCTTTAGTTTAATGAGATCCCGTTTGTCAATTTTGGCTTTTGTTGCCGTTGCTTTTGGTGTTTTAGACACGAAGTCCTTGCCCACGGCTATGTCCTGAATGGTATTACCTAGGTTTTCTTCTAGGGTTTTTATAGTCTTAGGTCTAACATTTAAGTCTCTAATCCATCTTGAATGGAACAGAACAGAGCCCTCAGAAATAATACCACACATCTACAGCCATCTGATCTTTGAAAAACCTGAGAAAAACAAGAAATAGGGAAAGGATTCCCTATTTAATAAATGGTGCTGGGAAAATTGGCTAGCCATAAGTAGAAAGCTGAAACTGGATCCTTTCCTTATTCCTTATACGAAGATTTTTTTTTTCTTTAAGCTCATGGGCTAAAAATAGAGATAATGCCAAGTAATATTCTAGGAATGCTATTCAAGTTTTTTTTCCTGGGTAAAAATGCATCGACTTCTTACTACTACTCTTATAACTTGGTTTCTAATGATTCTTCATCTAAGTTCCTTTAGAAATATCCCTTTTACAGAGCCTCTTAAAAAATCTCACTCAGTCTGATGGACTTCCCTTTGTGTGTAACCCCACCTTTCTCTCTGGCTGCCCTTAACAGTTTTTCCATCATTTCACCTTAGGTGAATCTGACGAGTATGTGTCTTGGGGTTGTTCTTCTCAAGGAGTATCTTTGTGGTGTTCTCTGTATTTCCTGAATTTGAATGTTGGCCTGTCTTGCTACATTGGGGAAGTTCTCCTGGATAATATCCTGAAGAGTGTTTTCCAACTTGGTTCCATTCTCCCCATCACTTTCAGGTACACCAATCAGACCTAGATTTGGTCTTTTCACATGGTCCCATATTTCCTGGAAGCTTTGTTTGTTCCTTTTCATTCTTTTTTCTCTAATCTTGTCTTCTCACTTTATTTCATTAAGTTGATCTTCAATCTCTGATATCCTTTCTTCCGCTTGATTGATTTGGCTATTGACACTTGTGCATTCACAACTGAACACAGTATTTAAAATATAATTTGATCGCCCAGGCGCGGTGGCTCACGCCTGTAATCCCAGCACTTTGGGAGGCCGATGCGGGCGGATCATGAAGTCAGGAGATCGAGAGCATCCTGGCTAACACGGTGAAACCCCGTCTCTGCTAAAAATACAAAAAATTAGCGGGCCGTGGTGGTGGGCAACTGTAGTCCCAGCTACTCGAGAGGCTGAGACAGGAGAATGGCGTGAACCCGGGAGGCAGAGCTTGCAGTGAGCCAAGATGGATCGCGCCACTGCACTCCAGCCTGGGCGATGAGCAAGACTCCATCTCAAAAAAATATAGATAGATAGATAGATAGATAGATAGATAGATAGATAGATAAGATATAGATATAGATATAGATACGTAATTTGATCAGCACAGATCACAAAGATTATTACCAAGCTGGAACTAGTATTAAGCTTCTCTGAACATAGCACAAAATGGTAATGACAACAAAATGTAGACTACAAACTGAATATGCAGCCAAACAAAAGCCTTTGGTTTTAATTTTTTTTCCACATGAACTTCTGTTAGGCTAAAGTACAGACTGTACTTTTTTTGTTCATTTTTTGAGAGAGTCTTGCTCTGTCGCTCAGGCTAGAGTGCAGTGGCGTGATCTCGGCTCACTGCAACCTCTGCCTCTCAGGTTCAAGCAATTCTCCAGACTCAGCCTCCCAAGTAGCTAGGACTACAGGCGCCCACCATCGAGCCCAGCTAATTTTTTGTATTTTTGGTAGAGACGGGGTTTCACCATATTGGCCAGGCTGGTCTCAAACTCCTGACCTTGTGATCTGCCTGCCTCGGCCTCCCAAAGTACTGGGATTACAGGCGTAAGCTGCCGCGCCTGGCCAAACTGTACTTTATATAGTATTTTTTAAGTCCAGAACTCCAAATGGATCCTTATACAGTTCACTTTCATACTGTTTCCTCATTGTAGTCTTTTGGAAGCTTTCTAAGTCCACATGACATCATCCACCATATCGGTAATACTATCAATGTTGAATCTGACTTGTCACAAGTTTTAGAATCACACCTTTATACAGATTACTAATTGAACTGCTGAGGACAGAACCAAATTAAAAAACTGCAAGATAAAGTATGAAGGTCTGCTCCCAAACTGGCAATAAATCAATATTCAGAGTAAGGTTTTTCAATAAAACTGCAGGATAAAGAATGAAGACCTGCTCCCAAACAGGCAATGAAACAAAATTCAGAGGAAGGTTTTTCAATCAACGACTAAGTCCATCTAAACTGTATTTTACCAGTCTACATTTCTCTTTCTTCTGTCATTTAGATACTTCCTGTCTAATATTGTAGCTGCCAGCAACAAGAGCTACTTATATTCTACATAATTTAAATAAAATTTAAAATACAATTTCTAAGTCACATTAGCCACATTTTAAGCAATCAATAGACACATGTGGCTACTGTCTACCATGTTGGAGAGCAAATACGGAATACGTCAATCATCACAAAAAGACGGCATTAGTCTGGATTCTACTGTAAAATGCTCCGCTAAGATTTAGATGGAGTACGTTTACATCACATCATTTATCTGCCTAGTTGTATCATACTTACTACCAATTAGTTTTTATAAGTCCACAGTTCACACTGGGGTTCACATTTTGTGTTTTATACTCTACAAGTTTTAACAAATATGTAATGATTATAACGACAAGTATCCACCATTACAGTATCATTCAGAATCATTTCAGTATCACTCACTACCCTTAAAATCCTGTGTTCTACCTGTTCCACCTTTTCTCCCTTTCCCCAAATCCCTGAAAACCATTTAATTTTTCATTGTCTCCATAGATTTTGCCTTTTGCAGAAGGTCAAACAGTTGGAATCACAGAATATGTAGCCTTTTTAGATAGGCTTCTTATACTCAACAATTTTCATTTAAGGTTCTTCTAATTTTTTGTGGCTTTATAGCTCATTCCTTTTTATCACTGAATCATATTCTATTAGATGCATTCACCACAGGGATTACCCATTTACCTAATGAAGGATATCTCAGGTGCTTCCAAGTTTTGGCAATTATGTCTTTTTTTATTTCAATAAATTTTGCTCTTTATAAATACTATAATGTCCAAAAAATAAGCAAACAAATCCTATACAGACAAATGCTAACAGGACACTACTATATTGTACACTTTTCATTTTTCCTTTTTATGTTTTCCAACTTTTCTAAAATTATAAACATATTAATCACAGAAAATTTTTTATTTTTAAACAACACAAACCAGATTTTATCATTTGTTTCACGTTTTGTCTACTAAGAATACACCATTAATTTAATAAAATGGATTTTCACATTTACCTTATTTAGAATGAACATCTAAAATTTTAAAGAAAAATCCATTATCATGTAGACAAAGTCAGCTCAAAATTAAAATACAAGGACTAATGATTAAACAACTTAATTTCCTTTCAAAACTTATTTCTCGTATGAAAAATGTTTTTGTCAGATAAACACAGTTTAACCACTTGGGTATCATGTTGACACACTGAAAAACCAATTTAGTAATTCATATTAATAATTATTATTTCATAATAGCAAAACAAATCTTTAGTGGGTGTCTGAAAACTGCAGAATATCAAACCCTATATATACTATGTTTTTTCCTATATATACATGATAAAGTATAATTTATAAATTAGCCACAGTAAGAGATTAACAACAATAATTTAAAAATAGAACAATTATAACAATATTGCAGCAACACTACTCTTGGCTTTGGGATGCATTATTAAGTAGAATAAGGGTTACTGAACACAGTCACTGTGATACTGCAACAGTAGACCTGATAACCAAGAAGAAAAGAGCTAATATAATAATCAAGGAGGCTACTAAATGTCTACAACGAGATGATTCATGTCCCAAGCAGGACAGAGCAAGATGGTACAAGACTACTCACAAGGGTGTGTAATTTAAAACCTTGTTGTTTATTTCTGGAACTTATCATTTAATATTTTCAGAATGTGGTTGACTGTCAGTAGTTGAAACCACAGAAAGCAAAACTTCGATAAGAGGGGAGTACCACATATTCTTTTCAAGTAGAAGACATGGCATTTAGACAAAAGCTAGTTAAGAAAAGGAATAGCAACTTATAGACAAAAAAAAAAAAAAATTTAACTGAGCATCTGAATGACCAGACATAAAATGTAGCAAATAGGAGAGGTATTTCTTTTCAAGTAGGCTCATTTGTTGTATATCTAGAAGAAATGAACACCTATCACAGAAAGCAATACCTAAAACCCATTACATAGATATAACATTTGTATGAGATATATTACATTTCATGGTAGACAATCAGTATGTAAGCAATAATGTTTACTCTCTTTCCTTACGAATATGGACAATGAAAGAAAAATCACAGCATTTATATGTGTAGGTACCACCTGTACCTCTCCGTGTTGCCTTATGGGAACTGGGGCTCCTAGAACAGGTACAAATGCTGATATTTAGGCTACTGCTATTGCTGCAAGTAGTAAACTGTCCTTTGTCTTTGTTAAAAAAAAAAAAAAAAAAGAAAAAACGAAAACATAGCATTTATCAAGGAATCAATCTTTCTGCTTAAGGGATTGCAAGACATAAACTTGCTTCACAGAAATTCAATTCACAGTTCACAAGAATATTATATCACAAAGCACTTTTTCTGGGTATGAGGTGATATGTAAAATGCATAAGCAACTAAGTTATGGGAAACCTATACTCATATAAAACTAAAAACGGGGTTAAAAACATCAAAGTAAAGCAAAATATAAATAAGACTAATATAAGTTAGTATGATTTCTTGGTTTGGTTTTGTTTTCCCCAGAATCATCAAAATACTTATAAAGGCTACAGTTAAGTTATCCTTATTAAAACCAATATAACATCATGAATAATTTTCTATCACCTTGATCAAACTAGTTTTCAATTTTAACCCTAAGTAGAAAAGGTTTAGTTATTCTTCTGTTTTCAAGTTTTAGAATATTTATAAAAGACTAAAACAGTTTATCACAACAAAAACGTGATCTTATAAAGATAATAACAATCATTTCTCTTTAAATAAAAACACTAAAATATATTTTACTTTTAAATTTCTTCTTAAAATTGTCTTGAAAAACCCTTTCCCTTTTATGCTTCAGAGAAAAAGGAGGATGCCTGCTAAGAGTACTAGTATTATCAATTAAAATGATAAAGACGGCACAAAATTCACACTTTAATGCAACTCTTCTGGTTAAAAAAGAAAGAGAGAGACAGAGAGACAGAAAGGTACATTTGAACTTAAAAATAAAACTAACATCTCCCTCAACCAGAAATTCGACAAAATAGACAAAGCAATGAGCAGAGCTAAAAGTTGCGGTAAGCTCAGCTACAGTTCTGGACAGCTAGGCCAGGAGTTTGGCTCCTGCTGGGTAACCTAGATAAAAATTGATCCATGCAAATGGGAACTAGAGCTAATCTTAATGGAAGCCAGGGATTAGACATGGAGCTTCCATGTTCATAAAAAAAAAAAAAAAAGCTGAACTACCATCGAAATGATTCCTAGGGCCACAGCTACTATAGAAAGTCAGGGCATGGAGTAAGGAGGAATGTGAAGGGGGAATCTTCAAATTAAGGTCAGTCTAAAAATTAAAATTCTAAACCATAAGAAATATTACACTAAAACTGGCAGTCAACAAAATCAGCAATGAAACATAAGAAAATAATATGAAACAACATGACAAAGACTTTGAAGTAAGTATTATAAAGCTGAAAAGACAAAACAGTTGCTTTATTAAAAAAGGAATTTATAAAACAAAACAAAAAAGTTAAAGAAGAACCAGTGAATAATAAAAAGAGACATGCAGAAATCAAGAAATAAAAAATAATCACTAAAAATTCCTCAGATAATTCTGTGGAATTAGTACAAGGATTTCACCTCGAATGCAAGACAGAAGTAAATAGATTTAAAAACAAATTAAAGTATTGGAGATGGAAGATATAGAGTGAGAGGTTCCAATATATCTCTGATAGGATTTTTGAAAGACGAAGACTAGAGAGAATGACAGAAAGGCATTATTTTAAACGATTATAGCCTGGAATGTTCTAGGATTATAGAAATACATGAATATTCAGAAAGAATGCTTATAAAGGAATAACAAAAAAGACCGCAAGTCTTTCATCAACCACAAATGATGCTGGAAGGAAGTGGGGTGATAAATGTAAGTGCTGAGAGAAAGATAATCTTCCTAGAATGTAATCGCCAACTAAACTATTATTACTCTTATTATTCAAGAACGAGAACAAAATTTAAACACTTTAAGACATACAAAGACTAAATACTTAGCAACCATTCAACCTCTCTGAAAGAATTCTTAATGAAGTACTGCAGTAAGAAGAAAAATGAATCTAAAGGAAAATCATGAATATAAGAAAGGATGAGCACACTCATAAAACATGCCAGTAAATTTAACTATACGCTCAAACAAATAAATCATTTTTATCTTTAAAGAAAGAAAGCTCTCAACAATAGTAAGATGGACAAAAGGAAGTTGTTCAGTGGTTGGAAGAAGCATTCTTAGCTACCCATTCATGTTTAAAACACATTTAAGAGCATGCACCAGAAGTGAAATTCAATCTATTAGCTCCTAAACCAGAAAAAGAATAAAAGGGAATATAAAAATGTTATAAATCCTAGAGACAATATAAAAGGGTAGAGGAAGAATGATAAACCCAAAAGCTTAGAAACTAAAAGGTGTTCATCTAGTTTATGAATTACAATTAAACAATAAACAGTACATACCAAATGAAATACAGTTAAAGCACCACTTACAAATTTTGAAGAGTAGAAATGAGGAAAGTGTTCACAAATAAATAGAGCTGAGCTATACTAGAAAAACAAAGAAGGAAATAAAATATAAAACTTAATGAAATTAAAAGTCTTATTTTTAATTGACAAAACTGAGAAGCAACCAATATATCCTTCAATAGGTGAATGAATAAACAAATTGGACTACATCTGTATAATGGAATATTTTATTCAATGCTAAAAAAAACCCAACAACAACAACAACAACAACAACTGTCAAGCCATGAAAAGACATGGAGGAATCTTAAATGCATAATGCTAAGAAAAGAACCCAATCTGAAAAGGCGACATACTATATGATTTCAACTATATGACATCTGGAAAAAAACATGGTAAGAGTAAAAAGATCTGTGGTTCCCAAGGCTACAGGGGAAGGGAGGAATGAAATGGTAGAGCACAAAGGACTTTTTAGGGTGGTGAAACTATTCTGTATAATACTGCGATGGTAGATACATACCAGTATACATTTGTCAGGGCCCATACAACGCATAATACCAAGAGTGAATCCTTCTGTAATCCTACGGTAAACTATGGACTTCAACTAATAATAATGTGTAAATATTGGTTTATCAATCATAACAAATGTACCACTCTAATACAAGATGTTAGAAGAAAATAAGGGGAGTAGATCTACAAGAACTCTATATGTTTCACTCATTTTTTCTGTAAATGTAAAACTGCTCCAAAAATTAGTATATTAATTAAAAACAAAATATAGTATAAAATTCAAGAAAAAAATAATTGTAAAGTTATTATCAATGAAAATGATTATTCCCTTAATGCAGGTAAATGTTTGTAAAACTGAAGGATGTGTCATTCAGAGCGTAAGGGCCGCAGTGAAAGGTTGTGGGACGCGCGCTTTCAAAGGCTGAAATCCTGGCGGCTCACGCCTGTCATCCCAGCACTTTGGGAAGCCCAGGAGGGCAGATCACTTGAGGTCAGAAGTTAGAGACCAGAGTAGCCAACATGGCGAAACCCCGTCTTTACTAAAAATACAAAATTAGCCAGGCATGGTGGTGCATGCCTGTAATCCCAGTTACTGAAGGAGAATCGCTGGAACCCGTGAGGCAGAGGGTGGAGTGAGCCGAGATAGCATCACTGCACACCAGCCTGGGTGACAGTGCAAGTGACTGTGGTTTAAACAAAAATTATCTAGCCAAATGTCTTATATATAAAAGATGCTTATCAAATCTTTGTGGAGAAAAGGAATAAGTAATGAAAGCAGGGAATCAGTGACTAATACAAGGTTGTTTTCAATGAGTTTTTGTCATTAGGTCATAAAATATAAATCTCTCTTGGAATTTCACATTAGAATTTATTTTTCACATACAATAAAATAAATGTTTAGAATATTTCAAATATTAGCACAATTATTATTGATAGCATAAGGAAACAAGTATTTGTAAACAATCTAACATTTTTAAAGAAGAAACCCATTGTCATTGTGAAAGAAGTATATTTGTCATCACTGGGTTTAATTAGAAGACCTTTAGGCTCATCCCAACCTCTTCAGTATTTAAAAACTGGAAAACTGTCATATGTCTTATTATTTAAAACGAACACATGCTGTATGAATAAATCCCAAAACATATGTGAGAAAAATAAAAATAAAGAGCAACAAAAGCAAAAGCTGGTTTTCTGAAAACAAGGCAAAGACTACTCTAGCAAAAAGGAGATAAGTACATCAGAGACAGATATAAGAAAGAAGTAATATAACTAAAAGCTAGCATAATTTTTTTTAATAAGAGCACATTATAAACAACTTTATAGCAAAAATCT
The DNA here is from genome assembly GCF_024542745.1 of Macaca thibetana thibetana. Classification (NCBI taxonomy): domain Eukaryota; kingdom Metazoa; phylum Chordata; class Mammalia; order Primates; family Cercopithecidae; genus Macaca; species Macaca thibetana. The sequence goes on from NC_065581.1 coordinate 97,906,453, forward strand.
AAGTACTCAGAAGAAATGGCTAATTTCACAAAAATATAATTATCAAACAACTTAGCAAGAGAAAGTCTGAATAAACAAACAACTACTGGAAAATTCAAATTGGTAATTGAAGTTGGTCCTCCAAAAGAGACTAGGCTGTATAACTTCAGAGGCACACTAGTATTAAATTTTCATGGATAGATAACTGCTTTCTTACAGAAACTTTTTTGAAAACACAAGAGAAAGCTGAAACTGGAATAATGTTAACTATTAACACAGAATAATTCACAAATTCTCGAATCTGGCTGAGTTTCTAGACAGAGTATAAGCATCTAAAAACCATATAATGCATCAGTGCCTACCCAATAAGCCTTCAAGGAAAAAAAAAAAAAAAAGACACATTCTGATTCTTACACATTGAAGAAAACCGATACATTTCCTCTTTAATTACATAGAACATGCATTTTAAAAATCAGAGTTATTCTCAGAAATAGTTTGCAAATATTTTCTCCCATTCCCTAGGCTGTATTTTCATTCTGTTTATTGTTCCCTTTGTTGTACGGATGCTGTTTAGATTGATGTAATACAATTTGTCTATTTTTGCTTTTATTGCTTATGATTTGGGAGTCTTATCCCAAAAAAAACCCTTACACAGATCAATATCAAGAAGCATTTCTCTTATGTTGTTGTCTAGTGGATTTATCATTTCAGATATCAGTTAAGTCATTAAACTATTTTGAGTTAATTTTTGTACATTGTGATAAAGGTCTAGTTTCATTCTTCTGCAGATGAATATCCAGCTTTTCCAGCCCAATTTATTGAGGAAACTGTCCTTTATCCATTGTGTCTTGGGACTTTTGTCAAAAATCAGTTGGCTATAAGCCCATGGATTTATTTCTGCATTTTCTATTCTGTTCTATTGGTCTCTGTGTCTATTTTTATGCCAGTACCATGCTGTTTTGATTACTATCGTTTTGAAGTATATTTTGAGGTGTCTGGTAGTGTGATGCCTCAAGATTATTTTGGCTACTCAGGGTCTTCTGTGGTTCCATACAAATTTTAGGATTGTTTTCTCTATTTCTGTAAAGAACGTTGTGGGTATTTTGATAGGGATTGCACTGCCTGTAGATCACTTTAGGAGTATAGACATGTTATCAACATTAGTTTTTCTAATTCACCAGTACAAAATATCTTTCCATTTATTTGCATCTTCTTCAATTTATTTCATCAATGTTTTATATGTTTTCAATGTAGAGATCTTTCCCATCTCTGGCTAAATCTACTCTCAGGTATTCTGTATATGTGTAGCTATTTTAAATGGAATTGTTTTCTTGATTTATTTTTCAGATAGTTTGCTTTTAATGTATTAATATACAAATGATACTGATTTTTGTATGTTGATTTTATATCCTGGAACTTTATTAAATTTGTTTATTCTAACAGTTTTTTAAGAGTCTTTAGGGTTCCCTACATATAAGATTGGATCATGTTGTCTGTAAACAGGGACAATTTAACTCCTTCCTTTCCACATTGGATGTCTTTTACTTCTTTCTCTTGCCTACCTGCTCTGGCTAGGACTTCCAGTACTATGTTGAATAGAAGTGGCAAAAGTGTGCATCCTCGTCTTATTCCAGATCTTAAGAGAAAATGTTTTTAACTTTTCCCCATTCAATATCATGTTAGCTATAGGTTTGTCATATATGACCTATGTTATGTTGAGGTACATTCCTTCCAATTTGTTGAGGGGTTTTAATCATGAAGTGATGTTGAATTTTGCCAAGTGATTTTTCTGCATCTACTGAAATGATCATAAAGTTTTGTCCTTCATTCTACTCATGTGATACATTATGTTCATTAATTTGCATATTTTGTAGCATCCTTGCATCCCTGGGATGAATCCCACTTGGTCATGGTGAATGATCCCTTTAATGTGCTATTGAATTTGGATTGCTAGTATTTTGTTGAGAATGTTTTACATCTACGTTTATCAGCAATACTGGAGCTTTCTTTTCTTGTTGTATCCTTATGTGGTTTTGGTATCACGATAGTGCTCAGCCTGTAGCATGACTTTGGCAGTATCCACTCTTCAAGTTTCTGAAATAATTTGAGTAGAACCATTATAAGGCCTTTATTGGCAGAATTCAGAAGTAAAGCTATCAGATCCTGGAATTGTCTTTGATAGGAGATTTTTTATTACTGATTTCATCTCATTACTTGTTACTGGTCTGTTCAGATTTTCTGGTTCTTCATGATTCAATTTTGGTAGGGTTTATGTGTCTAGGAAGGCTAATATCCAGAATAATAAGGAAATTAAATAACTCAATTGCAAAATAATCTGACAATAATCCATCAAAAATGAGCAAAAAATCTGAATAGACATTTCTCAAAAGAAAATACACAAAAGGCCAACAGGTATAGGCAAAAAATGCTCAACATCACTAATCATCAGGGAAATGCAAATCAAAACCACAAAGAGGTACCATTTCACTCCAATTAGAATTGCTATTACCAAAAAGACAAAAATAAACAAAAAACAACTATTGGTGCAGATGTGAAGAAAAGGGACCTCTTAAACACTGTCAGTAGAAATGTAAATTAGTAAAACCATTATGAAAAACAGTATGAAGGTTTCTCAAAACATTAAAAATACCACTATCATATGATCCAGCAATCCCACTACTGGGTATATATCCAAAGGAAAACAAATCAGTATGATGAAGAGAGACCTGCACTCCCATATTTACTGCAGCACTATTCACAACAGCCAAGATATGAATCAACCTAGCATCCATCAACAGATGAATAGATAAAGAATATATAGTATATACACAATGGGATACTATTCAGTCGTAAAAAGCAACGGAATCCTGTCACTTGCAACAACATGGATGAACCTGGAGGACATCATGTTAAGTAAAATAAGCCGGGCACAGTAAGACAAATACTGTTTGCTCTCACTCCCCTGTGGAATCTAAAAAAGCTGATCTCATAGAAGTAGAGAGTACAATAGTGATTACCAGAGGCTGGGGAGATTGAGAGTGGAGAGAGAATAAGTAGAGTTTGGTCAATGGGTACAAAGTTACAGTTAGAGAGGAGGAGTAAGTTATGGCCTATCTAGAGCACAGTAGGATGACTAGGGCTAACAATACTGTGTTGTGTATTTCAAAAAAGCTGGAAAAGAGAATTTTCAATATAACAAAGGAATGATAAATGTATGAGGTGATGGTTATGCTAAACACTCTGATTTGATTTTTAAACAATGTATACATGTATTGAAACATCACACTAGACCCCATAAATAGGCATAATTATGCATCCATTAAAAAAATTTAAAAAATTTTTGAAAGATGGTAAATAGTATGATCAAAAAAGTTTTTAAAAATTAGAGTTGTTCTATACGTTAAAGTAATAAACAGCACACATTATAAATTACAGTAAGCATAGTATGCAAAGAAAAACTGTATGCAATTTAGGAAATGTCTTTCTTTGAGATACGAAGCAATTTTAGACTTCCATATGAAATTTTAAAATGTGCATATTGAAAACTAACAATATGAAGTATAATAAGAGAAGAAAATGTTAAAACCTGAGAACAGTTTTGAATTGACAGTTCATATGGATCTGAATATGGATAATTATAAAAAGCAGATAATGTTATTTAAAACTTTATAAATTATTCTTAGTCTGAATTGTGGCACAGAAAGTTATTAAGTATTCATACATTATAAAATAAGGTAATAAATAACATAAGAAAATGACCATGAAAATTATGACAGCATTTATTTATCTCTTAAGAAGAATTTCTATGCAAATTGTGGCTGTTTGCAGAGAATTAGATAAATTATATTTACAGAATAACTAATGCTTATTATTTACAGGTACTTAATCTACATAACAATTTAACAAAGCTAACACTAAGGTCACTTGCAACTTCATTAAGACAACTTGGAATGTGAACACTATTTATTCCTCACATACTATAATTAATTAGCTGCACAGTAAATAAGTCAAAGCTAGGAACCACTACATATTTAAAAGCTTACTTTACATTTTCATATATATGGCAAATTGACAGCTTCCTTGATTCTTAGATATTCTGATATTAATTGTCTCATAAGACAAGTTTCAACCATTATGTGTGTATGTATGTGTGTGCTCATGCATGCATACACATATATATAACTTAAAATTTATGTATTAAATCTTAAATATTTGAGTGAATGCTTACAGCAATTTCTAAATGTAATAACCATACTTATTTATGTTTACAAACTGATATCCAAAATGTTTTTAATTTATCTCAAACACAATTAACAGAAACGTATCTTTGTTTTACTAATAAAATGCATTTATCTTATTTCTTCCCCATATCAATATATTACATGTAACTGTCAATATGTCTAATCCAAGTACCCATGTGCTCTTCCAAATCATTCCTAACAACATTCATTATATCACGTACAATTTTCCAGCATTTCCGTCTTAAAAGCATGTATGAAAGATCCAAAAGGAGAGGACAAAAGAAAGCAAGATAATGGGAGGAGGTTGATTAAACTTTGTTAGATTACCTTTTATCTCCCCAAACTTGAAAGTACTTGGCACAGAGTACAGAATTAATGACTGAATAAATGAATGAATGAACAGTATCAAACAGAGAAGTAGTATGAAATTTGTCAAACTGTCTTACTCTCTGAACAACCAGTCCAATCAAGAGCAAATTAGTTCAAAATCTGTTATTGCCATAAATTGGAAACATATATTTAAGCTCCTCATTGTGAGCTTAATATGTTAATAATGCATTTTTACCCACATCTATAACAAGACAATATATGACCTCAACAATGCTTCAGGTTGACAGGTATCTTAAAAGTCATAAAAATCCAACTTTCCACAAATCTCAGCAAAAGTGATGATTCAGCATGTGCATTTACATCTTCAATAACAAGTCTCACTATTTGCCAAAAGAGGTTGATATATTTAAAGGACTTTGAAAATTGAAAAGGTTTAACTGAGCTAAGATCTGTCCTCACATATATTTTACCCAGAAGTCCTAGTTGTAACCCTTGGACTACCCTTCTTCCATATACAGCTCTTCGAGTACTATGCTCATCTCTATCTCACTGGAGCTTTCTCTTTAGAAGGACTACCAACTGCAGTTTTTTTCTTAAGTGGGAAAAAAGCAACATACAACCAAGAGAAATAAAAAATATGGCTTGGGTTTTCCTAATACAGATTAAAAAACTTAAAAGATCTGTAATAGCGGATAAATTACTTCAAGAATGTTGACCTTTCCTAAACGTTACACTCAGCTAAAAGTAGAACACAGGATTCTTGAGTTTTTCCTCATGAAAATTGTATCCCTTTTAAAGTAAAAATAGTAATGAATAACCTAAAATAGCAGACAATGTGGAAGTGAAAAGAAACTTGGGAGAAAATAGGCATATCACTTTAGAGTATACAGTATGAACATATTCAGACATATACCCACAAATTAAAGACAGACAAAAGATACATCTGATCCAAATAACTTTCCACCCAAAACCAGGGAGTACTTTTGTATGCAAAATGTTTAGTGATAGGAATACATTCAAAAAGTTTATATACACATGAGTAAATATTTAGGATAAGAGTCTTTTTGTTTTCATTTTTGACAGGCTCTTACTCTGTCACCAGCCTGGAGGGCAGTGGCACAGTCATAACTCACTAAAGCCTCAACCTCCCAGGCTCAAGCGATCCTCCCACCTCAGCTTCTCAAGTAGCTGGGACTATACGCACGTGCTACCACGCCTGGCTAACTTTTTTTTCTTTTTTTAGCATAAGAGTCTTTATTGCAATGTTATTTATAATAGCAAAAAAACTAGATAAAACTTGAATCTTCAATAGCAAATAATACTACTACTCTGCAACCATTAAAAATTATTACATTATAGATTATTCTCATTAAAACAAGCATTACAAAATGTTAAGGAACATAAAAGCAGGTTCAAAATTATATATCCTGTATGACCTAGTTTTTAAGTATTTTTATTTTAAAAGATATATACTCCAAAATATTTGCAGTGATTATGACTGAATAATGGTGGGTTCATAGATGATATAGTTCCTGCATTCTGCTTACATATGACCTAAATTTTCTGAAACTATGACATATTTTTCAAAATTAGAAAAATATAGTTGTATTAAAAATGGGTGGCAATAAAAAGGGAAATTTCCATCACTATACTGAAAAAAAAAGAGAAAAAAATTGATTGGTATCTAATGAAACACTATGGCTTCACTAGTAGCCATAAACTGAGAAAATTAGAAGGACATAAGAGGAAAAATGGTGGCAAAATCACAATAAGTAACAAATCAAAAAATGTTCTTTCCTTTGGAAAGAGTCATTCTCTTACTACTACTTTTGCTTGCATCTTCTCCTACAGAGAATGTTAGCTTAAAAAAGAAAAGAGTGGAACAAAACCCATAAATATTGAATGCTAGCTACAGCAAAGGAGACAGTAGTAAGGAACATCCTAGCCCTTCAAATAAGTTCAGGTATGCAGACCCTGACAGAGCATATCACGAGGTTCAAGAACCACTTATACATTTGATCTCAGAATCATTGCTATCTCTTGAGAAATATTCTTTTAAAAAAATAATAAGTGTAAGATGAAGGCAAAAGTCCCCAATTTGAAAAAAGAAAAGATAAAAATGATGGACTGTGAAAACTACTTAATTGTCAGCTTAACATCAAAAAATGGCAATGTGAATTAAAAAAAAAAAAAGTCATGACAAAATAATTCTTATGAGATTATTAGGTTAGCGGTTCTTAAATTGGCAAAGCAACTGGAAGTGTGACATCGTTGAAGATGATGGGGCAAAGCATTCTACATGTCAGTACTATTAGAAGACTAAACAGCTGTATCCAAATTGTGTTGATAACGGATTAATGTCAACATAGAAGAAAACTGAAGTTGTACATATTAAAAAAAAAAAAAAGACTAAGGAATGAAAAACATAATTGCCATCATATGTTTAAAAGATAGTCATATAGGAGTAGATGCCTGTGACTTTGTTGCCCCATTGCACACATATAGGACTGAATGGCAGTAGGAGTATTATCAGTTAGCAAAAGAAATAATTTACAAGATAACTACTCCAGAAAGAGATGGGATAACATTTGAATAAAAGAAGCTCTTCATCAGAATAAGTATTCCTCATTACATGAGGATCACCATTTCCATGGAATTCTAAACACACAAATACCACACTGGATGGAGAAATTCTATGATTCTAAACATTCTTGTAAAGGATAATTTTCAATTCAGGCAGCAGGGTAGAGGCTCTTCTGATTATTTGGTGAAAGACAACAAAAAACCAATACATATTGGTCCTCATAGCTGAAAGGACACTTTTAATTCCAATCTGGCTGATGTGGTATCATAGCTCAGCAATACTAAGGCTACCAAAAACAATGTACAGCACCTAACGAATGGAGAGCCTTTTCATAAAGCACTAATATGAATCTTTCAGTACAGCAACATTTTAAATACCTTATTCTAGTTACAAAAAAAAAAAAAAACTACTACACCCTCTTTATCAAATTGTAATACACACATAAAATGAGAGGTTCTCAAAGTGTGAGCCAGAATCTCTAAGATCCTTTCAGAAGATACATGAGGTGAAAATTGTTTTCATAATCATACTAAAACATTATTTAACTTTTTCATTCTCATGTTCCCATGAGCATAATGTAGTGGATTTTTGCAGAGGCTACATAATGTAATGTGTGATATCAGAATATACTGAATACAAAAGTATATATGAGAATCTAGCTGTCTTCTATTAAGCCAAACATTGAAATCATTTATAAAAATATGATACAATGCCACTCTTCATACTTTCCTGATTTTAGAAAATAGTTATTATTCATTAAAATGTTATTTATACTATAGAAATATGATAGATTTAGTATTTATTATTTTAAATGATTTGGGGCTGGGTGCAGTGGCTCATGCCTGCAATCCCTGCACTTCAGGAGGCCGTGGCGAGAGGATCACTTGAGGCCAGGAATTCGTGACCGGTCAGGGCAACATCACAGAACCCTGTCTCTACAAAAACATTCTTTAAAAAATTAGTTGCATGTGGTGATGCATCCTTGTAGTCCTAACTACTAGGGAGTCTGAGGCAGGAGGATTGCTTGAGCCCAGGAGTTACAGGTTATATAAGCTGTGGTCATGCCACTACACTCCAGCCTGGGTAACAGAATGAGACTCTGTCTCTGAAAGGATAATAAGAAAGACTAAAAAAAGAATGATTTAATAGACACTTATTAAATTAATATAGTAAAAATTTTCAATTTTGATTCCTAATATAGTAAATATCAATAGAGCTCAATAACAAAGAAAAAGTATATGAGGTTCTCAGTAATTTTTAAGAGTCCAAAAGAGTTTTGAGAACAAAAAACTTGAGAATCATTGTATTAAAGCAAGCTAATTATTCTCCACCAAATTTTCAAAGGATGATAGAATCATTTCTGACGCAAATAAGTTCCAAAAACTACACAGTCTTCCCTCAGAAGACAATCTAGCCAAATAACTCACACTGCTGGACATCAGACACATATGTGGAGGTTCAGAAATGAACTTGCATGGGTCAAGTAATGCCATCTGCCTAGAGTCAAGAGATAATACTAACAGCAAATGTCAAATCACAAATGCTATAAAGCAGCAGCCCATCTGCACAAAAGCAAACTACGGTTGTATCAATAAAATCAAAACTCACTTTTTCTAAAAACTGATTACACAGTAACTCTATCAATATTTACAGCAGCATTAATAGCTTTGCAAATAGCATGTAATATTGAAATAGTACTGAGATATGTATACTTCAATATATCTCCAATATGCCAGCCTTTCAGATCCCACTTTACATATTTCTCAAGTTTTTTTTTTTTTTTTTATTAACATCTTTTCCATCTTAACAAGAACTATTAATATCAGAGCTCACTTCAAAAACTTAATCCAAAAGATTTTCTTTAGGGTAGTCAGACATTAAAAAGCCAGGTAGGAAAAAAATAAAAATAATTAAATAATTCCCTGAATTGAGACCTCACTTTTAAACATCACTTTATTATTTGAAACATCCATAGATAAGAAGGCATAGATAAAAATTTATTTACTGATATATAAGGTATACACCTAAATAAAAGTTTGATTATACAACTATATGGTGCAAACACTTGAGAACCTGGTCTGTGAAACATTAAGTCTCATATATATTATCTCACAAATCCACACAGCAACACTGTGAAGTAAATATTTCACAAATTAGAGAAATGGGGTTCACAAGAGCTTAGTAATTTGCCCATAGTCAGTAAGACATAAGCAAACAGAGACAAAATTTGGCCTGGCTTTATAAGAAAAGAAATTCCTTCAAAGAGCCTTGCCAGTTAATGTTCTTTTCTTCAAAAAATCTGATGGCATACTAGATAGGAATGGTAGATCTATGCTGAGAAAAAAGTCCCAGAATTTCTACCACTCTCTTGCTTTGTGACTTTAGTAAACAACTGAACCTCAGTTTTCTTCACCTTTATAAAGAGGATATCATTCCTACACATTGCAGGACTGTGAAGAAGCTGGGTAGGTCAAAGAAGAAAGCCTGGTTCAGGTTCACACATAACAGGCACTTAAAACCTGGTAGCTTTACTATTGTTAATACTACTACTTTCTAGGGTAAAATTTTCTGTTGAAATTCCATGAATTATACCATTCCAATAGAACGAATCCTACTGCTACAAGTCTGGTTCTGAAACAGCAGCAGCAGGAAGATAATCTCTACCAATAATGGACAGGTTTTGATTAAGAAAATAACATGGAGTATTCAAGTCTTATTCACTTCCAGGTGTTAAAATGCACTTCTAAAAGTGAATACAATTCAAGAACATAAAGAACCTTAAAGATCTTCTAGCCAATCAAATTCTAAGGCTTAATCATAATGCCTACAGTCTTACCTGGAAAATTACAGAAGCCAAAAGAAGAAATGCTCTTAGAAGAAAGTAACGTAGAGGCTCAAGGCAGGGAGGGAAAAGGGGATGATATTCGCAAAAGCTAAGAAGCGTGTTATTTTATTAGTACAACATACAGGAGAACACAAATGTACTTTCTAACTCATCTTAAACAGGTCTAAAACAGGAGAACATAGACGTACTTTCTATGTAATAAATTATCTGAGGAATTATTAAAACTTATCTTAAGCAGGGTCTAAAAGTTTCATCCTTTTATTTCAGCCAATTCCTTATTTGAAACTCTAAAAGGAAAAGATCTTGTTTCTAAAGAAATTTTGAATTAAGAGTAGATGTCAATAATTCCCCTACATAAATTTAAGATGCTTAGCTTCAAAACACAGGAATATGTACAAATCTACTTAAACTCCAGTGCGCCTGTGTACTTTGTCAGAATGTCTGAATTTACATCCTGGATCCACTATCTACTCTGTAACTCCACACAAATTTCCCAGCATCTCCACACTCAATTTGCTAATCTATAAAATATCTGCCACCAGCAATCAATAATCTATGGGGCTGACAAAGCATTTACTTAAGGTACCAGCAAAGCAGACCAGGAAAGTTAGAAAAACTTCTCAAAAAGGAACTTGATGTTTGAAAAAGACATCAACTTTATCACCATGGTAATAAATGAAATTTTGTTAGATTTTCTTATGTTTGCTTTAGTATGCTATTTTTTAAAAAATTTTCATCACATATGGGAGGGGATGAGAAATGCCTCAGAGTGTAACCTTTTCAGTTCTTAGGGCTTCTAACATCTTAATCTAGCACTGCCTATCTCAAAGCACTGCTATAAAGATTAAATGAAGTCATGCACAGAAAGCACTTAACATAATGCCTTGTCATGTAATAATGTCAGTTGTTATTATTACTATTGTCATTAGTCTTATTCCTCTCCACGTTTCAGTCGGAAACCTTCTCACACAGTCTTTGTGGCAAATGTAATCATATGAATATACTTTTTATTCCCATGTTTCTAACACTAGTGTAATAATAAAATAAAGGTCTTTTTTAAAAAGATGTTTAATAGCTAGCCCTTAAAAATGGCTTTATCATCAATTAGTCATTAGGTCAATAAACTATTCAGAGCTGGGAAACCACAGGTTGAGAAGAATTTTTGCCATCAGCATAGAAGTAGCTTTATAGGCTTATTATATGCTTTTCTTAGATTATATGTAAAAATATTCCCATTTTTACATTTCTGGTGCAAGAGCACACAGCATGCTACTTAAACATTCCTATTTAAATAAAGACTCAAGTAAAAGCTTAAAAAGAAATAGAAATTAACTGTTATCATATGAACTGACTGATTATGCTCTTTTAAATTATCCTCTTTCCAGGTTTAAGTATGTAGAAGTAAATAGAAAACACATAAGGTATAGCACACCCTAAAGTGAAAACAACACTGGTCAAGAACAATTGTAGTGAAACAACTGTAGGGAAACAACTGTAGAAAACTACTAAAGCATCACTTGAAAATTATACTGAAAATTTTCCAGAACAACAGAATGTAACATATAACAGCAAAGAATTATATCTAAAATATAAATTATGAATAACCTAAACTGCAGAACAAAAATTAAGATAATGATTCATTTTTATACACAAACAGGAAAACCAAAACACTGACTATATAAAACCATATAGAACTACCACTCAAGCCACTGACGGGATGTGAAATAATAACTTACATGTTAAACTATCCATTAACCCTGGTTGAAAAAAATCATTGAACCAAACTATGTAGGCTTCAGGGTGGCTTGTCATATACCTTAACAAGGTGCACAGCCCTCACCTCCTTTGGCTCTTACCTATCTGCATACCCTTGTTTCTCAGCACTCCACCTTTGCATCTTGCTCGCTTGCTGTACAGAGCTACAGCTCTCTGAAAACAGTGTTCAAGCCTGAAATATGCTTACCTTTCTGGTCCATTTCAAAGAGTTAAATCTAGTCATATCTGAAGACTTGGTTCAAGCTTAACCTTCTCTATGCATACTTTTCCTCATACTAACACCTCTATAAAATCTATGACTTGTTCTTTTATGCACCCATTTTCTTTGCATGTACTATTATAATACCTTTGATATTTCAATAGAGTTACTTGTTGACACGTCTCCTCCTGCCAGACAATTAATTCTGAGAACAAGTTTACTATCTTATTCATCCTTTTATGTTCAGTAAATAGCACTGTACCTAGCAATACAATAAGCATACAGTAACTATATGAAAATGAAGCTATTATAAAAAAAATCTAGAACAAATATTCCCCTTCAAACAATCAGATTCAGTTACATACTTTAAAATTGTGGTGAAAGACTAAGAAATACAAACTTACTATAGATACTCAGAAGTGAAAGTAATGGTTTTATGGCTCACTAAGAAAAGAAAATATCCATTAATTAGATATTTATAAGTTTCAGTTTACTATAATCATAACTGGATAACTGCTATTATGATGAGCAAATATTAGTAAAATTTTCTTCATAAATCACAGTTTTTAAATATTATGTTCAGAATGTTAGAGAAAATTTAATAGTGTAGAACAGATCTGATATAAATTAAACCAAATGTAAAACATTCAAGGTAAATAAGACTGATCACAGAATTAATGATATAATACCTTACTTCCAAACTAACGTTAGTCGGCATAACACCTATCACTACCATGGGTTAAGTCCTCCAATACCTACTTAGTTAATTCTCTTTTCTCTGAAAAATACAGCTAGTATTTTTTCTGTATTTCTGATACTTAATGTGATTTAAAAATTCTTAATTCCAATAATAACAAGGAAATAATCACAATTACCACATAATCATTATTTACTATGTTACTTACCATTTTGCATATATCATATTCAATCCTTATAACAATTCTCTGTCTTGATATTGGTGTCTCCTTGAGATAGCCCAACAAGAAAACTGAGCTTCTGAGATATTAAGTTACCTAAAGCGTCACAACCAGTAAGTGGAAAGGGAAGAACAAACTGATTTCAAAGCCTGTCCTTTCTACAACAGTAGGCCATCTCTCTTAATCTTTCATGAAATATGTTACTCATTGAATTTGTCCAGTATTAAAATTAAGTTGACATCAAATCAGCACTGTCCCAGTAACCAGGGCATGTGGACAACCAACTATTGCCTGCTGACTCCTCTGCTACACTCATTACACTTTCAAACCTCCTGTAACTATCCAGTGGGAACGTATATACAGGCCTGCTATGTGAAACCATTTGGCTATAGATTCAACTACTATACAGAACATTAAAGAACTTTCTTTGCTAACCAACCATGTTTAAAAACACTATTTCATTAAGATAGTTTACATTAATATAAAAAAAATCAATCATTTCAACTATACCTCATCCTGAAGTTCATCACCACTTTTAATAGAAGCAAGCATATCATACAAAGTACAGCAAAGATCTTCTACTCTTGGCACTTCAGTCATTTCCTTCAAAGTTGAATTTAAGTACTTTTCAACTTCACACCACAAAAAGGAGCCATTTGTTTTTTCCACAGGCTTGAGTTCTGGGGTGCAAGCCTCCTGGAGATGTTCATTCAGAAACTTCTTGTAATCTAGGCTTATAGTTTTCTGAGTTTCACCATTTACTGGCAGTTCGTCAAAGTGGTCCAAATCATGCATGTCAAATGAAAACGCTAAATTTTTACCAAAAAAAACCCTATCGTCATGTTCTTTTTCTGTCACCTGCACAAGAGCAGTAAGATCATCTTGACTAAAGTGAGAAATAATTCGATTAGTAGCATTACAAGCTGCAGTGGCAGATGATGATGGAAAGGGGCCAAACATCTGTTTGATAGCCTTTGTTTCCTTGTGACCAACAGAGTCCTTCAAGTGAAATGTCATGAAGAGAAATGCAGCCCCACTTTCAATTGCTTCTCTGCCATTATCAGTTCCAACTATTCAAAGACAAAAGAAACAGTATTAGCTCAATTGAATCATGGTTCAAGTTACAATCTTCCAAAAAATTACCACAAATATTCTCCTGAGTAAATCTAACAGTCAAATCATAACAACAGACCAGGTGTAGTGGCTCCATATAATCCCCACACTCTGGAAGGTCAAGGCAGGAAGATCATTTGAGTTCAAGACCAGCCTGGGCAACATGGTGAGAACCAGCTCTACAAAAATTTTTAAAAATTAGCCAGGCATGGTGGTGCGCACCTCTAGTCCCAGCTACTCAGGAGGCTGAGGTGGAAGGATCGCTTGAGCCTGGAAGGCTGGGGCTGCAGTGAGCCATGATTGTGTCACTGTACTCAGCCTGGGCAACAGTTGTGAGACCTTGTATAAAAAACAACAAAAACATAGCAATAAAGATAGCCAATTTAAGGAGCAGGAACCAACCCATTCCTGAAAAAGTATTTATTTCCCAAAGAACTACTTTAGGTAAATAAATCATTATCAGTAATTATTATGTATCTAAGTACAGAAACTACCTAATAACAATCCTTACCACTTCTTTCTAAAAACCACTTGAGGCACTAGCTAAAACTCACTTTAAAACTAATTTTAAAGATTGATTTGATGAGCTAGTTAAATAAACCAAAGTAAGGTACAGAAAACAACCTGAATTACAGACTTTTGGAGCTTCAAGGAAACCTCAAAAACCTATAATTTTCTTTCCAATTTGTACCATAAACCTGAGATGGCAAGAAATATTTCTATAGTTGTCATTCAAAAACATTTAATACCATCAAGGATATTTATTAAGCTGAAGATAAAGTTAGTCATATTATAAAATAAAAAAGAACGCTCCTGTTTAAAAGAGGCTATAAGTAAATACAAGAAGAATCAGCCTCTAATTTATTTAAGGCATTTTCTCATATCCAATTTTCTCAAATAAAAAAAGAAAAGCATCTGTATTTCTGAATGGGTTTCAAAGAATATTCTTAGGGAAGAAAACAAGAATTTAAATCTTCAAAAGGCCCCCAAAGCCTATGTGACTTACCTAAATACTGGTAAAGTTAATAATGTAATGAACACTGGTATCTTCCTAAAAAACATGACTGCAGTTTCTCCCGCCTGTAATCCCAGCACTTTGGGAGGCCGAGGTGGGTGGATCACCGAGGTGGGTGGATCACCGAGGTCAGGAATTCGAGACCAGCCTGGTCAACATGGCAAAACCTCGTCTTTACTAAAAATACAAAAATTAGCTGGGTGTGGTGGCACACACCTGTAATCCTAGCTATTCAGGAGACTGAGGCAGGAGAATCGCTTGAACCTAGGAGGCGGAGGTTGCAGTGAGTAGAGATAGCGCCACTGTACTCCAGCCTGGGTGACAGAATGAGACTCCATCAAAAAAAAAAAAAAAGAAAAGAAAAGAAAAAAAAAAGGAAAGAAGGAAGAAAACATGACTCCAATATCATTATTCACAAATCTTCAACAGCTTTCCATAGCTTGATCCAAGCTCCTACACTACCAGAAGTTGATCCCAGCATTGTATTTTCCAGTCTTATTAGCTATTATACATTTCCTGCTTCAGCCAAAAAGAATTTCTTAACCAAAAACCATGTTCTACCCCACTCTATGCCTATTTCTATATCATACTGATTCTTCTTCAAGGCCTCTGATTGTTCAAATCCTACCCATGTTTCAGAATACAGCTCAACCGCCTCTTTCAAGATGAGTACAACGTTGAGTACATTGTAAATGGTACTGATGACAATACCACTGTAGTATTCTTCACTGTACTTAGCCCCAAATAGGTGGCTCCACAAAGATTAGTTGATTCAAACTAGACTCAGGCCTCACTGACACCAGGCTAGTATTTTTATACTACACCAAATTGCCTCAGTCACTTTTTACTTTGTCTGCTATTCAGTCATGTGTAGAAGATTAACAATGTATATGTAGGAAAATAAGCAATTTTACAATGTATGTTTCCAATTTGTTCAAGTATGAAGTCTACTTTTACTGTTATAAATAATTTACACAATTATCTGACATACAATTATTCTTTTAGTATTTAAGAAAATATCTGAAAATCTTCTATAGTGCTTTTAAATTAATTCAATAGCATTTATGTATATTTATTCATTCTATACATTTTACTTATAACTTGTAAAACAGGTTTTGGATAATTTGGGGATTATGGTACTTCTACAGATAATTTAAAAGGGTTGATACGACTGATACTAAAGTCTGAGAAAAAATGGAATTCACATTTACAAACATTATCTACCATTTTAAATATATATTTTTTGTAAAGATAGTATTGTTATCACTTTACATCTTGGGATTTTTTAAAAAATAATAATTTACTAAAAACTTTCACATAATTATCTCACTTTGTCCTAACAAAAGTATCTCCATTTTATAGATGTTAAACGGAAACAGAATTTGAGTAATTAGGGAAAGATCAAATAGCTATTACGTTATTAAACAAGATTAACAGTAGTCTTCTAACTCCTAAACAAATTATTTCCCCTATGTCACACTGATTCCCTGTAAATTCCTAGAAAGTAGAACTTATTTCTAATTCATGTTTACAAATTAAATTTTAAAAATACATAGGTCACCTTAAGAAATAAAATAGTTGAAGAATAGCCTTATTATGTAATGTAAAAGTGTATTTAACTTAAATATCCATTATTAGGTTACTGGTTGAATTCTGATATAACCACATATTACATTCACTAAATATAATGCAGCAGATTTATGTATCTTGCCTTTAAAAAGTCCATTAAGAGTGGGTGAAAAAGTTATAAGCCCATGTTTGAAGAGAAAATAATTGTAGACTCATAGAAACATCAACAAAGATCAAAGGCAACTTTTTTGGAGTTTCAAATTTTTAATAACCATTAACTTAAAACTATAATTTCAAAAATCACAAATACTTAAAAATATTTAAACCTAGCTGGGTTGTGGTGTTTCATAAATGTTAATATTCTACCCTAATTACTAACTCTCCTTCTGCACAACCTATGTGAAATGGACACGTGTTCATACCACAAAGCAGTATCTCAAGAGAGAATCTCTATATGCCTTACTGTTCTGGGAGTTCCACTAGCCAACACTATTTGTTGACATGAATGGCTACACAACAAAAATAATGACTACAGCAGTATGAAAACAATGAACTTTTTCAGGACACCAAAACATCAGATGGTAACGTCCACTTCCACCACCTTCCTGCAACCACACCTGCTTGTCTTTCCTAAGGGACACCGACATGCTTTCCAGCACGCTGTCGGCATGAGATGACGTGTTGGCGTAAGAGACTGGCTGTTAGCACGCTGCCCGGATGAGAGTGCGGATCAGATTGGAGCAGACGAAGGACCCCAGGTGCTGCGGCCGCAAAGGATGCACCACAACTTGCTGGTACAGCCCACTCAATGTTTTTTTGGTGACTAAAATGAATGAAAAGAGTTTGTAAAATGTAGACAACACATCTGACGAAAATGATGTAGTCAGTTGTCTAATTAGCCAAAGCTATCCAAGGCCCAACCTACCCTCAACAAAAATGTAATTGGCAGGGAAATACTAAGCGATTCTCTATGAGCAGGCTGAACCACCACCCAATTGGCCACATCAGAAGGGGGAGATGGGACGGCTTTGGACAACGCGTGTGGTTACACTTCTAAAGTAGAAAGGTGTTATAGTCATGTTCTTGTTTTCTGACACTAAATCCAAAATTGAACATGTTACATTAACTGTGAGAATCCTGTTCCAAAATAGCCTTTTGTTCACTTCTCTTTATATTCTATATGTAATTTAAGTAATAATACAAACGATTAGGTTTATGATCTTTGGTAAGTTAACATTTGCACCCAATTCTTAAAGCTTTTTCTGTCTGCTTCATATCACTTACTATGTTCACCTTTCGAAGAGGAATCAGGATTTTAAGTTTAGATTTGGCCACAGATAAATTGATACACTAATCAATTGTCGAAAAGTTTCTATAAAACTTAAGAACTCCAAACTTTTAAAGAAACTACTATAGAAACCTACATACTTGGGTATCTTTCTGTCCATAAAACACTGAATAACATAAGCTGTAAACCGGAAAACTGGCTCTGCCCACCTGGCACTTCAACTGTAACACATTTAAAAGGATGCACTTAGAAAGTCCCTACAATACTTTTATTAAGAAGAAATACTCATCCTACTTTGCAGTTATATTGAGAGGAAATGGGCTGTGAAATGCACAGTAAACTACAAGGCACTTCCCAGAATTTAAAAAAAAAAGTCAAAAGTGAAAGAGGCTTGCCAAAAATCACAGTTAAGTAGCAAAGCATGATCAGAACTCAACTTGGCTGGCTGACTGGTGCTCTTTTATTATAAATAATTTTCAAACTTAAAAAAAAAAACAAAAAACCTTACATAGAAACTAACCATATATGGTTTTATAAAACTATATATTTGGTTGTTACTATAAGATTATATAATAATTGTTTTAAAATCAAAGAGTTAAATGATGTTTACAATTGTCAGTCATCCTCAACACACAATTTACATCTGTTTTCTTTTGATTCAAAATATTAAGAATTAAATGGTTTTAAGTTGTCACTTTTTTCTGTAGCCTACTTTAATAGTTGAGGAATCTTGGGAAAAGGATGAGTAGAAAATTTTAAAGATTGAAATAAAATATCAATCACTTGCATCCATAATTGATAAGTATTTTTTTATTTTTTTGGAGACAGAGTCTTGCTCTGTCACCCAGACTGAAGTGCAGTTTTGAGACGGAGTCTTGCTCTGTCACCCAGGCTGGAGTGCAGTGACACAATCTCGGCTCCCTGCAACCTTCGCCTCCTGGGCTCAAGTGATTCTCCAGTCTCAGCCTCCTGAGTAGCTGGGAGTACAGGCACATGCCACTATGCCTAGCTAATTTTTATATTTTTTTGTAGAGTCGTTTCACCATGTGGCCCAGGCTGGTCTCAAACTCCTGAGTTCGGGTGATCCACCTATCTCGGCCTCCCAAAGGGCTGGGATTACAGGCGTGAGCCACTGTACCCAGTCAATAAGTATTCAATTTAGAAGCTGTCAATAAATGAGTTCCTTGACCAGTTAAATCCTCAGAGATTCGCTGATTTTTTTGAATCTGGTAAGTATTATGTTTTATTTTAAAAATATGTAAAATACAGGACTTTACCTACAACATTAGATACAACAAAGTACATTATTTAACAAAATACAAAAATGATTCAACTTGAATATAAAATATATCATGTCTCCATAATTTTTCCCTCTACATATTCCTGTTCATTTCCAATTAGTGTAATGATTAAACAAGTACAATATCTAAACTAGTCTCATGAATCTTGCTAATATTTTCCTCCTTTTTACAGAAAAACTCAGATACAGAGATTACAAAACATACTGATGCTACAAGAATAAGCCAGGTACTTTTTTTTTTTTTTTTTTTTGAGGGAGAGAGTATTAAAACATCTTTCAAATGATCACAACATTATCAAACTTTTGAGCTAACAGAGGTAGGCATTTTCCATGTGGCTTTTGGGGGAATAAAATGAACAATTTCTGTGATATAATTTTAAAATTGCGTAAGTAATGTAATTTAGTATAATAAGCCTCATGTATTTTAGAGTATATAACTCTTTCTGTGCATGAAAGCACCTTTAGCAATACCTTGCATTAAACAGGAAACATATTCAAGAAATGTTCAATATAGTGATTTGAAGGAGAAAATGTTAAAATTATTACTACATTTACATAAAAACTGTTGCCTTTGGGATGAGCAAATAAAGGAAAGCAAACAAAGATATTTGTTAGAAAAAAATAGTAGTAGTACAAAAGATTAAAATTAGTTCAAGGCATTTCCCTATGTTTTAAAAACAGCCATTTAATTTTATGTACATTCATTACAAAATGTGAATACTCAACTTGCAACTTTAAGGCAGCAACCAGCCACTATATTACCTTTCCAGTAGTATAAAACCCTGCATCAAATTACAATGTAACTTCCCAGGCAACCAAATAGCTAACATAAAAGTCTGAATTAGACTTCATATAAAAGCTTCCTATAATAAAACCATCATTTTGAGCATCACTAAGAAAATTAAAACAAATCACATAGCTCACTGAGATTTAACTGCCATTTTAGACTTTTTTAACATTGAAGGAAAAACAAACAAAAAAGATTGAAGTATACACTTCAGTATTGCATCCATATATCAGATGCTTAGTAATATTATACTCGTAATACTATTTAAAATTATCACTTTTAAAATGCCTCTAATAAGGAATGCAGTTTTAAATTTTCTTATATTTAAGGAATCATAATTTGTTAATGAAAAATAATCTACTAATAAACTAAAGCAAATTGTCAAGAACTTTTATTTTATTTCTATTTTGGAGACAGGATCTGACTGTCACCCAGCCTGGAGTGCAGAGGCATGATCTTGGCTCAATCCAGCCTCTGCCTCCTGGACTCAAGTCATCCTCCAAACTCAGCCTCCCGAGTAGCTGGGACTACAGACATGCGCTACCATGCCTGGCTAATTGTTTTTGTATATTTTGTAGAGATGGGGTTTCACCATGTTGTCCAGGCTAGTCTCAAACTCCTGAGTTCAAGCGATCCACCCACCTCGGCCTCCCAAAATTCTGTGATTACAGGCATAAGCCACTGTACCCAGCCAGTATCCATTCTGTTTACAATGGTTTAGCTATATTCCCAGGTAATCTGAATTGCCTATTTACACAGCTGATACATTTGCAAAGTCTTCTTGATTTTTATAGTTATCCAGCTTTTTAAAAATTTCTCTTGTAAAATGGACATAAATATAACACCTCTGTCTTTGAAACATTCAAAACACAATATAATGCTGTCCAGTGTTACCTTCTCTATGAATTGTTTCCTGACTTACCTAAGCAGTTTCCTGCCCTTTGAACCAGTAAATCACTGGACACATTACATCTGTCATAACATTTAACCCATAGAAGCAACTATTTGTTTACTAATGGTTATTAGCACATCTAAATTATAATAAAATTATTCATTGACAGCCACTTATCAGATTAACCCTAGGCACTTTATACTACTACTTAACATCACAACAACTACAGAGGGTGAGAACTGTTATCACCATATTATAGAAGAGAAAAGAAGTGTAGTGATATTAACTAGCTACCCACTAGTAACTGACAGAACTGAATTTGTACCCACATATATTAACGGATACTTTGAAATTACCCCAAACTATAAAAAAGTAAGGAAACTGAAAAGCAAATAAAGACAGTACAAGAAATATAGTTGCATCAAGTACACAGATATAATGCCTAGATGTGGAGCAGATTATCTGGTGAATAAAAGGCAACAAATGTGAAAAGGCCAAATCATTAGCACAGACTTGAGCCCTACCATTATCAAGCTGCTGACCTACATAGGGAACTTGTCAGATGAAACAAATTAACCCACTTGGTGTCTTTATCACTACAATAGGTTTTGATATTTGAGCTGAATATATTCCTAATACATATATTTATGGATGTATAAATATGTAACACAAATATAAAAATAGGCATGAGAATGAAAAACACCAATTTATTATATTTATGATACTGGTTAACCAGGGCCTGAGCATGGTACATAGGAGTTCTCACCATGATAGCCAAACCTCAAGCTAAATAAATACACAAGCATGTTACTTATCAATCTGAAATATTTCATTTTTAATCTATGTAACATATAAAGCATAGTAATTCTTTTTATTGACTATAACAATATACAGTACACATACAGCTCAAAGAATTATCAAAAAATGAACACACCTGTGTAATCTGGTTAACTACTTCAAGAATCAGAACATTATCAGCTCCCCAGAAACCTCCCTCACATTCACTCCTACTCACTACCTCCTTCCTCAAGAGTAGCCACTATCCTGACTTCTAAAACCAGAGACTGTCATGCCTAGTTTTCAATTTTATATTAATGGAATTATAATATGTATTGTATGGCTTCTTTTGTCAACATTATAAGATTCACTTACAATGTTATACATAGTTGTAATCTGTTATTGCTATAAGGTAGTCTACATACAACAACTTAAGCATTTTAACAATGAACTGGGTTGTTTCTACATTAAGGCTATCACAAATAATGTTGCCATGAATGCACAAATTTTTGATATACACATATGTACAAGCATTTTTATTGGACATTGATGTTCTAAGATTAAAATTTCACTTATCCAACCATAGTAAGTAATAATAGACACTGTCAAACAGTTACGCAAAGTGGTTGTACCAACTGTGAACTCTAGCAGCAGTGAATGAAAATTCTTGTTTCACATTCTTGATCCTAACAATAGGTATGTCAGTCTTTTTCATTTTAACCATTCTAATGAGCATGTAGTGGCATCTCCTTGACTACCAATGAAGCTGAAGCCTTTTTCATGTTTACTGGCCAATTATCTCCTGTGCAGTCCTTGTTCAAAGCTCTTACTCATGTTTTTATAGGATTAGCTGTCCTTTCATTATTGATTTGTAGGAGCTCATATTTAATCTGGATACAAGCTCTCTTTTTGGTTATATATCTTGAAGCTATATTCTCCCACTCTATATTTTGCCTTTTTACTCTTAATAAATAGAAGGCATTAATTCTACTACAGTCCAACTTAATCATTCCCTTTGTACTTTTTGTTCTCTATTTGATAAATTTGGGCACATACCAAGATCCTGAAGATACTCTTTTACATCTTTTAGAAGAGGTATTGTATTGTGTGTCATGCTTAATTCTGTAGGCTGTTTAAAATTATTTTTAAAATAGATACTTTTTTTCATCTATGCAGTTGACCCAGCACCATATACTGAAAAAATAGCCTTGTCTCACTATTGTTTGACCTTCATTATAAATCAAGTATACTTCTATCTGTAGGTTTGTTTCTGGGCTATATTCTGTCATACTAGTCCATTTGCCTTTCTTGGACCAACACCACACTGTCTACTTATCTTTATAATAAGTTTTAATATCTACTAGAGTAAGTTTTCCCTCTTTATTTTTCAAAGTTAACCAGGCTGCTCTTTGCCTTTGAATTTCCATATAAATTTCATATTACCTTGTCAATTTCCACACATACACACATACATACATACATACACACACACACACACACACACACACACACCCCTCAAACATAAGACTATGCTTGGGATAGCACTGAATCTATAGATCAATTTGGGTAAAAAATATATCATTATAACAGTGAGTCTTCCAATCCTTGGTATATCCCTCTGTTTATTTAGATTTTTTTTAAATTCTCTCAGTAATATTTTAGTTTTCCATGAAGAAGTCTTGCTTATTTTTTGTTAAATGTATTCCTATTTGATGCTTTTGTAAATGTAAAATAAATTAAAATATATAAAATTTAAGGTAAAATGTATTGTTACATAAAGATAAATGTAATTTTAATGTGCTTCTAGTAAGTAGAAATAAAATTGATTTTTATATTAACCTTGTTAAATTCACTTTCTACAGGTACAGTCATATGAAAAATGTAAAGTTTTTTTTTTCTTCCAGTCGTTATGCCCTTACTTTTTCTTGCCATATGTTAGCAAGGATTTTTAATACAGTGAGAAACAGAAGTGGTAATAGGCATTTGTGTCTAATTCCGTACCTCAGGGAAGCTTCTAACTTTGTACTATTAAGTATGTTTGTTCTAAGTGTTTTATAGCTACTGCTTATCAGATTAACAAAATCTCCTTCTGTTCCTAGTTTGTTGAGAATTTTTATCATAAGTAATGTTAGATATTCATAAAATGCTTTTTCTCTGCTGAATAATCATGTAATTTTTAAACCTTTATTACTTTACAGCAAATCACCCTATCTTCTCATATTTATTAATCCACTCATTGTAAACATTTGATCACACACACATCATGTGTATTTCTTTTGCTGACACATTTGACAGTACATTTTAATCTTCATGAGATTTCACTATATATACTGCAGTATGCTTCTCCTGAGATTTAGGATATCCTCTTACATAGCCACAACATTATCACATCTGAGATCTAATATTACCTAATGACATCCAGCCTATATTCAGATTTCTCCAATGGCCCCAAAAATATGTAATTTTTTTCTGATTCAAGAGTCAATCAAGGATCATATATTACATTTTGATTGTTATATGCCTTAACTTCTTTTAATCTACAATAGTACTCTCATACCTTTCTAAATGAGATGACATTCTCCATTAAAGCCATCATAGTATATAGATTTCTTTGTAGTTAAGGTTTTTAATTACAGATTAAATTCATTTAATAGTCAAATATTCAGATTTTCTATTTCCTCTTTTGTCCATTTTAGTCATTTTTGTCATCTTAGTCCTCTGAATCTGTCAGAAGCTCTGCTCATCTTCTCATCCTCCTCTTTTCCATCCAGCCTCCTCTTCTGGAATGGACAATTCACTTCTAGGAAAAAGTAGCCCAAATGCCAGGATCACATTTTCTGGGTTAGTTTCTGCTTCCACATCTTGGCCCCAAAAATCTTCACTGCCCTGGTAACTTCTCTGATACAGTAAAACAAATTTTGTATTTTGCAGTTTTTCTAGGTATTCTCTGTAGAGGGTTGTTCCACATTACCCTGTCTGCCACTTTGTGGGAAGCAAAACTCTTTGAACTATTTTGCAATCGGCAATTTTTAAAATAACTGTCACAAACACTGCTATATCCCTTTAACAGGCCTTTATAATTCTAAATGTCTACCATTATGTCCATAGACAAAATTGCCAGATTCTGCTAATATCTTTTTATACTTCCTATTCCAGTCATTGCTTTATAAATGGCTTTCCACCCTAGATTTTGATTCCTCAGTTTTTAACAGCAAAATCTTACTTCCTTGATAACTCATAAACTACAGTGGATTTACAAATGTCCTAAACCATACTTTATAAGCCACTCCTGTCCAACCTACTTTTTGATTCATACTTTTCTTAAAGATGAAGTTATTAAAGGTAAGATGCATTAAAAAAGTCAAAACTCATATAAATAGGGGCTTATAAATTAGAAAAAGCAAAACAAACAGGTCTTTGTAAGACAAAAGTTGAATAGTGAAATAAACTAGTTCAGTTCTGACTGAGTCTTGATTTGTATCCATACTATAGCAAAATCATTAGATTAATACACTCTGGGACAAGTTCAAACATTCTGTTCTGGCTCTTTAAGAGATATTCAGTTAGACAGAGAGTTGATTAGGGAATGGTAGGGTCTTTCTCCCCACTTGTCCACTACTCTTGGCCCCCATCTTAGTTTCTGTCTACACTGTGCAAATCTTACTAGCCTCATGAAATAATTTAAATTCTTAAGTAACAGATGTATGCCTAATACATAATGCATTTTGATTACTAGTCTCAATCCTGACTTCTTTATTTTAAAAAATGTTTACACTTAGAGCACATAAAATATACTGAAAAAGTTTCATTGCCAACTGAATATAGACTATATCCTTCAACATTCAAGAAGGAGACAGCTATGCCTACAATGAGTATTTAAATACACTAAGATTAAGGACCAAGAATACTATTTTTAAATAATTTATATATTTTCTCCATAAAACTAAATTTTATTATTAAAATAATCTTAAGGGAAGAATCAAACTGTAAAAAGGTATGGGAATATACCACATGTAAATTGTGGGCTTGGGAGTGATAGGAGGAATACTTAAAAATGACAAAAAAGAGAGAAACTGCCACTTGTAAGACATCGTCAGCATTACAGGTAGTGAAGACCACAGAGAACTTTGAGTTGGATTCTCAATACTTCATTTGTTTATTGAACATCTACTAGATCCCTTGCAGCATATTAGGCAATGGAGTAGAAAGATGCTGTGACTCCTGTAATATCTGTTTCATTAAAGCATTCACAGTCTATCAGAGACTTCACTACTGTGAAGGGAGAAGACAGGAAAATAATTATGAAACAACAAGTACTCTAAAAAAGTATGTATGATAGAACACAATAGGGAAAGTTATTTTAACACATAAAAGAGAGAAGAAAAGCATTATGTACTGTTCAGGAAATTCAGACAGTAAACACTGCATATGTTGGCATAAAGGTTGCATGTGATCCAATGGCAAAGAGATAAAAAAGTAAATTGTGTCAACTCATAAAGGAGTTTTATGTATCATTCTAAAGAATCTGATCTAAAAGGTAAGCTGGGAATAAAAATGACCTTTGCCTTTGACAAAGATCAGTCTAGTGACAGTGAAGAAGGTGGATGAGAAAGGAAGGCTAAAGCAAACGAGACATGCGGTGGTAAAAGGCTGAAATGGGGCAATGGTAAATATATAGAGTAAATTTAAGAACAGTTGAAATGCAGACTTAGTAGGACATGACCTCTAACTACAAGGAAAGAAAAGGTAAAAATCTAGGATTTCTATCTTATTCCTAATTCAGAATTTAGATCTAGGCCTGCTTTCAAGACATACAAACCACAAGATTCACTTAACTTTAATGGGCCCTGTTTTTTCACATACAAAATGAAGGCATTAGACAAGATGTCCTCTGATATTTCCTCCAGCTTAATGTCAATTGTCCAGATTAAACAATATGCATAGCCTTGTCTCACAAAATTATACTCAAGTGAAATATTTTTTCTTTATTCTCTTGCTTAACCTTTTTAATACAATTATACCAAAATTATCTATGCTAGAAGATAAATATAAGAGAAATGACAGGGACATTTTCCACATGAGACTAATCCTTTCAAAGCTGGTAGCTTTAATTACATTTCCAGTATCAGCATTTTCATCCAGAAGGGAAGTTTCACTAAAGCTAATAGTTATTCAACTTAAGCACAGCATTTAAAAATGGGTATAATACATTTAGAATTTGCCTACATACAACTTATGATTTTATTTGTCTGATAAACATTATTTTGAGACATTAATCTCAAAATAATCCATTAAACACACAGGCCAGGTGATCAGTCCCTAAGTATGAATCAGGTATTTACTTCACCACAGGTACAATCCCCGGAATTATATTTAATGACTGGTATTTAAAACAATGTTTTCTGACTTGTGGCCAGACATATCCGGAGAAAGCAATCTAAAGGGTTTTCATTTTTTAAATCTTAAATTCCACATCATTTAGGTAAAGAAATAACTTAGTCATGGTACTGAATAAGCTCAATACATCATTACATTTTTGCTCAGTATTCTGAGGTATTTTTGTAATAGAACTAAAGAGGAGGAAGGACACTCTGTATAGTTTTTGAAAAGTACTTTAGTCAGATTCTGGTGGCCTCAACATCTTACAAATGAAGATGTGATGAAAACCAGGAGGGTTAAGACCCTAGTCAAGGTGATGTGGAAGACTGCATTTTCGCCACTATTTTTCAAACGACCTGCCTCTGTATTCTTAAAATATAAAGTCTAAATCTATGCCAAATGCTATTACAAATCTCATCAAAGTGTGCTATATTGCCCCTAGGCTTAAGCAAACTCAGTTTTTACTAATGTCCTTGAACTTCTAAAAATCTAACTGCACAACCATGAGACATTTTATACTTTCACAACTTAAAACAATGAGGACATTCAATCAAATATCATACTAGGTTACAGACCAATGATACTTAAATGACATATTTTTAAAAGTTAACATATTTGAAAAAAAAAATTATAGATTTGATGACCATAAGAAAGTTTTCAAGTCTATGAGATGTAACAGAAACACAATCCAGAGCTGGTATATGGAATAAAATTGCCTACCAGCAAGCATATGGTAAGGTAAAGATCCAAATTCTCTCTCCACCAAGGAATCACCTGAGAACATTTTTTTCATTTATTTAACAAATGAATTTTTATTAAGACTCTAAAATATCCTGGGTTCTAGTATAAGCACTGGAGATGGACAGTTTAACAAGAAGAATAAGATCCTATTCTCATGAAACTTACATCAGAGTGACAATAAACAAGTAAAATGTCAGATAATGATACATGTTATGGAGAAAATGTTATGAATGGTTATAAGATAAAGAGTGACTGGGTAACAATTTACTGGCGTGAAGACCTCATTAAGGAAGTAATTTTTTAGCTGAGTTTAAAATGACAAAAAGGGATCTACCATCATTAAGATTAGAACAGAGTATTCCCAACACAGAGAGCAGCATGTGTGAAGACCCAAATCAGGTACTAGCTTGGCAGGTTTGAGGAAGCTGAAGACAGACATGTGTTTGACACAGTAATGAAGGCAAGAATGAAGTGAGGTCAGAGAGAGAGGGAGACCAGATCATGTAAGACCAGAATAGGAGTCTGGACATTTTATAGTTATAAACCTGCTAAATTTGGAAAATCTAGAACTATAGTAGTATTAATTATGCTTTTTAGTTATCAGAATTTGGAATATGATGAATTTCAATGTACAAACACAGGGGTTTTACCAGTCATTTGTTTCATTTAGTTTGATTTTTAACCTTGGCAAAGTAACCTGAGTTAGTATACAATATTATAATTTCAAATTACATTTTCCTTCAAATATAATCAATTGATAAGAGTATTAGTCTGGGAAGGGAAGTGAAGCAGTCAAAGTATAGTTTAAGTGCTGTTATTCACTGTGTACTAGGTGGGCATCTATAATAAGAAACTGAGCTACATGGCTTTTAAGCTGCCTTAGAGCTACATTAAAATTTTAATTTACTTTATCTTTATTTTAATCAAGATAGTGGTTTTCAAACCCTGAATTCCTACAAATCCTTCATGCTTGATAGTATTATAATTACTAATTTACTTCTGCCTATCCCCAGCCTGTCACTCTCTATCCTAAGCTTGTTGACAGATAAGGACTATCTTTTTTTTTTCTGTTCGAGACAGGGTCTCACTTGAGTTGCCCAGACTGAAGTGCAGTGGCGCGATCTTGGCTTACCACAGCCCCAACCTCCCAGGCTCAGGTAATTTTCCCACATCAGCCTCCAGAGTAGCTGGGACTACAAGTGCGCACCACCACACCCAGCTAGTTTATTTTATTTGTATTTTTAGTAGAGACAGGGTTTTGCCATGTTGTCCAGGCTGGTCTCAAACTCCTGAACTCAAGTAATCTGCCTGCCTTGACCTCCCAAGGTGCTGGGGTTATACGAATGAGCCAATGCGCCCAGCCAGGATTGTCTTTCATGATTATGAATACTTACGCCAGGAAATTTTAGCTTTCCTTTATGTAGTATGTTGTTTAAAAGGAATCTGTTTTTAAACCTTACTGGTTCTCTTTAAAAAAAAAAGAAAAAAGAAAACTATACCTATCTGTTTTGCAGCATGTAATATATCTTTTAAGTCTTCATTTATACTTTGCATTTTACTCTTCTCCAGTTTTTCATTCAAAAATTTTATTATCTTCTTCCATGTCAGGCCCAAATCTAAACCTTGTTCATGAAGTTTAGATCGTTTTATCTGAAATAAGAGATCATAATGTAGAAAAATACTGCTTAAAGTTCTTCTTAATTCCAACACTGATTACATATATTTTGCATTACATTATACAACTTGGTACTACCCACAAGAATTCAAAGTTGTATCTATTCACATCCAAACTGACTACTCACAAAACAATTTTCCTTAAATGGGTTTTCATAGATTTTCATTTGTTTAAAATATATGTTTAATAAAAGCTTCTTTTTACAATTTTAATTACACTGCATACTGACAAAATCATTTCATACAGCAAAGTAAAAAGTTCAACATCCAGATAATAATATTATTATTATTATTGATAACATCACACGTCTTGCCATTTTTCTAATTGCTTGTTTTTAATACAGCTTAGACTATACTGTATATAAATCAGAGCTTTATGTCATGCTTTTTAATGAAACGCATTTATAGAAAATTAGACTCCCATGATAGGGTCAAATATATTCAAGTCAGCATTACTTTCTTAACCATGATCCTAGACCAGGTGAGGCATTTGGAAGATTCTTTTTTATACACACTGTTTTCTATTAGGTGGCTTAAACAAGAGAAATTTATTTTCTCACAGTTCTGGAGCTACAAGTTCAAGATCAAGGTGTTGGCAGGTTTGGGTTCTTCTGAGGCTTTTGTGTATTTGAGACTACAGATCTTTCCATTCTCAAGAACTGACCACAGAACACAATAAAAATTTTATTTCAGACCTCTGGCTTTGATCCACGGAGAAAACTCATGAAGCTTTCAAACCAAATGAAAAAGTAGTGGGTCAGGTAGAAAGCACTAATTTTACTATTGGTTAGAATGATGAAAATGCATAATTCACCATTACTTCCCTGCCTCCATTTTTTAATTTCAAATGAGATTAGTCATTCTGAGTTTAGGGAGAGGAGAATGGGCAAAGGTAGAGATGAAACAAGATTGGCCATAAAATGAATTAAGTTGTTACAATGGAGTCATAAGTACATTAAGGTTTATCTTATTTGTCTCTTTACTTTTGTATACATTGAACAGCTTCTGACATAAAAAGTTATATTAAAATGAAGTTCATCATTACTGTGTCAAACACATGTCTGTCTTCAACTTCCTCAAACCTACCAAGCTAGTACCTGATTTGGGTCTTTGCACATGCTGCTTTCTGTGTTGGGAATACTCTGTTCTAATCTTAATGACGGTAGACCTCTTTTTGTCATTTTAAACTCAGCTAAAAAAATTACTTCCTTAATGAGGTCTTCATGCCAATAAGCTGTTACCCACTCTTTATCTTATAACCATTCATAACATTTTCTCCATAACATGTATCATTATCTGATTAAGTTAAAATAACGCCATTAGGATGGGACTTAATTATCTCATAGATCTTGTAACAAAATTTAGACACATAAAGAGATACCAGGGATATGCTTGTGCAGAGGACAAATCATGTGAGGACACAGCAGGAAGGCTGCCTTAACTGCAAGCCACACAGAGAAGCCTCAGAAGAAACCAAGTCTGCCTACACCTTGATCTTGGACTTCTAGCTCCAGAACTATGAGAAAATAAATCTTTGTTGTTTAAGCCACCTAATCTGTTATTCCTAATTTTGTTATCACCTAATTTTGTTATTCTGTGCAAACTAATATACCACATTCAGAGACATTTCTAAGAATCTTTCCTATTTAAGTATCTTATAAGTACATGTCTAGAATTTTCTGGAAGTCTTGATAACATATACTTTTAATTTTTCCATAATATTAAACTTGTAACTACGTATGTAATTTATTTTATACCTTTATAAGACTTATATAAGTTTATCCATCAGAAGAAATTACTTGCCAAACCTCATGCCCTAATTTGCAATTCAGAAAATGTAGTCATTGAACCTATACAGGAAAGAGACTGAAGAAGTTCCTTTGATAAAACAAAAATGATCTTCCAAAGTAATAATTGCCCATTTCTGACCTAGTGAGATCTACCTATATTTGCAGGAAGGGTAACATTAGCATTATTTATTATAAAATTAACTCATATAAGGAAATTTTCCATACCATAATTACTAAAGCAGGGGTCAGTCTTTACTATAAATGTCAAAGCAGTCCTTGTACATTTAATTTTTGTTTCTTACTAAAATGTATTTCTGAATTTTACTCATAAAGTAGCTTTTAAATTAACAATGTTTCTTAAGTCTTAAACACCTTTCTTACCAATTATAATGACAAGTCATTTTAATGAGATCAACCTCTGAGTTCAAGAGATTAATATTCATATTTCTCATAAGGTACAGACACTGCTTTTGTTTATTTGGTAAGAATTTTACCAGAGACCTAAAAACTTACTCAGATAATCCAGAGGTAAATTACAGGATTAAGTTACAAACGTAATTGTGGTAGGGAACTGAACAAAAGAAAAATTAACAAAGGATTCAATTATCATAGTTCTGATTATTCCCCTTGACAATATGGTTTTAGGTGCTAAATGTAAGTATTCCCATAGGAAACAGCAGCATACACATTCTCCATCTTTGTCTCACACCAAACAAGATAAAACTTCCATGTTAAACACATAGAATAGAGAAAAAGAATGTCAAATAGTTGTCCATAGTCTATTTATAATAATGTTCAACATTTCTACCTTTAACACATCTACCTTTAAGTCAGCCACTTCTTCATTATAATTATCCTGCTTGGTGACATTTGAAAAGGAACGCAAGGCTCCTGTGAGACGAGGTAAAGCCATCTATTATTCAATCAGTGATCCATACAAGAAGAAACCTGAAACTGAAATGAAACAAGATGATATTTATCTGTTCAGAAGAGGTGGCAGAGGTAATCAAACTCAACAAATTAGCCTGTACCAGAAAAAAAAAAAAGAAAAAAAAAGTTAAAAAGCAATGGTAATCAACGTTGAAAAATTCTCCTGACATATTTTCTATCCATGAAGTTTTTTTGTTTGTTTTTATAAAGCATTAGCTATGGTTGGAGAAAGGAAAAAGAAACAAACATTTCCTCAAAACTGGGTTCTGTAGATTCCCAAGTACAGGCCTCAAATACTATATTACTACTGCCAATAATATTGAAAGAGATGAAACCACTTGTTCATCTTTTTCCCTAATTTTGTTTTATGCTCACAGATTTCAAATTACACCACTTTCCAGTGGTTTCCTCAGCTTGGAATGGTTTCCCATGATGTTGCTATAGCTGGCTTCACACTGAACTCTTGCCTTAAAAGATGCCTCCTAAGATGGAGCCTTTCCTGACCACCCCATCTAAAACAGGTGACCCAGTCACTGTCTACCAAAGCCCAAAATTTTAATTCTCTTTATAGCATTAAGTAATATTTGACACTTTCTTGTTTATTTACTAATGCATGTGTTGTTTCACCCCACAAAAAGTAAGCTTCATGACAGAAAGACCTCTTAATTTTACTAATCTCCCCAGCATATAGACAACAGAACCAGAATATTTTCGGTACTCAATAATTATCTGTTAATGAATAAATGGAAGACAAATGAAGAAAAGGCAAAAATGGTAATAGACTCAACAACAGGCCAGAAAAGAAAACAGCTGATGAGGGGGAAGAAAATACAGGGAAAGAGAGAATTCAGATGGCCTGGTCTAATCTCCTCCTTAACAGGCTGATGACTAAACAATTTCTAGGCAAAAAGATTAATAATATTTACTATTAGGAGAGTGGTGATCTATGAAAGACTCTTGGAGGACTGTATTAGTTTAAGATTGCTTATCATAACACAACTACTATCTACAGATTTATAAGGCATGGTTCCCTAAAGAATGTCACATAAGCTATGTAAGTCTTTAAAACATCCCAGCTAGGAACGATTTTGCCCCACATGGGACATCTGGCAATATTTTAGATATTTTGGTTGTCACAACTATCAGGCAGGTGGAAGGGGACTACTGGTTTCTAGTGGATAGAGGCCAATGATGCTACTAAACATACGATACAGAGGACAGTTCCCCAACAACTAAGAATTATCTACGCCAAAATGTCCAATGTGGGAAGGAAAGAACTGGGAAAGGGAAGACAGACAGAATGTCTCAGACTATTCTCTGGTCCTGCTGTTCCTCTTGATTACTGTATTCCTGAAGTTATCAAAAAGGGTAATACTTGGAAAAATCTCCGACCTATATATTAGAATAATCAGATACAAAATACTTATCTATAATAACTATAATAGAATTTTTTAAATAATGAATAATAAAATACAAGTAGGATGATTTGAAAATGTAACTTTTAGAAATAAAAATATATACTTGTTAAATTTTAAAACAATCAACATATGGGTTAAACAATAGCTAAAAATAAAAGTGATAACCTGGAAGAGACTTGAAGAAATAACCCATGCATGATGTCACAAACAGACTAAGTACAAATAATGCAGGATAAATAAAAACAAATGGAAATATGTCAATAATCATAATAAATACAAATTAAACTTACCTCTCAAAAGACTGACAGTATGAACTGCAAAACAACAAAGAAGTAAAACACTAGGGCTACACCGAAAACATAGGAGAGGAAAGGCTGAAAGTTAAGGGATAGGATAAGATCTTCCTGCAAATAACCAAACGTAGCTGGTGGCTATATCAAAAATATCAGATCAGACAAAATTGGCTTCAAAACAACAGGTGTTCGGGAGGAATTAAAAAAAAACTCTCTACATAGTAAGATAAAGCTCACTAAGAAGACTTGAAAGTTTTGAATTTGTATGCACTGCTAGGATAGTCTCAAAATAAAACAAATAGACCTCAAGGAGAAAGTGACAAGTCTAACATCAAAGTAAAAGTTTAAAGACCTCAATTATTGACAAGTCAAGCCAACCTTCCCTCCAAAATAAAAAATCAATAAAGATATAGAGAACCTGAAGAGTACAATTACTAAGTCTGATTTAATGAACAAATACAGAAACCTGAACTTGATTTTTAAAAATGCATATTCTTCTGAAGTACACTTGAACAGTTTCAAAAATCGTCTAGGTATACTCAGCCATAAAGCAAGTCTCAACAAATTACAAAGAATAAGTGTCATATAAGTCAGAAGTTAGTAAACTTTTATGCAAAAAGAGAGTAGTAAAAAATTTAGGTTTAGGCCAGGTGTGGTGGCTCATGCCTAATCCCCCCACTTTGGGAGGCCGAGGCAGGCAGATCAGCTGAGGTCAGGAGTTTAAGACCAACCTGGCCAACATGGCAAAACCCCATCTCTATAAAAATACAAAAATTAGTCAGGTGTGGTGGCAGGCGCCTGTAATCCCAGCTACTCAGGAGGCTGACACATGAGAATTGCTTGAACCTGGGAGGCAGAGGTAGCAGAGAGGCGAGATGGCGCCAGTGCACTCCAGCCAGGGTGATAGAGTGAGAATCCATCTCAAAAAAAACAAAAAAAAAATTAGGTTTAGCAAGCCACATGCAGTCTCTGCCATATATTCTTTCCTTTTTTAAAAAATGACACTTTAGAAGTGTAAAACCCATTCTGGGGCTCAGGGTGACCAAATCTGTTTACTGATCCCTGATAAGAGGTCACATTCTTTGAGCAAAATAGTTAAGATTACAAATCAAAAACAAAAAAATGAGGTATTAAAAACAAACATGATTGCACTACAGATCAGTAAAGAACTGGTATGAGGACAGCTGGGGAAAAAAACAATTGGACTCTCTACATCACACTGGAAAATTTTAAACAGAGAAGTCAAATGATCCAACTTACAAATAAACTTCCAAGTTAGCTGACTTCAGATTTCAACTACCTGCTGGGAGTGAATTCAGGAAAGCATGGAAATAAGATGATTCAGGGAATCACATCTGGATTTTTCTCACACTAGATAACATACTTCCTGGAGCATGTGGAAGAAAAAAATGACAGCAAGAGTCAGTGGACAGTACAGAGCAGAGATTCTCAAATTTTATTATATAGTGAAACTACCTGGAGGGCTTCTTCAAAAACAAACTGGCTGAGCCCTACCACCTTACTCTCTTCACCCCAATATTCCAATTCAGCAGATCAGATGGCACTGAGATGAGGTTGGAGAATTTACATTTCCAGCAAGTTTGCAGATGATGCAGCAGGTCAAGGATCATAGTTGAGAACCACTGTCTTAGAGATGATGTCTTGTCTTCTTTTTTTTTTTTCTTTTGAGACGGAGTCTCGCTTTGTCGCCAAGGCTGGAGTAAAGTGGCATGATCTCGGCTCACTGCAACCTCTACCTCCCAGATTCAAGCAATTCTCCTGCCTCAGCCTCCCGAGTAGCTGGGATTACAGGCGTGCGCCACCATGCCTGGCTAATTTTGGTATTTTTAGCAGAGATGGGGCTTCCATGTTGGTCAGGCTGGCTTCAAACTCCTGACCTCGTGATCCACCCGCCTCGACCTCCTAAAGTGCTAGGATTACAGGTGTGAGCCACCATGCCCAGCCAATGTCTTTTATTCTTAAATCACCATTTAATTTTGTCTCAAGCCAATAATGGCCAAGGGAGAAATTCATCTATTAAGAAATCCAGCCAGGAAATCAAGCCGGGTGGATCGCTTGAGGCCAGGAGTTTGAGACCAGCCTGGTTAACATAGTGAGACCTCCAACTCTACAAAAAAATTTTTAAAGGCCAGGCAAGTGGCATGCGCCTGTAGTCCCAGCTACTCAGGAGGCTGAGGTGGGAGAATTGCTTGAGCCTGGAAGGTCAAGGCTGCAGTGAGCCATGATCGTGCCACCGCACTCAGCCTGGGTGACAGAAATCCATGGCCTGAATTCAGTGCATAGCCTGGTTCCTACCAGCCTTTCTCAACTGGGGTCTGTAAGAGAATACAAGTCTCTTAATGAAAGTAACTTGACTTTTTCTCAGTTCTCCCAAGAATTATACAGAGTATGTATGTACGTTGTACATGTCATCCATAGAGAGGAAGTAAGGTATACAATGGATACCAAAGCATTGGGGTTTTAATTTTCTACCCACACTGAGACACTGCAAAAATGTATTCAAGATGACTAAATTTAGTCAAGTCTTTAAAGAAAGGCCCTGATAGTAAACTAAACATACTCTGCCTCAGAACCTACCTTTTACCACACAAGTTAGTGCTTTCAAAATGTAGCATCAGAACAAGAAACATGATGTATTAATACTGTGCCTCAGGCATGGTATTACAAATTAATGGGGTACTTGGGACCACTACTTTCACCATTTTTATATACATCACAGTAATGTCCTGAATCCTCTGTGCCTTTCTTTTTTAAAAAAAGTAGAAAGCGGGACTCCATTTTTATTCTAACTCACAAACCTAGCAAATCCTAACAAGATAATACACTCAACCTCTAAGAAGAGATCTAATATTAGGATTCGGTAATGAGGTCACATTGTTACAAACTACAGTAACTGAAAACTTTAAAGCTCCCTGAGATCTGAGTAGAAAAACCAAGGGGGGATCATGGCAGACAGGAGGCAGGACTAGACTGCAGCTCCCACTCTTGACAGAGGAGTGTGTGGAGTCTTGCATCGTAAACTCTTGCTCCAGAGCGACAGCAGGAATAAATCAGGAAAGCCAAGAGAACCCACAGACCTTCTGAAGAAAGCAGATTGCTCCTGCAGGACCCAGGATACACTCCAAATACTGTGCTGGCATCCATGACTGAGACCCACAGATGGTTTACATCATAGGACTCTGTGCAGACAACCCCCAGTACCAGCCCAAAGCCTGGTAGACCTGCCAAGTGGCTAAATCCAGAAGACAGATAACAATCATTACAGCTTGGCTCTCAGGAAGCCACATCCCTAGGAAAAGGGGGATAATACTACATCAAGGGAACACCCCGTGGGACAAAATAATCTGAACAACAGCCTTGAGTCCTATACCTTCCCTCTGATAGACCCTACCCAAATGAGAAGAACCAGAAAATGAACACTGGTAATATGACAAAACATGGTTCTTTAACAGTCCCCCCCCAAAAAAATCACACTAGCTCACCAACAATGGATCCAAACCAAGAAGAAATCCCTGATTTACCTGAAAAAGAATTCAGAAGGTGAGTTATTAAGCTAATCAAGGAGGCATCA
This sequence comes from Macaca thibetana thibetana, assembly GCF_024542745.1. Taxonomy (NCBI): domain Eukaryota; kingdom Metazoa; phylum Chordata; class Mammalia; order Primates; family Cercopithecidae; genus Macaca; species Macaca thibetana. The sequence continues at coordinate 97,943,882 of NC_065581.1, forward strand.
GAGAAAGGCAAAGCCCAATTTATAGAAAAAAAAAAAAAAGAAACAAGAAATGAAGGGAGAAATCTTCAGTGATATAGACAGCACAAATAAGAAACAAAGCTTCAGGAAACAATGGATACATTTATAGAAATGCAAAATGCTCTGGAAAGTCTCAGCAACAGAACTGAACATGCAGATCTTCAGAGCTCAAAGACAAGGTTTTGTAATTAACCCAATCCAACAAAGGCAAATAAAAAAGAATAAGAAAATATGAACAAATCCCCCAAGAGGTATGGGATTACATTAAATTACCAAACCTAAGAATAATCAGCGTTCCTGAGGAAGAAGAGAAATCTAAAAGTCTGGAAAACATATTTGGGGGAATAATCGAAGAAAATTTCCCCAGCCTTGCTAGAGACCTAGACATCCAAATACAAGAAGCTCAAAGAACACCTGGGAAATGCATCACAAAAAGATCATCGCCTAGGCATACTGTCATCAGGTTATCTAAAGTTAAGATGAAGGAAAGAATCTTATGAGCTGTGAGGCAAAAGCACCAGGTAACCTATAAAGGAAAACCTATCACATTAACGGCAGATTTCTCAGCGGAAACCCTACAAGCTAGAAGGGACTGGAGCCCTATCTTCAGCCTCCTTAAACAAAACAATTATCAGCCAAGAATTTTGTATCCAGCAAAACTAAGCTTCGTAAACGAAGGGAAGGTACAGTCTTTTTCAAGCAAACAAATGCTGAGAACTTGCCACTACCAAGCCAGCACTACAAAAACTGCTAAAAAGAGCTCTAAATCTTGAAACAAATCCTGGAAACACATCAAATAAAGCTCCCGGAGATCTTATCAAAATAATCAGCATGAATTATGCTTGTCAAGGGAATGAAGCAAAGCACATTACCAGATTTGCTATTTTTATTTGATGTGTTTTCTTCCCGAGGTTGAATGACCAACACTAAAAATGTAACAGTTCATTAGCTCATTGTTACCTATAAACCATTCATACACAAATATTTGAGTTTCTCCTATCTACTAGGATCTGGGCTAGGCACTGGATGTTAATAAAGTTTACAGTTCCTCAAAACACATTGTATTTTGTACCAGGAAAAAGATTCCCTTAGGCCGGGCGCGGTGGCTCACGCCTGTAATCCCTGCACTTTGGGAGGCCGAGGCGGGCGGATCACAAGGTCAGGAGATCGAGACCATCCTGGCTAAAACGGTGAAACCCCGTCTCTACTAAAATACAAAAAATTAGCCGGGCGCGGTGGCGGGCGCCTGTAGTCCCAGCTACTCGGGAGGCTGAGGCAGGAGAATGGCGCGAACCTGGGAGGCGGAGCTTGCAGTGAGCCGAGATGGTGCCACTGCACTCCAGCCTGGGCGACAGAGTGAAGACTCCGCCTCAAAAAAAAAAAAAAAAAAAAAAAAAGATTCCCTTTAAGTTGTATTTGAAATGTATAAAGGTCAAATTCAGAAAACAAATTTTAAATCTTATGTTATTCATTTACTCAGCAAATATGTATAGATCACCCACCATATATTAGATATTTTATGAGGCTCTAGAGATTAAAAAAAGAAAAACATTTTGATATGATTGCACTTGCCCTCAATGATGAGTTTACAGTATGGTTAGGAAGAAAGAAAAATAGTTGTAATAATTATGCAGCTATAACTGTAGGAAGACAGGGAAGGAGCATCTAAAGGGGTAGGAGGGCACTAGATACAAAGGAAGGAAGCTGAGCTTGAGCTGAGACTTAAAGGACCTAGACAAGGTTATCACAAGGGGTAAACTATGAGGGGGAAAGCCAAAATAACAGACTCAATTACTTTTAAAACCCCTACAGAATGTGCATTTGGAAACTGATGAAATAAGACCTAAAGATGTAAGCAGAGACCAAACAACATGTCTCAAATTAAGCACTTTTCATTCTGATAATCAGAATCACTGAAAAAATATTAACATGTTATAGAAAAATTACTCAGATTTACATGTGGTGAACTGTCAAGGTGGGGTCAAACAGGACATAGACAAACCAGTTGGAAAGGTTTTCAATAAACCAAGTGAAAGATAAAGAGGATAGAATTAAGCCAGGGAAATGCATAAAAGGATGGATTTAGGAGATCAGTATACTTGGAAGACAGAATCAATGTGGAATAGGATTTAAAGAAGGAGAAAGCAGCAGGACACTCAAATTTCTGGCTTAGGAAATGTTGAAGAGTGGAGGACTCTATTATGTATAGAGGGCATCAGGAAGAGGAATGATAATTCTGTTTTGGAAAACTTTAATTATGGGCTATCAAGTGGGATATATGGTTTTGGATTTCGTATCAGAGGTCTGGGCTGGAAATCCAGAATTTCATGTTATCACTTCATCACAGTTAAAACCATGGATGAACATAATATTCGTTTAAGTCAAATATACATAAGCCCATGGACCCTCTTCCTAAGAAAACAGACATACATACATATAAACAACATTTTATACTCCATTTCAAAAGCTGCATGAATGCCCATTAATGCACTCTACTCCTAAAGGCCTCTTGGAAGTAGACAGTAGAGAATTAAGAACAGAGTTCTAAGAAAGTGATCCACAAATTGGTAGTCATATGGAAAGAGTGATATGACAAGAGAAAAGAAAGTTTCAAATGACATGATACAGTCCACTGTACTCAGCAACTCTGAGGTCCCAGATGACTAGCACACCTAGTTTCCAAAAATGGTAGAAGGTAAATCTCAGTGAATAAAAGGATAAATGCAAAGGGAGAAAATGGGGGGGAAAAAAAAGAAAAAAAAAAATCTACAAATTGGTATATGCTATTCTTTCAAGAAATTAAGAAAGAAAAGGAGAAAAAGTAAGAAATACTGAAATAGCCGGGCGTGGTGGCTCACGCCTGTAATCCCAGCACTTTGGGAGGCCGAGGCGGGCGGATCACAAGGTCAGGAGATCGAGACCACGGTGAAACCCCGTCTCTACTAAAAAAAATATAAAAAATTAGCAGGGCGCGGTTGTGGGCGCCTGTAGTCCCAGCTACTCGGGAGGCTGAGGCAGGAGAATGGCGTGAACCCGGGAGGCGGAGCTTGCAGTGAGCCGAGATCGCGCCACTGCACTCCAGCCTGGGCGACAGAGCGAGACTCCGTCTCAAAAAAAAAAAAGAAATACTGAAATAGTGTGGTTTAAGAGTTTCTGAAAATACAGGATAGAGTTGATCATGATTCTGTCATAATCAGGGGAGAACAAAGACAGAAGGAAAAGTTGAGCAATCAGGAGAAAGACCATGACTGATGGAGTTAGGGTCTCTGAGAATACAGGCGAGAATGACAACAGAAGCACAGGTCTAGAGAGACTTGGATAGATAAGTATGGAAGGAAAGATGAGTGGAAGTGAATATAGTTATAACATGGTTAAGCAGAGGGTAAAGGAGGAGAGAAAAACAGGGTAAAAGGGAGTTCCACCAAAATGACTCCTATTTTATTTGAGATATGCTGAGACTGTTCAAACAGGTGATGAGATGGGATTTTTTCTATTACAGAGGCAAAAGTCTGAACTTACCACCCACAATAACAGAAGAAATATTTTTCAGGTAGCAATGAATGTTCAGCTCATACTGCAAACAAAAGGTGGCAATAATCTGGCATAGGAACAAAGGTTGGTGTGAACCAGGGTTAAGGTTTTATAACACAGGGGTTGTGGGACAATGAAGCCTAAATGATGAGGGTTGTTAAGTGCTTAACTTTAGGCCTAGATGAAAGGAAAAGATGTTCAACTAGGAGGTCTTAAAGACAAATCATAACATTCATAGTTAAAATTTCTGGTAAGATCACAGTGAATAAGTATTAAGAAAAACTGGCCTGCATATCAATTTTTACCTTACTAATTTTTACTCCACATTTAATATGGTCCACTAAATGATAAATACATAAATGAAAAATTCTGTTAATAATAAATACTTAATGCCCCATAACAAACATAATTCCTAAAGGATTGAAACCCTAAAAGCCTATTTTTGTTAGAAGTACTGGCTGTGGCTATCTGAACAAATCTTTAAATTGTTAATTAAATGAAAGTACAGATAAAAAGAAAGTCTTGAAAATGTAACTGCCCTTTTTTACATTCCAAATAAGGAGAAAACTAATCTAATGGTAGCATATTTCCTTTTGGGAGATGATATTAACCAATAATTAGTGAGCTAGAATCCCAATACACACTATTCTGAAGTACTACATATAAAAATTGTAACATTTATTCTTCTTAAACCAAACCTGTGTTTCTTAACTCTAAATGGTCTAATTGCTTGATAGCAACTTTAGGAAAATACAGTTACTGTATTTTTTCATTATAAACAAATGAGAAAATCTCCAAAACAGTCAAACTATATTTCCTAATAAGTTCAGTCAACAATTAGTTACTGACAATTATGGATACTAGGGAATTATTAAAGGGACAAAAATAGTCAAAGTGATACAGTGCAGATTAAGGGATAAAACCACTGACATGAAGGAGCAGGTTGTAAATGGAGTAAAATTAGAATTTAAGATTTCAATACTTAAAATACAATCTTGTACCCACAAACCGACACCTTGAAAAAATGAACAGTGAATAAAGATTAAATAAACAGTGAATAAGAATATTTATATTTTTAAAAAATTAAGTTGTGATATTGTTAATATTAGCAAGATCAGAACTCAGAAAATAGCCACCATCGACACATATATACAATCCTCCATTATGCCATTTCAAAAGGGGTTGATTTTTCATGGTAAATCCTAAAGATAATTTTAACCTTTTATCTCTTACTTGTATTAAACCTTATTACCATCAATTGGTTCATACAGCAGAGTCTAAGCACATTTTACTTTCTTTAATCTACCAAACACTGTAGGCCAAAAAAAGGAAGGTAGAGTCAGACAAAAACAATAATTACTAGAGATTCTGCTTACATTTCAGGTATTGAATACCTGCTCTAGAGTGAACGGCGGATGGGCAACAAGAATCTTGCTCTTTCAGTCTGTTTTAATCACCACATGCATCTCAAAATGTGAGCATCTTGCTGCATTGCATGACTCTAGTTTTTAATACTTTTTCTCTTTTTTTAAAAAACATACAAGGTGGTGACCAAACACAGACCAACTTTTTCACTGGGAGTTCATCTAAAGAAACTGTGATACATTCCAAGTCAGGATGAAAAACACAGCTGTGTAGGACGTGCTGAGAGACAGCATGTTATGCCAACCTGATGTCCTCTTAAGGGATTCTCAAAGGTAATCTTCGCTATTCACAGTTTCCACCTAACAAGTTCACTTTAGATGCTAACTCATTCTTAAGCAAGAAGCAATTGCTCTTGAATAGTTCCCAATCAAGTTAGGAAACACATCTGAAGCACGTAGAATAGAGAAAGCATGACAAAAATAATAAAATACATAAACACTTTTCACACAATACAAAATATAAAATAGTTAAAAACAAAATTTAAAACAAAATGGGGCTCTTATTCTCTAACTTATCCTCTAACTAGGTTTCCCACCCAAAGGTGGGGGAAAAAAAATCCTGGACAGGCTTATAACCATAAAGCAGATTAGCCTTTATATTCAGAATATTCCCCCCAAAGTTGTGTTAATTTTACTTTTAGCACAGGATAAGGAAGGCTTTTCCTTTAAATGTCCCTGGGAAAACAAAAAAATATTTTAGCACCAGATAAGGCAAGCATAGTCAAAAATTCCAGAACATCCCACAAAGATGAAACAAGCACACCCATTACTCTCAAGAAAACATGGAACAGACCCAGCACATATTAGGCAGTATATATTACAACTCTTCGCACAAAAGAAAAGGTCCAGTGGAAAAGGGCCTAGCACAGATTATGTCTGAAAGACAAATTCTCATTCCACCCTAATCCATAAGCCTCTGGAAGGCAGACTCAAGGAATTTACACCTGCCCTCTTGTGAGAGTGGAAAAAACTCAAATTGTTTTTCCTCTGCTCTCACACCACAATTATCAACACAGAAGATGTCTGTGGCAAAGTGTGTATGAGTTTCTCCCTACGCACCAAGCAAGCAATCATTTCTGCAGCAGACATTAGATAGGTGTTCTCTAATTCATTTCTGACACTATCTAGAGATACTGTCATATCCCACAGAATGAAGGCCCAGTCCCACAAGACTGCCCACCACTTCTGATGCCAATTACAAGTTCCAGACTTTTTTATCTGTACTTCTGACTGGCCAGCTATAAATTGGGGATTACATGACCCTCTCCTTGGGTTCGGTTAATTTGCTAGAGTGGTTCACAGAACTCAGGGAAACACGTTTACCAACTTATTATAAAGGATATTACAAAGGATACAGATGAAGAGATACATAGGATAGGGTAATTTATAAGGGAAGGGAATTTCCATGCAGAACTTCCAAGTACTTCCTAGGCATACCACCTCAAGGACTCTCCACATGTTCAGCTTTCAGAAGCTCTCTGAACCCTGTCATTTTGAGTTTTTATGGAGGCTTCACTACATAGGCATAATTGATTAAACCCTTTGGCCACTGGTGATCAACTTAATCTTCAGCCCCTCTCTCACCTCCCTAAGCAGTTAGGGGGTAGGGATGAAAGTCCCAACCTTCTAATAATTCCTTGATCTTTCTGGTAACCAGCTCCCATCCTGAAGCTACTAGGGGCCAGCTAGCAAAGACAAAATTCTTAGTCTATTTATTAGCACACAAAAAGGCAAAATGGGGCCTGTAATCCCAGCACTTTGGGAGGCCGATACAGGGAGATTGCTTGAGCCCAGGCGTTCCAGAGATACACAGGAGATCAATCAGACCAATGTGAAGACTGGAAAGCAACTGATTTCTATCTCAAAAGAAAAAGCTTTTTATTTATTTATTTTGAGGTAGAAACTGAGGTAGAACTGTTAACTTTATATTTAAACCAGCTGTGCAAAAGAAAAACTTACTCTTCTGAACTGGCAAACCACTGGTACATATACTATCTTTTTGATCAAAGGCAATATCAAATCATGCTGTTAAAGCAAGATCATCTGCTCCTCTTTCAATGCCAGTTATATATATACATTGACAATAACTTTTTCTTTTAAAAGCTTTGGTTTGGTCAACTACACATCCATGGTATGAGAAAGAACCCTAGTCAAGATTCTCTCTTTAAGGAGGCTGCTGGATTATAGAAAGTTCATGAGCACAGAGATTGTCTCTCTCTTGCTCTCCTAGGTCTGGCCCAGCGTTTGACACATAGGAAGACTTGAATGAATGAATGAATGACAAAAAACTGTTAAGGAGGGATCAAGAAAGCTGAACCCATGAAAAATTAATTTACTCATATAAGTAAGATTATTTCGCCTAAGCTTAACAGTATCTTTAAGGATCATTTTTCTCATGCAAAACTATTATAACCATCATTAAACAAAAGAGACGACAAAAACTGGAGCACGATCCATGGTAAAACCAAAAGCTGAATTCTCAACTTTTGAGAACTCTGAGAATCAGAAAAAGGATTTCAATCTATGAAACATAAAATCTGGTGAGGAGAAAATGGCTATCAGTCTAACCTAACTTAGAGAAAGAAAGAAAACGTAACTATGAGTTTGAATGCACAAGTGACAACACATCTAACTTTTACCAAACCCTAGAATTATGCTTCTTTTAAACCAAAGAATAGCAAATACCATTAGCACACTGCATTCCACGGATAATTTATGATAAGAAACCTATTTGAAATAACTGCCCATTACTCACAAAACCTCCCTAGCACCCACATACACATTTATTTATTTCAAAATGACATTCTAGGCTCCTTGATTGCGAAATTCACCCACAATCCACCACGGTCAGCTACCTATTTACTTTTCAGTGTGTTGGAGGAAAAATACGAGGAAGATTTCTTTCTCAAAATCTACGTGAAAAAAAAACTTAGTTACCAAGGCTTTGTAACAGAAAAAAAGAAAGAAAACAAATTACCCATGCATGGGACAGGAAAAAACACCTCATCTGGTCACGTTGTGGCTTAATACCTAGACAATACGTGGCTTAGGTTAAGTTTTCTATCCCCTATCCCACCTACAAACTCTAGGAATGGGCGGTATTGTTGCGAGACCCCGGACTCGACCTCAAACCACCGAAAAGGATGACAGGTCTGGACTTGCCCCGGAGGTAGGAAGAGAATCTCTCCGCGGGTCGCGTAGCCAGCCCCGCCGTCCCCGCCTCCAGTCAGCTCCCCTGGCCGCGGCGACCCTTCTCGTCCTCCCACCTCTACCTCCTCACCTCTCGGCCCGGCTCACGCGTTTCTCTTCACTGTCAGCTCCTGCCACCGCGCCTCCTTCCCTTTCGGTTTTACTTTAACTTCCCACGCCGGGTGAGGTGCTGAGGGCAGGGCCAAAGATGCGGGCGGGCAGCTGTACCGCCGCGCCCTGTCAGCCCTCCACGCCGCGCTTGCCGGGGTCGCGCCCAGTCACAGGGAACTGCGTGCGAGGATCATCAGCCAGACAGACAGACCCACGGACCCGGCGAGGAGGGACAGAGTGGAGCGGGCGCCGGCCTACACGTCACCGCCCCGCTGCAGCGCCAACGTCGGCACGTCGACTCGTCGACTCCGGGCCCTCCGCCCCGCCCGCGTGCGCGCGTCGCCCCGCCTCCCGCCTCCAGCCTCTAGTCGGCTGGGCTCGGAGGAGCAGATGCGGAAGGTCCCGGCGGCGGCGAGGATGAGTCGCCAGGCCCAGGCGGGAGCGGCCCTGAACGGTGTGCTTTACCCTGGTTGCTCGCGCCGGGCCAGGCCTGCCATCTCGACCTCTCTGTGAGTTTTTCCCCTGCATTTACTTCAGGCTGCCGCCCTTCTCCATAAGGTAAATATGTGGAGGAAATAATTCCTATTAAAGGTAAAGGAAAAGAGAGCAATTTGAATGAAGAAACAGGTAGTTGCTATCGTCGTCTTCAGCCGAAGCTCTCTGGCTACTGGAAGTATACATGGTTCTCTGGTGTCAAGGCCTGTTTTCCATAAGCTTTCTGGATTCTCAGCTTAGTTCCCTCAAAGTGATCTCTGCAAGTCGGTCCTTGGGTCAGAAGACCTCCTCCAAAAACAGAAAGCCCGAAGATTCCCTAACTCGATTGAAAAGATGGGAAGATACGAAGAAAAACTAACCTAAAGAACTATGTGGTTTATCTGCAAAGAGTTCTAGACTAAAAGCCAACAATGCAACGATAGTATGAGTGAATGTGTTTGTTGTGGCTCTCCTCTGCCATTCCCGCTTCCTCATAAGGTAATATGCCCCGATGCCTGGTAGAACTGTTTTGTAGAGGCAGCCAATAGTGATCCAGTTATTCTCTTTAATGGTCAGACCACCTCTGAAGTGCTGTGTTCAGCATTTGAAGAAGACCTCAATCAAGATGGCATTCTATCAGGGAAGAGCAAAATGATGAAGAGAACTCAAAAACAGGGCAAGTGAAGAAGTATTGATTAAACCTTCCAGGACTCAGAAGAGTGAAAACTACTGGACTCTCTCCAAATATGAAGTGACCTGTCATGTGAAGTTGATTTGTTTCATGTGATGCAAACTTCAGGGAACAGATTTAAGATCCTGAAAAGAAGATGCCCTTGTAGCACGACCCAAAAAGAATTTCCTACCTTAGCATGTGTGAATACTTCAACAACAGAATTTTGCTTCAGGGAGATTCTGAAGCTCACTTAATAGGGACTTGGTACAGGGGAGCCACACATCAACAGAAGAATTAGTTGATGGCTTTGTTAAAGGTATTTCCAATCTTGAGATTGCATGTGTCTTTGGTCCTGGACTTCATAGAATTTACAAGTTAGTTCATGAGAGAAGACAAATGCATCCCAAAAATAAATAATGCAAGGAGGCCACTTGATAATGAGAGGTGCTGGTAAGTGCTAGGAATTCACATGGCAGATTATTCTCATCACAGTTCCAGAGGCTTAAGGGAGAAGAGAAGAATCGAAAATACACTACCTAGAACTGCGCTATCCATTAGGGTAGCCACCAGCTAAATATGTCTGTTGACATTTGAAATGTGGCTTGTCCAAATTGAGACATGCAATGAGTTCAAAATGTACACCAGATTTCAAAGACTTAGAAAAGAAATGTAAAATATTGTAATTCTTACGTCGATTATGTGTTGAAATTATATATAATGGATCAAATAAAATATGTTAAAATTAATTTCAACTTTATTTTTACTTTTTATGTGACTTCTAGAAAATTTTAAATTACATAGGTGGGCTTGCATCATATTTCTATTAAATAGTCCTAGCCTGGAAGGAAATTCAGTTAGCCCTCTGTATCCATGACTTCTGTATATGTCTCAACCAACTTTGGAACAAAAACAATTAGAAAATAAAAAGAAGAATGGTTATGTCTGCACTGAACATGCATAGACTCTTTTTTTCTTGTCATTATTTCCTAAACAATATGGGTATAACAACTGTTTACATAGCACTTCCCATTATATTAGATACTATAAGTAACCTAGACATGGTTTAAAGTATATGGGACAATGTGCATGGGTTATATGTAAATACTATGCCATTTTGTATAAGGACTTGAGCATCCTGGGGTTTTGGTATGTGGGAGTGTCCTGGAATATATCATATATATATCATATGTCCATATATATATCATATATATATATGATAACTAGCTGGGTGTGGTGGCATGCACCTGTAGTCCCAGCTGCTCAGGAGGCTAAGGCAGGAGGATCACTTGAGCTGGGAGGTCGAGGCTATAGTGAGCCATGATCACACCCCTGTACTGTAGCCTAGGTAACAGAGTGAAACACTGTCTTAAAAAAAAAAAAAAGTATCATACCAAAAAAAGGCTCAATATTGGATTGATTTAAATTAAATTGTAATACATCTCTAAATTTCGAGGCATTAAAAAAGCATAATGTGAATCTGTATTGCTTGATATGGTAATATGTCTAAGATGTACAGTTGAATGAAATAGCTTGCAACACAATCTATACATAATATGAACACATTTAGGTAAAATTATATAAGTTTGTGTGTGTTTTATGTATATGTGTAACATCATTCTGCAAAGAGTGCCTTTAGTTATCTCAAAATTGTCTCAAGAACAGAAAATTTCAAGGTGGAAGTGTTTCCAAGCTATTTTTTGTAGCTCAACAAAATTATTCACGCTTTTGACTTTTTTCATTTCTATGTTTCATTATCTTTAGTATGTTAGCCTTTCATTCTCAGACTTGTCACTTCGTGGGTTGAGGGGATGGGCTGCCAAGTTTCAGAACCATTTCCAGCCCATCAGTCTCTGGGTACCTCCTTCAGGATGTGTGTCCGCTAGGTCTGCCTAGCTCACCAGTGTGCCGTAGCCTCAGCTTCTAGGCCTTTCTTGTTGTATCTATTGTCAGTCAGTTCTTCCCTGCCCTTTTTCACCCCACCTCATCCTGCAACACCGAGTCTTAATATTCCATCTTTACTGCACTCCAGTGCAGTTCCTTCTCTGAAGCTGATGCTTAACCTTTGGGGAATGCTGATTAATAAAAGATTCATTTCTAAAATGTTTTCCTACTCTTTTAAATAAGTGATATTAGAAAAGAAAAAAGTTAGATTACTACCATGGCAGACACTGTTGTTTGCCTCCTCAACCACCATTTCTTCCCTCTTTCTTAACTAATGAGGTGATTTTTTTAAAGTACCAAACAACTCAAAAAATTTGAGCTTCTCCCAAAGTAATTTCATTTCCCTTTGAATAAGAATGTTGTAGAGGTGGTCATGTGGCAAAGGGACAATCAGCTTTGGAGAATCCTGCACTATGTTTTACCCAGGTTTCAAAATATATGCTTACAATATATAAACGATTTTCTTGAATTACTGTTCAAGATGGTGAACTCAGCATATCATTTGCCTACTATCCTTTCCTACACAGTACAGAAATAAAAATGAAGAAACAGAAAAAATGAAGAATAAGTAAAGGAGTAAAGATGATGTGTGCCTGTATGCATGCACTTATGTGAGTAGAAAAAAGTAGATGATGTCAAGAAAAGCAAATGAAATTTCAAAAATATCTTGGGATACAAAGCAAATAGTAGTGATTTGACCAAAACCATAGCCTAAAAAATATAGTGGAGAAGCTACACAGGATAGGACAGAAGTAAGAATAAGGGCTGAAAATGGGGATAAAATATGGCACAATTGAATCTATCACCACACACATTTCCCTTTCTCATCCATATACACTGAGAGGAAGCAAAAGATATTAATATCTGCATCCAGATAAAAACAAAGACCAAAAATGACCCCCCAAATCTTCTCCAAATTAATTGAATAAATAGTACAGAAAAGTGAAAACTTTTAGGTTGATGACGCAGAGGAAAAACATTCTCATTCTAGCATTCAGGGCCAGCATCCTGAGAACAAGCTAATTGCTTACTCATCTAAAGTCAAACTTCATATTTGGCATTCCTGGCCCTGGTCCTACCTAACCCAGCCACATATTCACAATTCCTACACAAGAGAGAGAGAGAACTGTCAGGCCTCTTACCTACAAAAGGAAAAGGAAAACTGTATCAACTACCAATTATATATGTATACACACATATATATGAACAATGAAGAATTAACAGGCAAATAAGGAAAATGAGCATCATGAGAGAAAAATACAAAGAAAAACATAGAAAAACTAACTCTAAAGAAGGCAAGGAAGCATAAATAAAAGATTTTAAAGGAGCACCCCAATTAATATGGAATTCAGAACATATTATAGCTACAAGATATGAACAAGATACTCTGAAAAAGGAGCAACGATAGAGCAAAAAGAGCTACCAGACATTAAAAATATGTTAACTTAAAAACTCAAGAGAAGTACTGGAGATTAAATCAAAGAAGTCTTTTAAGAATATAGTATACATAGCAGAGAGAAAATAAGAAAGAAAACATAAGAATGTCATGGAGAGCCAATCCAATAGGCTTAACATTCAACCAGTAGATGAGAAAGATTTAAAAAAAAAAAAAAAAAAAAGGCAGAGGGAGTGAGAAAAGTATAAGATTTTTTTAGAGCAAAGAAGAAAACTTTTCAGATTTGAGTAGACTTGGGGTATTGAAAAATAGATTTAAAAAGACTCATGCCTGGAGACATTATCATGTAATACCACAGATAAAAATTATGAGGAACAATTCCCCAAAGTTCCTAAACACAAAAGACATATTATCAACAAAGGAATAGGGACAGGTGCTATCAGCATCACTGCATATCTGAAGATAATGACAGAATATTTCAAAATTGTAATTGTAGATGTTTTGCAGTCTACAAGTCTATACTCATTCAAATTATCAGTTAACTGTGAGAGTAAAATGAAGATATTTTCAGACTAACAAGGATGTAGAATATTTTTCTCCTGGGTGATCTTTTGGAAACTCACTAGGCCATATAATCCAACAAAATAAGGACAAAAATTTATGCTGATGCTAGAGAAAGGTAAGGACAAATCTCTGCAAGATGGCTGTGCAGCAAGTCTAGAGAGCAAGCAGTATACATTGGAGAAGAGCATGGAGGATTCAAGAAGTGAGGTCACATAAAAGAGAAAAAAAAAGAAGGAATTCAGTAGGCTAGATGGTAAGACAGGAGATTTGAAAAACAAAAAAATGAAACTGTGGTGTATATATATATATGATGGGATACTGCTCAGCCATATAAAGGAATGAATTAATGACATTCACAGCAACCTGGATGAAATTGAAGACTATTATTCTAAGTGAAGTCACTCAAGAATGGAAAACCAAACATCATATGTTCACAACTCGTAAGTAGGAGGTAAGCTATTAGGATGTAAAGGCATAAGAATGACACAGTGGACTTTGGGGACTCGGGGAAAGGGTGGGAAGTGGGTGAGGAATAAAAGACTACTAATTGGGTGGGGTATATACTGCTCAGGTGATGGGTGCACCAAAATCTCACACATCATCAGTAAAGAACTTACTCATGTAACCAAACACCACCTGTGCCCCAATAACCTATGAAAAGAAAAAAATTTAAAATAATGATAATCAAAATTTTAAAAAAGGAAAACAAAAAAATGAAGATATAGTAAATCAAATAGTGCCAGAATAAAAGGGAGGAAAGAGTAGTTCCTCAGAAGAACTTTTTAAAAAATATTACCATAAAAGGGTAAAAAACAGTACATATCCAGGAAGATTAGTACTGAGAGGAAGAAAGAGAGCCAATGAAGGAGAAAAAGAAAGAGTGGCTAAAGAGTTATGAGATAAACAGAGTATATTTAAAAAATTTTCTTCAAGTCACCCAGGTAATTACTGCTTCAAAGTTAAGGAGGGTGAAGATTGAGTAAATGTCTTTGGAAATATAAGTGATTGATGATTTGAAGCAATTTAGTAACATGGTAGGGATGGAATTAGATGTCAAGTGTAAGAGAGTAAATGAGAAGTGAGAAAGTGAAAACAGTGATGATAATTGTTTTTGTCTAATAAATGAATGAAAAAAGCAGGGCAATACATGGAGGAAATATCAAGGTCCAGAAAAAATCTTGTTATCTGCCTGATGTTTTTAGGATAGAAAGAAAAACAGATATAAATAGAAGGAAAGAACCTGTAAGAAGTGAGTCAAGTAAGGAAATAATAAGGTAAAGGCACACAAGGATATACTCAAGGCTGTGGGTGAAGCTATTAACCTTGGTAGAGAGAAGTTTTCCTGGGAGACAGGAGGGAAGAAGTAGGGGATGTTTGAAAATACATACAGGAAACATTTAATGTGTTGAAGAATGTATAACTTTACAAATTTTGAAGTGAATATGCACTATGAAAGCCATGTTTCTTTTGGTGTCCTTGAAATTATGAATTGTTCATTGCAAAAATATTTTAAACTACTTCCGATAAGGTAGTGAGATATTAAATTTTTATAAAATATTACAAAATTCAGACAAAATCCAATTTCAAGAATGCAGTCATAGATTAGGTTGTAAAAAGCAACACCATTCTCAGTCAATATAAACATATGAAATAAAAACTACAAGTCACAGTTGTCACTGGCAAATTTAACTTGGTGTCCAATTGGTTCCCTAAATGCCAGGTGATACCCCATGATAAATGTGGGTATGCCCATGAATATGTGTTAGTGTGTGTGCATGGGACTTGGAGAAAAGAAAATTGGAAGTAATTGGATTATTTGCT
Organism: Macaca thibetana thibetana; assembly: GCF_024542745.1. NCBI lineage: Eukaryota > Metazoa > Chordata > Mammalia > Primates > Cercopithecidae > Macaca > Macaca thibetana. The sequence goes on from NC_065581.1 coordinate 97,959,024, forward strand.
TGTATAAGAAAGTCAAGTCTAGTTTCAGATATTAAAGGCTAGATAAAAGTCATTAGTTTTGAAGCTAATTACTTCCAATTTTCTTTTCTCCATTTATCCTTAAAGCATTGTATGAAAAGGGAAGAATCATTCCTTGCCAACTGTTGCCTTCCTATCATTCCTCCAAGAGATAAGTTAGGATATTGGTAAGACTGTATTTAATGAGACCCCAAACCAACAACTTAATAGAGTTTTCTTCTCATATAATAGGTTAGTGATGGGTAATCCTGAAATCGTGTAGTTGCTTTCTCAATTTAGTCATCCCAGGACGAGAGTACGTTCTTGTCACTTTGCCATTTATAGAGTGTTGTTTTCATGTAATAGTTCAAAATGGCCCACAGTCATGATCATATATATTTCAAGCAGCAGTCTAAAGGAAGAGGAGAAGAAAAGGACATACCTTTGGGAACATGAGTTGAAAGTGCACCTATCGAAGAGGAGCCACGTGCTGCTGGTGTTGCAGCCACTGCTCTGGCTGCAGTCAGTCAGGCTGCGCCCACTTCTTCAGGGCCCAGTCCCTCGGACCCATCGCCCCTTCTAGACCCTACTGTGGTCTCGGATATTGCCGGGAGAATGTCTGATGAATTTTCTTTGGCAGATGCACTACCTGAGCACTCCCCTGCCAAAACCTCTGCTGTGAGCAATACAAAACCTGGCCAACCTCCTCAAGGCTGACCAGGCTCCAACCCTTGGAATAATCTGAGTGCTCCACCTTCGGTGCCATCTGGACTCCCACCAAGTGCAACACCCTCCACTGTGCCTTTTGGACCAGCATCAACAGGAATGTATCCCTCCGTGCCTCCCACCAGACCACCTCCAGGACCACCAGCACCCTTTCCTCCTTCTAGACCGTCATCCCCCCAACCTGGTGGTCCTTATCCAGCCCCAACTGTGCCAGGCTCTGGGGCCATATCCTACACCAAATATGTCCTTTCCAGAGCTACCCAGACCATGTGGTGCACCCACAGATCCAGATGCAGCTGGTCCTTTATGTCCATGGGGATCCATGTCTTCTGGACCTTGGGCGCCAGGAATGGGAGGGCAGTATTCTACCCCTAATATGCCATATCCATCTCCAGGGCCATATCCCGCTCCTCCTCCTCCCCAAGTCCCTGGGGCAGCATAACCTGTTCCATGGGGCACCATTCCATCAGGAGCCTGGGGACCACCAGTACCATATCCTGCCCCTACAGAATAGTATCCCACACCAGGATGCTATCCTACTCCCAGTAATCCTTTCCAAGTGCCTTCAGGACCTTCTGGTGCTCCACTGATGCCTGGTGGCCCCCATTCTTACCACTGAGTTAACAATGGACGAAGAGATGACACTTTGCTTTTTGAAGTACATATATATGCACATGAATGCATATATAAAAATTGCTGGTTTCACTATTAGAGGGCATTCATGAAAGACAAATCTTGTGCCTCTCAGAGAAGATAACTGCCTCTTGTACTTGGATGTGTAGTACATCATATGTACACAATCAGATAAAAGCGTAGAAGTAAATCATTCAGCTGTGATTTTTTATTTGGTTTTCATGGAAAGTTAAAGTATATTGAATAGCTCTTTGACAGAATTTGTTTAAACTATGAAACTACACGCTTAAAAATCTAAGATGTGGATTATTGTTAGAATCTGCAATTTCATTGACAAATTATTTCAAGTATTTTTCTATAATCACTTTCCCCTTCTAAATAAATAAACTTTGAGAATAACCCATCATAACCCAAAGAAATGATGCCTCAACATTTTGCACTGCTCTGTCGGACAAATTCAACTGGTCCTCTTGAGATCGTATTTTGGATATGCATTTTTAAACTGTCAGTAATTATTGTCAGATGTGGAGTTCAATAGCCAGCCAGTGTTCATTTTTATCCTTGAGCTTTTAGTAAAAACTTCCTGGTTTTATTTTTAGGCATTGGGGCATACAGCACTAAAGTCTGCTATTTATGGAAACTAACTTTTTTGTTTTTAATCCAGGTCAACATGTATGTAAATTACATTTTTAGATAATTGATTTAAAAAAAAAAAAGGAAGTACACCTATCACTTGCAGTCACATTTTATTTACCAGACTTAAGTCACATGGTCACACTCAGTTGCAAGGAAAGCTAGAACATACAGTCCTCATTTTAGGCAACTATATACTCAGTTAAAAAGCTTGGGTTCTATTACTGTAAGAGATAAAGAGATACTTAGAGATGAATGTTTCACCCATAAAGCTTTTCCTCAGTTAAAGCAAACATACCGATATCAAGCAGATAAGGGTAGCCTCTCTTCAGTTCTTATAAGAACTGAACCTCAGGGAACAGAATGGAATGGAATGTAAATAATAACTTTTATCTCTTTCAAGCATATGAATATTTAGGTAGTAGAAGATGGTAAAATAAAATGCTGGATATTAATTATTTTTAAAATTAATTTTTCCCGAAACTTAAACTATTCTTAAGCATTTTTATGATTAAGTGAAACTTTCATTCACTCTACCTACAACTAATTAAGCATATATCTCATAATCCACACTTTGCTAAGTATTGTGAAATATTCCGAAGAAAAATATGATATGATCTCTATTCTCAAGGAATTTACAAGAACTTACAGTTTGGGTAGAAAACAAATTTAACATTCACAAGGCTTTTCAAGAACAATTAGGTGCTGAGTTGTGTGATACTTCTTTTATGAATACAAAAGGAGGCCAAATTAAAGATAGGCCCCTGTTAGCTGCAGAAGATTAAAAGCCTGTGTGGAAAACTGAAATTTGAATTGATCATATAAATATAGGTAGAATTTATTTATAAAATCTTTCATATGTTAACTCTTAAAAGGTGTATTTGTAGGATTCATTCTAGAGAATAAAGATACTGAATGCAGAAGATTAAAAGCCTTTGTGGAAAACTGAAATTTGAATTGATCATATAAATATAGGTAGAATTTATTTATAAAATCTTTCATATGTAAACTCTTAAAAGGTATATTTGTAGGATTCATTCTAGAGAATAAAGATACTGAAGTTTAAAATTCTAATTTGTTGCTGGTGATAGTTTAAAGGATACTAGTGGCTGATTCAGTATATAAGCCAGTTTTATTTCTGTGTTTTTGCTTTAGATTGTATCCACAAGTACCAGTGGAGTACCTGACACATAGTAGACACAAGTAAGTATTTGTTAAATAAGTTTCTTTTTATAATAGTGTTTCCTTTATTGTTTGACCAAGAACTTTTAAAAATTGAGCTATAGCTTTTTTAAACATTGAAGTGTTCCAAAGTATAGAAACCTTAAGTGAACAGTGCTATACACCACTTAATACAACTGATAGATGTAGGAGGAAGATAAGGGAGGGTCCCCGTTAGAAGCTCCCACTCGCCTGGGCTTGGGGAGGATGGGGTGTAGCCTCAGGAAATTCATGCCATTTGCAGCGGGCAGGAGCCTGGGCTCATCAGTTCCTGTGTGATGACCTGGGATTCAATCTGTGAGGTGGACGCCTGTTAACAGGAACCCCTCTGGCTTTGCAAAGTATTTTTTTCCTTGTTGCCCAGTAAATTCCATTCCCTCTCACCCTGCAAAGTGTCTGCATGCCTAACTTTTCCTGGTCATGTGGCAAGAACCTGGTTTTTTTCCTACAACATTTTGGCACCCAGAACTTGGGACCTGGAGAAGCGTGAGTGAAATGTGGACCGAAAACCTCTCACTTTCATTTCTAAGTATTTTGTTCCTATGACATTTTTCTTCTTTTTTTTTGAGGACAGTAACAGCACCTATCTTTTCGTTTACAATATGGGAGGTGGTCCACACCCACCACAACAGCCACAAGCTTGTCTGCAGGATGGTTGGGCAAGCAGTGGCTCCCCACCCACCTTCCCTCCCAGCTGGGTGGGGTGCATGGCCCTGACTGCCACACATGTGTACAGTATCCAACCGCACAGCAGGAATGAGCCACAGCCACCACCCAGGCCCCAGGGCCGCCTTGGGGGCTCCGGCTCTGCACAGCTGGCTGACCAGACTCCTGCTGGATCCATGTCGGGGGGGGTGGGGGGGAAGGAACCAATTTGAAAAGGAATAAGAAGTTCTTCCCCCAGGCATCTTTCCAACCCTGCACTTTAACTTTTGTTTCCTTTTCTCTATCTAGTCAGCAGTTAATTTTTATGTGAGAGAGTTTTTTTTTTTTTTTCTTTTTGGAAAACATTTTCACCAGGCCAGGACCCCAGTGATCACTGTTTATATTCTCTGTAAAGTTTTAGTTATGAAAAAGGATTTGTGAGATTGGTCTTAAGCGATAGCCAATCCGGTGTGCTTTCCGTGACTTTCTGAATGGTCAGCAACAAACTTTGCTATAGGCCTCCATCTTGTTTTAGGTCCTTGAGAGCATGATGTGTAACCCCCGGCAATGCTTTTTTAAGTGTCTGCACAGCCAAGATTCAATCCTGGCTTAGGAAACGACTCCTTTCTGCTTTGATATCTGTGTGACCTTTGCCTTTTATTGATTCTCTTCCTCTGCATGAACTACCTTGGATTTTCCTTTCCCTGAGCTTTCAGTAAAGTTTGAAAGCCAGAAATATTGGCCGCTTGGCACAGCTAAAGTCAGGTAATAAGGGTGTTAAAAGGATTTTCTTGAAGAGCATTCAGCTTAATTAAAAGTGGATATCCAAATTATAGGTATGTTTAAAAGATCTTAATGTTTTTCTCTTCTGGGATCTTCTTTGGCTGGAAGAAGTGGTTTTTGTTTTGTTTTGTTTTGTTTCATTTTGAGACAGAGTCTCACTCGATTGCCCAGGCTGAAGTGCAGTGGCGCAATCTCAGCTCACTGTAACCTCCGCCTCCCAGGTTCAAGTAATTCTCCTGCCTCAGCCTCCCAAGTAGCTGGAATTACAGGCACCTGCCACTGTGCCCAGCTAATTTTTGTATTTTTAGTAGAGACGGGGTTTCACCATCTTGGCCAGGCTGGTCTTGAACTCCTGACCTGTGATCCACCTGCCTCAGCCTCCCAGTGGAAAAAGTTTTCTTCTCAGTGAACAGAATTCTTTTTCTCCATTTTGCCTGCCACTTTCAATGAATACATGAGAAGGGAGAGACCTCTTTTTTCCTAATGGAACCCCAGGAGAATTAAAAGTGGATAGATCCCTCTCAAAATCTGTTTTTGCCCCCAGTTATGCCTGTGTATTAGGCCTTAGAAGCTATGTGTTTTCCTGGCCCTGTCTCTTAAAGGGCTCCACCAGGAGGCCAATAATCCAAATAGAAGATTGGCAAGCAAAAGATCTTATGGCAACTGGGTTTTCTTCTGCCTGTCTGTGTAATTTTGTGTGTGTGTTGTATTTGTGATGTCTATAAAAATAGCTCAAATTAATTGACCTAAAGGAAGATGAGTGCTTGCATCAAATATTTTTCAAAGGGAAGATAAAAGCTGTGATACTTTTAAATTCATGTGACTTTAATCTTTGAGAAATAAAAACAGCCTTAAAGATTATTGGGGTCAGGTGCGGTGGCTCACGCCTGTAATCCCAACATTTTGAGAGGCCAAGGCATGTGAATCATTTGAGGTCAGGAGTTCGAGACCAGCATGACCAACATGGTGAAACCCCATCTCTACTAAAAAAAAAAAAATACGAAATTAGCCAGATGTGGTGGTGCATGCCTGTAATCCCAAATACTTGGGAGACTAGGGCAGGAGAATCACTTGAACCCGGGAGGCAGAGGTTGCAGTGAGCCGAGATAGTGCCATTGCACTCCAGACTGGGCAACAAGAGCTAAACTCCATCTCAAAAAAAAAAAAAAAAAAAAAAAAAAAAAAAAAATTAATGGTAAAATCCCAGATGTCATCAAAATGTAAGTGAGTAAACTAAATTATGCAGGTCTGATAATAGGTTTGCTAAATGTTTTAAAGTTATAACTGCTTTTTGGGTTTTGAGAATTCTTTGAATTGCCTGCTCCACAAATGATAAGGCCTGGGGATATATAAAATTGACTAGGCCCTTAAGTATGCTAGAAGGAATCAAACCTTGGCTGCACCTACCACATAATTAAAGCTACTGGCTAGGTTTTATATTAAAGTTAAAAATTGCTGGGAGTTACCATTATAACATTATAACGTTAAAGCATGAAACTACTAGAAATAGATTTACATGTTTGGTGTGTAAGAACAGTAAATTTTTTTAGTAAAAGATTATAAAAAGGCATGGAAATATAAATTCTTGCCTAGGGTTAAAGAATTGTTTTAAATTAGGTAAGATAAAGCTAAAGTTCAAACAAGCGGTGGAAGGATTGTAAAAATTAATCTTGCAAAAATTCCATGTGTGAACATATTGACTAAATTCAAAAGGGTATTATATGGTTTTTCTGTAAATTGAGCATTGAAATAAAAGCACAACAAGGTACTCTTAAGGCACTAATCTGCTCTTTATCAAAATTTATAAAGGGTTATAAAACGTTTTTACTTTTCTACATTTGAGTCATTTTGGCAAAATAAATAACTTATGGTAATCTGGAATTCTGTTTCATAACATCAAGTATTTTAAACCTCTGCATATTTAAAAGGCTTCCCAAAATCAAACTTCAGTTTCAAAATTGTCTTTGCTGTTGCCTGGCTTTTGGATGCTACAGAGGGCCCCTGGAGTATTTAAAAGAGAAGTAAACAGGATTATTTGACATGCGTAGCTGCATGGGATTGCCAAAATGGTGTTCAGTCTTCTTTAGGTTATATTTTGGTGGTTAATACTAATATATGTTTGAAAATTGTATGAGATTTCTAAAGTTCTAATGTCTAAAGTATATGCTATCAATCATAATTAAGGTAGTTTTGTTAACTTATTATAAAACACAGAGATAATGAAACTTCTATGTCAATTGTGTTTCTAATTGTAACTACCCTGGACATTTTGTTATTCACAGACAATTGTCTTGTTTCAATCCTTTTCAAAAGATGGTTTATAATAAGCTATAGTACTCTGACAGGTGCTCTCCAATACAGATTTCTGATAACTTTGGAAATGTGACATTGGAATAAAGGAAACATGCACAGGATTCATGAAGAGCCAAAATGTTCACTGATACCAAGCAACACAAGAGTTAACTAAATGGACTGAACTCATAGAAAACTGAAGCAATCTTTTTGACTTTTGCTTGGAATATTGTTGATCCTTGTTTCGTTTTTCAGTGTCAAGGAAATTTATTTTGAAATATTTACAGCCTTTAATAATTGAGTAAAGTATACTCCTCTCAACAAAATTTGGAGTATATTTGTCTCTCTTTCTGCTTGGCTTTTCCAGAATATGGATATTAGTTATCAGTATTTTTTTTTTTTTTTTTTTTTTGAGAGTCAGAGTCTCACTCTAAGGCTGGAGTGGAGTGGCACAATCTTGGCTCACTGCAACCTCCACATCCCGGGTTCAAGCAATTATCCTGCCTCAGCCTCCCAAGTAGTTGGGATTACAGTGTGCACCACCATGCCCAGCTAATTTTTATATTTTTAGTAGAGATTGGATTTCACCAGGTTGGCCAGGCAGGTCTTGAACTGTGGACCTCAGGTGCTCCTCCTGCCTCAGCCTCCCAAAGTGCTGGGATTCCAGGCATGAGTCACAGTGCCTGTCTGTTATGAGTGTTCTTAACTCATGGCAATATAGTTGTTTGAATCATTGCAATAAGAATCTATTTTCTTTTGCAACAGGATGCAATTGGAGAAACTGGTTGTTTTACCAAGGCTTTAACTGGAAGGGTATATGCTTTCCTTTAAGGCATCAAGTTCAACTTGCTGATAAAAGCCCCTTGAGAAAACTGGTCTCATACCTTTGTCTATTCAGTCCTTATAATTTTTCTGACATGTAGTAAGTAAAGAATGTCACTTCCTGACAGACCCAGGAGCTCCAAGTTTATCTTGGAACCTTAAGAGGAGAGGATTACCCAACTCACAGGTATTTGAGGGTACAAACCCATGGCTGGACTTGGCTTTAAAAGGTCTTATCTGAGATTCCTTGTGGAACAGAGTTCCATCAAAGCCAATCTAAAATTCCTGTTTCTGAAAGAAATAATTATTCTTGCTGCATTTTATGCAAATAATCAGGCCAAGTATAAGACTAAAGTCTATTTTGCAAACTCGGTCCTATCATGATTTGTTTTTTTTACAAAAATGAGGACTGAAGAGAGAGAAATTATGTTTCAAAACTTATCATACCTTTGTCATTAGATTCTACATTCATTAGCTGTTTTTAAGATTTTGCCTACATTTTAGACTAACCCTTCTTGTTCCTGTGAACTGACCAGCAATCTCCAGCTCCAGTTCAGAAGGAACAAGAGGGTTGAGTAATGTAAAAATCTAGATCAATATTCTAGTTCTATGTAATTATCCTGCAGATCCTTCCAGGTCATGGGAATAAATAGGATGTTTATCACTTGCAGGTTTCCTTTTTGGGAAAGTAAGAATAAGGGAGCTAACCAGAGCCAAGCACCCAAGCACCATGCACCCAAATCTTAGCAAGTATAACTATAGCGACAAGTTATCTGGGCATATCACAAGACATCCTTTTCCTTCCCTTGTTGGAGGAGGACTCCATTCCACAGCTATACCCTAGCATTTGGCTTATGATAAGGAGTCCATGCAACTCCTCCTGAGACACATTTTGTCCCAAATTCAATTCCAAGCTTTGATTCAAAACCCTAGGAAGAAAAAATGGATCTGAGGGATCCAGAGTCAAACGATAATAGAAGTTAAAAGGTGACCGGGCATGGTGGTTCATGCCTGTAATCCCAGCACTTTGGGAGGCCGAGGCGGGTGGATCACGAGGTCAGGAGATTGAGACCATCCTGGCTAACACGGTGAAACCCCATCTCTACTAAATATACAAAAAATTAGCCAGGCATCATGGCGGGCACCTGTAGTCCCAACTACTTGGGATGCTGAGGCAGGAGAATGGTGTGAACCTGGGAGGAGGTGGAGCTTGCAGTGAGCGGAGATCACACCACTGCACTCCAGCGTGGGTGACAGAGTGAGACTCTGTCTCAAAAAAAAAAAAGGTTAAAAAGCATGACTGATTCCTGCCAATTAGGCCAATCTTCCCATTTCATGGATAAAGGTCATGCTAGTATCCACGGCATAAATGAGGTCTAGGGAATTCAAAGGCTACTGACAGCAGGGGAGGTAGGGTGTAAGTGGGTAAGAGCAGATACTCCCACTCCCTGCCCCCCCACCCTGTTAACATGGGTGAAAGCCACTTTGACACTCATGACCCTGTTGCAGTTGCCAGGACTTGGGGATACAATAATGGAGGAAAGAAAGAGCAATGCCTCGCTTTTTCTCTCTCTCATGTACCCCAGTTATTTGCTAGGAAGAGATGAGAACCAGGGATGCCTGCTCCCCTCTTTCTAGATCATTAGGCATTCATCTTCAGTCTGTACCCCTTTCGAATGCATCCCAACCCCTGGGACTCCTTTGAAACAGGAGTCTTTTTTCCTTTCTCCTCCTCTGTCCTCTCTTAGATAGGTAATTGTGTCTCTGTACTACAGGACACTCTCCTCAGATGCATCCTCCAATCTTGCCAGAGTTAATTTCCCAAACCTTAGACTGGTTGGCTTAGGATTGGTCTCGGGGGAAAGGAACCCAGAAGCCTGACATGCCGACAAAATGGGAAAAGATTTTTTACCGGCTGGGCTTTTGGCCTCTCTCTCCCTGTGCAAATTGGTAAAAGGCCGTGGGATTTTTAGGCTGTCCTTACTCCACCCTTTATTCATTTCGATGCATGTTTTCTAATAACTCGAATTGTCTCTTCTCCCCTTCAGGCCATCAGACTCTAAATGGTCATGCAACTGGGGCCTCAAACGATGGCTCTTTTTGCCAGGGACACTTAGATAGTCCTCTGATGGAGCTCTAGCTAATGTTTTCCCCAAACAGCACTCCCTGTCAGCAGGAAGCAGTTAAGATCGTTCTTTGTCCTTATCCTTATCCTAACAGCACTTAGATGTACTTCTTTAGTGGGAGGAATGACAGACATAGGAGGAAGATAAGGGGAAGGGTCCCCGGAGAATCTCTGACCAGCCTGCGCACTGGGAGGATGGAGTGGAGCCTTGTGAAGTTCATACCATTTGCAGTGGGGAGGAGTCTGAGTTCTTCAGTTCCTATATGGTGACCTGGGATTCAGTCTGTGAGATGGGGCCTGTTAACAGGAACTCCTCTTGCTTTGCTGAGAGTTTTTTTCCTTTTTGCCCAGTAAATTCCATTTCTCCTCACTCTGCAAACTGTTTGTGTGCCTAACTTTTCCTGTTCATGTGTCAGGAACTCATTTTTTTCTACAACATAACACCACCCAAATCAGGATTTATAACATTTCCAACACTCCATAGAACTCCCTTATGATTCCTCCTAGTCAGCACCTAAATCATCCCACCTCACCCACCCCTCATTAGCCACTATTCTGATCTCTATAACATAGACTACTCTTTCGGATTTTGAACTTCTTATGAAGGAAATCATATGGTATGTCACTCACTATTTTTCAATTTGTTGCCATCCTGGCCTTAATTTGTGAGGCTTTTTGATACTTGAAAGAGATATTTCCCACCCTCTATTTTAAAAGACTTTTCTTATGGGATAACCTAATAACAGTGTGGAAAATGTTTTTTATTATACAGTTTTATACATTAAAGATGTCATTGATCTTTAGACTTCAAAGACAGGTTGTGCTTACCATAAGGATAAACCAAAATCAGCATAAGTTTTATCCTCCATCATTGTAGCACAACTTGGTACTTCTAAAATGACAGCCAAGTTAATTTGCTGTGATTTTTTTATTAAAACAGACCTGGAAATTCCCTGAGAAGTTTGGGCCAATTACAAACTTAGAAGCACAGTCCCCACCCTAATTTCTAAAGCCAACTGCATGTTTAAAGAGTCCCCCAAAACAGGTTAGTTTTGATAATTTGCTATAAGGACTCCAATAACTCACTGAAAGCTGTTATACTCATGGTTATGGTTTATTAAAGGGAAGGGGTATAGGTTAATATCAGCCAAAGAAAGACACACATGGAACATTGTCCAGGAGAGTTTCAAATGTGAAATTTCACTTGACTTCTAGCCATGAAATCAGGGTATCACTGTTCTGTCATCTACATGGGACAGCATGTATATAGTGTTGCAAATCAGGGACGTTTACCTGAGTATAGTGTCCAGTGGTTTTTTTGGGGGGAGGCTTCGTCATATAGGCATAATTGATTGATTGTTGCCCATTTGGTTAATCTTAGAATCCAGGACCATTGATACTATGATGCTGTGTGACCCAAAGCTCCCCACTTAAGTTATATTGTTGGTACTTTTGGTTGTCTAGCCCCCAAAATAGAACTTTATATGTGTGGCTAGTCCCCACCCTAAATTACCTTGCTAGATACCTAGTTTGACCCAAGTCCTCCAGACAGACAATCCTATAAGGCTAGGCCTTCTCTTTTGAGCAAGCCCAAATTCTTTACTTACTACATGTCTTTTGAATCTCTACTTCTCTATATGGAGAATTTGTTGCTTTTAAACCCTAAAATTAAATTCTTTTTTCAAAATGCATCCCCTCAGTGATTAGTTCCATGAGTTTTTATTTTGAAAAACTCTGAACGATCATGAAGTATCTCAACATATTTGACAAGAGAATTAATATCAAAGTAAGGGTACTAACATTTTCTTTCCCCGCTAATTGTCTAATACATATAAGTATGAGAATTCTGCCAAGATTACTAAACTTGAGCATTCCTTTTAAAGTTGGGCAATACTTACAAAATAAAATTGAGAGTTTCCCAGTAGACTCTAATGCCAGAACTGACAATGAATGGAAAACGAGGCCAAGTAGCAGCATTTCAGTTATTTTCAGGTTTGGGGGTTGGGCAAGCATACAACACTCCCTCAAGAAAGAATGAAACTCCTAAAGAACTCTATAAGAAACAGTAAATTTCTCAAAAATTATATCTAAATTTTGAAAAAAATATTATTTTATGTAAATGTGTTGAAGAGTAATCACTATGGAACTATTACTATTATAGTAAAAGTGAAATTAAAATATTTAAAAGTTAAGGGGCTGCTTAGTATTATTCATGTCAAGTTTCTGTTTAAAATAATTTTCAATAACTATTTTGATAGATTTAGTACGCTTCCGTGTTTAGATATGAGTTGCCAGGTTTTTCTTTCCTTGTTAAGATATTTAACAAGTTCTGTGTTTCTACAGAACTTAAATGGATGAAACAGGCTGGAGACTGAAATGCCACCTTAGCAGCTTGAACAGGAATAGGGAAATTGAAGTCAATCAAATCACAGGCCAGGAAGGCAGCTTTTACAGAATTATGGGTCAGGATGGGCAAGGTTCAAGTCAGGCGTAAGATGCGGATTTCATAGACTCAAGAAGCTGAAACTAAAATATTTATTTAGCTAGCTCTCTTGGTTAAGTTGAATTTTCATCCATTAATTCAATTGATATATATTAAGCAACTACTATGAGTTGGCAAAGTAACAAGACAAGAAAACGATGTTGCAGCTTTTACAGATGATAGCTGACTTGCTGAACACCTGCTTGCTGTTTCCCAGGCATTGTGCTATGCTCTTCTTTCTGATACTTAAGTTTATTAATTATTATCTAGGTTAAACAAATAAGGAAATTGAGTCTCTGACACATTTACCATTTAACTGAAAGAAAACATCTCAGAGCCACTTGGCCTATGCTCTAAAGTGGAAACTTCTTCCTGTCAAAGGCCCGTGCTAGTTGTGGTGGTCACAGTTTCTCAGTGATAGAAAAAGTATCTTTATCTTCTCTATCACTTTCAGCTTCTGTGGTGGATACAGAACCACATCTTTTGGCAAACTGTGAAATTTCATAAAGAAGGGCAACCTCAGGACTGATGACAAACCAATTATGGGTTACTTTATTTTTTTCTTTATTAAAAAGACTTTTTTTTTCCACCTAAGATATCAGTATTTTCTAGAAAACGAGATGCTCAGTCTGATTACAGCTCTATCACTTGTTTATTTTGCCATTATGCAGAGGAAAAAAATAGGGATAATTAATTTTAGCATATCAGTATTTAAACTATATATTCAAGATTGTATTAAAATAAGATCTTCCCTAAGAATGTGATATTGGTTTCACTAATATCTCATTTTAAAATGTAAAATCTTAGTACAATTCATTAATGAACAAAGTGAAACATTGTCCTTGCCTGAACATAAAGTCTCAGATTTAAATACTCTGCACAGACTTGGCTATTTAACGACTAAAGTGAATTTTTACAAATAATTACTGACATAGATGCTCTTTGGGAGAATGTCTCCTTTTTTTAACGTTCACAAAGACACAGCAAGGCCTTTTAAATACATACATAAGCCAGACAAGATTAAGTGGCAATTTTATTATGTATGTAGCACTAATTATTGTTTTTTCTTTTATGAAAGCAGAAAGAATGTAATATCCTCTTGTAGTTTGAGACTCTGAAAGTGGACAACTATATTCTAGAAATAGCAAGTTTGTGTGTTGAGACGACCTTCCACCTGGTATGAGTAGGGGTTACCAATACCTACAGCTGACATCAGTCTCAGAATTTTGTCTTTTTCTGTTTAGCTATCTTCTGACCTGATGGAACCAACTCAACTTGCCAGATGTCACAAGTTTAAAAAATAACATTTTAAAAAGCAATGTTTACTAAAAATATAAATGTAGTTTTTATGTTGAGTAAGCATAGCTTTTGACATATCCAAAATTAAACTTTATTTTTTTGTCTTACAGTTTCTTTAAATTCTACTTGGTGCTGGAGGTGGCTGGAGTTGATTGGTGGGGATTTCCTGTACTTAGATGAAAATTCTGGTGGGATCTATGTTGTTTGCTTTTAAGTAATATAACATTTCATAATCGTTGTAGGTCACAAACACTATTCCAATTATACTCTTGCAACTAGACTATAGTACTACGCAATAATAAAAATTCAGAGTTGAATTTAGTATTAATTCGTTTCCTTTTACCCCAGCATAAGCCTACTTCAGGCTGAGAGCCCACACTGAGGAAGTAGAGTGGACCTTCTTCTCTTTCCTTTCTCCATATCACAACATCCTCCCACCCCACTTATCTCTGTCATTTCCAAGGCTACACATGTCCCTTAGTAGTTGGGGGATTGAGAAAAGATCAGGAAATCAGGAGATATAGGAAGCTTCTCTCTCTTTATTTATTTACTCATTTATTTGAAACAGAGTCTCGCTCTGTCTCCCAGGCTGGAGTGCACTGGTGTCATCTCAGCTCACTACAACCTCTGCCACCTGGGCTCAAGCAATTCTCATACCTCAGCCTCCCTAGTAGCTGGGATTACAAGCTTGCATCACCATGCCTAGCTAATTTTTGTATTTTTAGTAGAGAAGGGGTTTCAACATGTTGGCCAAGCTAGTCTCAAGCTCCTGGCCTCAAGTGATCCACCTGCCTCTGCCTCCCACAAGTGCTGGGATTACAGGTGTGAGCCACTGTGTCTGGTCAGATATAAGAAATTTCTTGCTTGGTTGCAAAGCCCAGAGGTCTCCTTCTCTGGATCTAAAGACAAGGGTTCCTGGCAAGTTCTAGTAAAGGATTAAAACAAACTTTTTCTTGGGAAACACTTTTGAGGACTCTTTGAAGGTTCCCAACTAGACCCTCCCAACTCCTGCATTTCTCTGGCTGATGCATCTTTCTTTCCTCCACTCCTGGGAAATCTGCTGTGCACCTACACTTTCTTTATTGAGGGGAATTCCTTACTCCTCCAGATGGTTTTATTGGAGAGAACCTGTGATGGTTAATTTCACGTGTCAACTTGACTTGCCTAAGGCATGCCCAGATAGCTAGTAAAACATTATTTCTGGGTGTGTCTTTGGGGGTACCTCCAAAAGAGATTAGTATTTTTATTGCTAGTCTGAGTAAAGAAGATCCACCCTCGACAATATGGGCATAACCAATGTGTAGACCTTCCTGATAGAACAAAAAGTCATAAGCAGAGCAAATTTGCTCTCTTCTGGAGCTGGGACACCAATCCTCTCCTCCTGTTGCACATCAGTGCTTCTGGTTTTTGGGCCTTGGACTCTGGCACTTACACCAGCACCCCACTCCCACCTCCACTTCTCCCTGGTTTTTGGCCTCAGAGTGGGAGTTACACTATTGGCTTCCCTGATCCTCAGGCCTTTGGACTCAGACTGAATCACACTACTGGCTTTTCTGGTTCTCCAGCTTGCAAACAGTGTATTTTCGGACTTCACAATATCCATAATCACATGAGCTAATTCCCATAATAAATCCCCTCATCTATATCTATGTCTGTATCACCCATATCTATCTATCTATCTATCTATCTATCTATCTATCTATCTATCTATCTAGTCTATCAATCATCTGTCTATATATCCTATTTACTCTGTTTCTCTGGAGATCTGGGAAACTTCACTAATATAGAACCCAGAATGACCTACACTAGGGATTTTATATTCAGAACAACTTAAATCTATACTCCTGGTAAATAATTTTAAAATATAAACAAAATTCAAACCAAAATAGAATGATCCACTCTAACTCTCCTTTTGGTGGCTTGCATTCCTTGCCCTAACAAGCTTTAAGAATGAAGGCCAGTCTTAAAGCAACAGTACTCTCCTGACTCTACCACCAAGCGGACAGTCATCCTCTTAGCCTCTAAATTACCTGAGGTGAGGTTAGACCCCAATCTGCAGTCCACTTTAGCTTTTTCTTGTGTCAGTGCAACACTACTTCTTTGGGTTTTCTTTTTTTTTTTTCCAATGAAATTTTTTTTGTAGAGACAGGGACTCATTATGTCTGATCTCCAACTCCTCACCTCAAGCAATCCTCCCATGTCAGTCCCCCAAAGTGCTGGGATTACATGTGTGAGCTATCAAATCCAGCCTTGGGTTTTCTAACTGCATAAAACACATCTTAAAATTTTTCTATAGTCCCCTTGTGATCCCCCTTGCTTCCCTTGAGTTTAGAAGGTAATACTCACATATGCCTATTCCCTAGAGCGGGTAGGTACTCACAACACTGTAACGGCTCTCCCAAGAAGTTTCTCCTCTACTTTCTCTGACACTTTTTAAAAAATAGCTTTGGTTTGGTTGCAGGCTCAAAGAATCATGTAACAGTTTCTTGGATCAATTTCTTTAGTACACCTGTATATGTAGGGAAGAATGTATCTCATTCTCACTTATGTGTCTTATCATCTATTGGTGCCTCAATGGAAACTAGGACAGGCAGAAAGAAGCCTGTTCTAAGATCCTTTTAGAAATATAGGCACGAATAAGCAGACACATTATAGAACCTAGGTGAAAGCAGCATTATTATATATCAGACCAGTGTTTAAATATTTCTTAAATTTTTGTCATTTTCCCCATCTATATTTACCCATATCTTTGTTCAAAAGTTCATAATCTGTAACAACTACTGTTGAAGTCACTTGTCTCTGATTTGGGTTTTATCCCAGTTAAATGTGTTCTTCAAAATACCTTTGGATTGGTTGATCTGAAATGCAAATATTATCTTGTCACCTCTCTGCTTTAAATCTTTCAAAATTTCCCAATAGCCTTACCTCTTACTTTGAGAAGAGGCGTGCTTCTCAAACTTCAGAGTATGTAAAATGATCCGGGAATCTGGTAAAATGCAGATTCTATTAGAATAACGTTTGGAGTGGGGTTCCTAACTCTGCATTAAAAAAAAAAACCAAAACTCTGAGGTGGTACTGATGCCAAAATCATAGAGAAATTTTGACTCCTTAGCTCTGCTATATGAAGACCTAGTCTATATCTCTGATTTCATCTCTTATCCGTAGCCACAATTCATGCTTTCCTAGCATTATGTTACCTTTAAAAATCATGCTGTTTCATGTCTTGTGACGGTTTCCTTTTTCCTTTTCTTTCTCTTTTTTTTTAATTGATGATTTACATGTAGTAGTAACTGGCTGAGATCTTTTTTTCCCTTCAAGGTTTCTTCAGCTCAGAAAGCAGTACTTGTATTCACAAGCTGAGCTAAGTGTTTTATATTTGTTTCTTGTAGCGTCTGTAGCAAATTACCACAAACTAGATGACTTAAAACAACAGAAATGTATTCTCTCCCAGCTCTGAAGGCCAGAAGCATGAAATCAAAGCATCAGGAGGGCAATGCTCCCTCTATGGTTTTAAGGGAAAATCTGTTCCTTGCCTCTTCCATCTTCTGCTGCCTCCAGTAGTTCCTTGTCTTGTGGCCAAATCACTGCAATCTCTGCCTCTGTGGTCATGTTACTGTCTCATATGTCTTAAAACTCTCTACCGAATATTTATTTTTTGGAAAAGCATATCATTGCATAAGGGCTCGCCCAGATAATCCAGAATAAATTCCTCCTCGCAAGACCCTTAACTTAATCACATCTTTCGCCATATAAAGCAATATTCACAGATAGGGGGATAAGGATGTGGCCTTTCTGCAGGACCCCATTCAGCCAACTACATGCCTCTTTTAGAGTGCATGGTATCACTAGAATAATAGCTCCTATGTATTGGGGGCTTATGTGCCAGCCTCTAATAGCCTTTTACTTAGGTAATAAAAACGTGAATAAACCCTTTGAGCAGCCCCTTCTCTTGCACCCAGTCCACTTTGAGAACAGACTCAGAACTTCTGGCATTCTCTGCAAAAGCAAGTCCAACTTCAAAAACATTGGTCAGTAATGTAAATGTTATGAAATTTTCTTGGGGAAACTTGTACACACAAAGCAAACTATAAGTAACCTTCTTTATCAGATGTCTCTGTAAATCCCTTTAAAAATATTTTTTGGAAGACAGTGTGGTGATTCCTCAAGGATCTAGAACCAGAAATACCATTTGACCCAGCAATCCCATTACTGGGTATATACCCAAAGGATTATAAATCATTCTACTATAAAGACACATACACACCTATGTTTATTGCGTCACTGTTCATAATAGCAAAGACTTGGAACCAACCCAAATGCCCATCAGTGATAGACTTGATAAAGAAAATGTGGCACATATACACTATGGAATACATGCAGCCACAAAAAAAAAAAAAAAAAAAAAAAAAAAGAGTTAATGTCCTTTGCAGGGATATGGGTGAAGCTGGAAACCATTATTCTCAGAAAACTGACACAAAAACAGAAAACCAAACACCACATATTCTCACTCATAAGTGGTAGTTGAACAATGAGAACACATGGACACAGGGAGGGAACAACACACCAGGGCCTGTTGGGGGGTAGGGGGTCGGGGGAGGGATAGCATTAGGAGAAATACCTAATGTAGATGACGGGTTGATGAGTGCAGCACACCAACATGGCACATGTATATCTGTGTAACAAATCTACATATTTTTCACATGTACCCCAGAACTTAGAGCATAATAAATTTAAAAAAATTTTTTCTTCAGCCAGATGTGATGGTGTGAGCCTGTAGTCCCAGCTACTTGGAGGACTGAGGAGGGAGGATCACTTGCAACCAAGAGTTCAAAGCCAGCCTGGGCAACATAATGAGGCGCCATTTCTAATTTTACAAATCTCTTTCTTCATCCCTACAGGATCTCAAGTCCCATTTTGTACTGAGCTATTTTGCTGCAGTACAACAGTAAAACAAAATTAGTAAGACAGTAAACTTTAGTTCATTCTTTTACAGTTGGTAGCCCATGTATTTTAAACATCACAATTTTAGGAAGTAGGATTTTGTAGAGATAGGAAGAAACTAAATAACTTATTCAGTGTTACACAAGTAGTGAGTAGTAGTGCTAGATTCAAATCCAGATCTTCTAGTGCCCAAGTCTTATGATTTTAACCATTATTTAAACATGGTGCTTTAACATTGTATTGTATTATACTATCAATTCTGTGCTTGATCCTTAGGTGAATGTTGCCAAGGAGAAGTCTGTCATTCAGGATCACCTAAAAGTATTAACGAATCAGAATCTCTAGGAGTGGGGTCAGATTCTATACTTTTAACAACATCCCTGATAATTCTTATACACATGAGCATTTAAGAGACCACTGCATTTGACTATAATAGTGTCAATAGTAAAGCCTATGCCTTATTTATCTTTGTGGTTATTTATCTTGTTATTAGTAACTTGTACAGTGTCAAGTTTAGAGTAAGTATAAAAGTAAGTTCGTTGAATTAAAGCAATCTGACTTAGGGCTCCTTTTAATACCCTTCATAAAGACTCCTTTCAGAATCTGAAGTGGAGCTGAATATTTATGTGAAGATTAAGTGACTTTAGATGGAAGATTTAGAAGAAACCAAAACAGAAAACTTGCAGGTTACTAGACTACTTGGAAATCTAGCAATGTCTTGTGCTTGCATGGTATTAAATCTAGATGAACCTTCAGTCAGCTTTAGAGCTTGGACCCTTGTGATACGCTGTTGAATGACCCTGACTCCAGATAAAGATTTATCCAAAGGGCATTCACCTTCTTTTTCCACTAACAAATTACTCTTAAGAGGATGGTTCTTCAGAAAAACTCTGGTAAAATGTTCTAGATAAGGAAACAAGAGTTTTCAGTAATTACCACCTCCATAGGAGAAAAATTAGCAATAAACTGACTACATGGAGCCTCCTTGTGATGGTTAATTTGATGTCAACTTGACAGGGCCCAGATTAATTATTTCTGAGTGCTCAGATTATTATTATTAATTATTATTTATATTAATGTTAATTATTATTATTTCTGAGTACCCAGATTAATTATTATTTCTGGATGCATCTGCAAAGATGCTTCCCTTTGAACCTGCAAACTCTGTAAAGTAAGTGGTCCTCTCCTCTGTGAGTGGGCATCATCAAATCCATTGAGGACCTGAATAAAACAAAAAGCAGCAGAAGGAGGAATTTCCTCCTTTTTTATTCCACCTCATTGCTGAGCTAAGATATCTTATATCTTTTCCTGCCATGGACTGCGATTTATACCATCAGCTCCCCTGGTTTTAGGCCTATGGGACTTGGACTTATTTACACCTCTGGAACTCCTGCGCCTGCAGCTTGCAGATGACAGAAAATGAGACATGTCAGTCTCCATAATTGGGTGAGCCAATTCCTCAAAATAAACAAACAAATAAGTAGTGAACGGTTATCTCCTATTGATTCTGTTTTTCTGGAGAACCTTGGCTAATACACCCCTAAATTGTGGAATACAATTCATAATTCAAGAAACAACACATTTCATTGGGAAAGAACTTTAAAAAACAGAGCTAAATGAAGCATCTCAGGTTCAAGCTCTCCCCACTGCCACATCCTTTCTTCTAATATAACATAACCTGCTCTGAATTTAATTATATTTCATAATTTGGGATTGAGAATGAGTATGGGAAGACCCACCAAACCTTCCATACAGTGATAATACTATTATTATTATTATTATTATTATTATACTTTAAGTTCTAGGGTACATGTGCACAACGTGCAGTTTGTTACATAGGTATACATATGCCATGTTGGTTTTCTGCACCCATCAACTCGTCATTTATGTTAGGTATTTCTCCTAATGCTATCCCTCCCCCAACCCCTCACCCCCCGACAGGCCCTGGTGTGTGATGTTCCCCGCACTGTGTCCATGTGTTCTGACTGTTCAACTCCCAGCTATAAGGGAGAACATGCGGTGTTTGGTTTTCTGTCCCTGTGATAGTTTCCTTAGAATGATGGTTTCCAGTTTCATCCATGACCCTGCAAAGGACATGAACTCTTCCTTTTTTATGGCTGCATAGTGTTCCATGGTGTATATGTGCCACATTTTCTTAATTCAGTCTATCATTGACAAATATTTGGGTTGGTTCCAAGTCTTTGTTGTTGTGAATAGTGCCACAATAAACATATGTGCATGTGTCTTTATAGTAGCATGATTTATACCCCTTTGGGTATATACCCAGTAATGGAATGGCTGGGTCAAATGGTATTTCTAGTTCTAGATCCTTGAGGAATCGCCACACTGTCTTTCCACAATGGTTGAACTAGTTTACACTCCCACCAACAATGTAAAAGTGTCCCTATTTCTCCACATCTTCTCCAACATCTGTTGTTTCCTGATTTTTTAATGATCGCCATTCTAACTGGCATGAGATAGTATCTTATTGTGGTTTTCATTTGCATTTCTCTGATGACCAGTGATGATGAGCATTTTTTCATAAGTCTGTTGGCTGCATAAACGTCTTCTTTTGAGAAGTGTCTGTTCATATCCCTTGCTCACTTTTTGATGGGGTTGTTTGTTTTTTTCTTGTAAATTTGTTTAAGTTCCTTTTAGATTCTGGATATTACCTTTTGTCAGATAGGTAGATTGTAAAATTTTTTTTCCCATTCTGTATGTTGCCTGTTCACTGTGATATTGTTTCTTTTGCTGTGCAGAAGCTCTTTACTTTAATTAGATCCCATTTGTCTATTTTGGCTTTTGTTGCCATTGTTTTGAGTGTTTTAGTCATGAACTCTTTTCCCGTGCCTATGTCCTGAATGGTATTGCCTAGGTTTTCTTCTTGGGTTTTTATGGTGTTAGGTCGTACATTTAAGTCTTTAATCCATCTTGAGTTACTTTTTGTATATGGTGTAAGGAAGGAGTTCAGCTTTCTACATATGGCTAGCCAGTTTTCCCAGCACCATTTATTAAATAGGAAATCCTTTTCCCATTGTTTGTTTTTGTTAGGTTTGTCAAAGATCAGATGGTTGTAAATGTGTGGTGTTATTTCTGAGGGTCCTGTTCTGTTCCATTGGTCTATATATCTGTCTTGGTACCAGTACCAGTACCATGCTGTTTTGGTTACTGTAGCCTTGTAGTATAGTTTGAAGTCAGGTAGCATGATGCCTCCAGCTTTGTTCTTTTCGCTTAGGATTGTCTTGGCTATATGGACTCTGTTTGTCTATTATTGGTGTATAGGAATGCTTGTGATTTTTGCACATTGATTTTGTATCCTGAGACTATGCTGAAGTTGCTTATCAGCTTAAGTAGATTTGGGGCTGAGACGATGGGATTTTCTAAATATACAATCATGTCATCTGCAAACAGAGACAATTTGACTTCCTCTTTTCCTAATTGAATACCTTTTATTTCTTTCTCTTGCCTGATTGCCCTAGCCAGAACTTCCAGCACTATGTTGAATAGGAGTGGTAAGAGAGGGCATCCTTGTCTTGTGCCAGTTTTCAAAGGGAATGCTGCCAGGTTTTGCCCATTCTGTATGACATTGGCTGTAGGTTAGTCATAAATAGCTCTTATTATTTTGAGATATGTCCCATGTATACCTAGTTTATTGAAAGTTTTTAGCATGAAGGGCTGTCGAATTTTGTCGATGGTCTTTTCTGCATCTTTGAGATAATCATGTGGTTTTTCTTGTTGGTTCTGTTTATGCAGTGGATTGATTTGCGTATGTTGAATCAGCCTTGCATCCCAGGGATGAAGCTGACTTGATCGTGGTGGATAAGCTTTTTGATGTGCTGCTGCATTCGGTTTGTCAGTATTTTATTGAGGATTGTTGCATCAATGTTCATCAGGGATAGTGGCCTAAAATTGCATTTTTTTGGTATCTACCAGGCTTTGGTATCAGGATGATGCTGGCTTCATAAAATGAGTTAGAGAGGATTGCCTCTTTTTCTATTAATTGGAATACTTTCAGAAGGAATGGTACCAGCTCCTCTTTGTAGCTCTGGTAGAATTCACCTGTGAATCTGTCTGGTCCTGGACTTTTTTTGGTTGATAGGCTATTAATTATTGCCTCAATTTCAGAACCTGTTATTGGTATATTCAGAGATTCAACTTCTTCTTTGTTCAGTCTTGGGAGGGTGTATGTGTCCATGAATTTATCCATTTCTTATAGATTTTCTAGTTTATTTGCATAGGAGTGCTTATCGTATTCTCTGATGGTAGTTTGTATTTCTTTGGGATCAGTGGTGATATCCCCTTTATCATTTTTTATTGCATCTGTTTGAGTCTTTCTTTTCTTCTTTATTAGTCTTGCTAGCGGTCTATCTATTTTGTTGATCTTTTCAACAAATCAGCTCCTGGATTCATTGATTTTTTTGAATGGTTTTTTTATGTCTCTATCTCCTTCAGTTCTGCTCTGATCTTAGTTATTTCTTGCCTTCTGCTAGCTTTTGAATGTGTTTGCTCTTGCTTCTCTAATTCTTTTAGTTGTGATGTTAGGGTGTTGATTTTAGATATTTCCTGCTTTCTCTTGTGGGCATTTAGTGCTATAAATTTCCCTCTACACACTGCTTTAAATGTGTCCCAGAAGTTCTGGTGTGTTGTGTCTTTGTTCTCTTTGGTTTCAAAGAACATCTTTATTTCTGCCTTCATTTCGTTATTTACCCAGTAGTCATTCAGGAGTAGGTTGTTCTGTTTCCATGTAGTTGTGTGGTTTTGAGTGAGTTTCTTAATTCTGAATACTAATTTGATTGCACTATAGTCTGAGAGACAGTTTGTTGTGATTTCTGTTCTTTTACATTTGCTGAGGAGTGCTTTACTTCCAACTGTGTGGTCAGTTTTGGAATAAGAGCAATGTGGTGCTGAGAAGAATGTATATTCTGTTGATTTGGGGTGGAGAGTTCTGTAGATGTCTGTTAGGTCCACTTGGTCCAGAGCTGAGTTCAAGTCCTGGATATCCTTGTTAACCTTCTGTCTTATTGTCTGTCTAATATTGACAGTGGGATGTTTAAGTCTCCCATTATTATTGTGTGGGAGTGTAAGTCTCTTTTTAGGTCTCTCAGGACTTGCTTTATGAATCTGGGTGCCCCTGTATTGCATGCATGTATATTTAGGATAGTTAGCTCTTCTTGTTGAATTGATCCCTTTACCATTATGTAGTGGCTTTCTTTGTCTCTTTTGAGCTTTGTTGGTTTAAAGCCTGTTTTATCGGAGACTAGGATTGAACCCACTGCTTTTTTTTTTGCTTTCCGTTTGCTTGGTAGATCTTCCTCCATCCCTTTATTTTGAGCCTATGTGTGTGTTTGGA
Source organism: Macaca thibetana thibetana (assembly GCF_024542745.1). Classification (NCBI taxonomy): domain Eukaryota; kingdom Metazoa; phylum Chordata; class Mammalia; order Primates; family Cercopithecidae; genus Macaca; species Macaca thibetana. Next base: position 97,982,973 of record NC_065581.1, read on the forward strand.
CATGAGATGGTTCTCCTGAATGAAGCAAACAGATGGGTCTTGACTCTTTATCCAATTTGCCAATCTGTGTCTTTTAATTGGGGCATTTAGCCCATTTACATTTCAGGTTAATATTGTTATGCTTGAATTTGATCTTGTCATTATGATGGTAGCTGGTTATTTTGCCCATTAATTGATGCAGTTTCTTCATAGCATTGATGGTCTTTGCCATTTGTCATGTTTTTTCAGTGGCTGGTACCAATTGTTCTTTCCATGTTTAGTGCTTTCTTCAGGAGCTCTTGCAAGGCAGGCCTGATGGTGACAAAATCTCTCAGCATTTGCTTGTCTGTAAAGGATTTTATTTTTCCTTCACTAATGAAGCTTAGTTTGGCTGGATATGAGATTCTGGGTTGCAAATTCTTTTCTTTAAGAATGTTGAATATTGGCCCTACTCTCTTCTGGCTTGTAGGAATTCTGCTGAGAGATCCACTGTTAATCTGATGGGCTTCCCTTTATGGGTAACCTGACCTTTCTCTCTGCTGCCGTTAACATTTTTTCCTTCATTTTGACCTTGGTGAATCTGACAATTATGTGTCTTGGAGTTCCTCTTCTCGAGGAGTATCTTTGTGGTATTCTCTGTATTTCCTGAATTTGAATTCTGGACTGCCTTTCTAGGTTAGGGAAGTTCTGCTGGATAATATCCTGAAGAGTGTTTTCTAACTTGATTCCATTCTCCCCGTCACCTTCTGATACACCAATCAAATGTATATTTGGTGTTTTCACATAGTCCTGTATTTCTTGGAGGCTTTGTTTGTTTCTTTTCCCTCTTTTTTCTCTAATCTTGTCTTCTCTCTTTATTTCACTAATTTGATCTTCAATCACTGATATCCTTTCTTCCACTTGATTGAATTGGCTATTGGAGCTTTTGCATGGGTCATGAACTTCTTGTGCTGTGGGTTTCAGCTCCATCAGGTCATTAAAGGTCTTCTCTACACTGTTTATTCTAGTTAGCCATTTTTCTAACCTTTTTTCAAGGTTTTTAGCTTTTTTGGTGATGGTTAGAACATACTCCTTTAGCTCAGAGAAGTTTGTTATTACCGACCTTATGAAGCCTACTTCTGTCAACTTGTTGAAGTCATTGTCCATCCAGTTTTGTTCTGTTGCTGGTGAGGAGCTGAGATCCTTTGGAGGAGAAGAGGCACTCTGGTTTTTGGAATTTTCTGCTTTTGTGCTCTGGTTTCTCCCCATCTTTGTGATTTTATCTAACTTTGGTCCTTGATGTTGGTGGCCTACACACAAAAACATGGGGTTTTTGTGTGAATGTACTTTTTGTTGATGTTGATGCTATTACTCTCTGTTTCTGAGTTTTCCTTCTAACAGTCAGGCCTCTCAGCTGCAGGTCTGTTGGAGTTTGCTGGAGGTCCACTCCAGACCCTATTTGCCTGGTATCACCATCGGAGACTACAGAACAGCAAATATTGCTACCTGATCCTTCCTCTGGAAGCTTTGTTCCAGAGGGGCACCCACCTGTTTGCGGTGTCTGTCGGCCCCTACTGGGAGGTGTCTCCCAGTCAGGCTACACGGGGTTCAGGGACTGTCTTGAGGAGGCAGTCTGTGCGTTCTTGGAGCTCCAAAGCCATGCTGAGAGAACCACTGTTCTCCTCAGAACTGTTAGACAGGGATGTTTAAGTCGCAGAAGCTGTCTGCTGCCTTTTGTTCTGCTATGCCCTGCCCCCAGAGGTGGAATCTAGAGTGGCAGTAGGCCTTGCTGAGCTGCAGTGGCCTCTGCCCAGTTCGAGCTTCCTGGCTGCTTTGTTTACACTGTGAGCTACTCAAGCCTCAGCAATGGTGCACGCCCCTCCCCTGTCAAGCTGCAGCATTGAAGGTTGATCTGAGACTCCTGTGCTAGCAGTGAGCAAGGCTCCGTGGGCGTGGGACCTGCCAAGCCAGTCATGGGATGGTATCTCCTGGTCTGCTGGTTGCTAAGACCATGGGAAATGTGCAGTATTTGGGCAGCAGTGTACTGTTTCTCCAGTTATAGTCTGTCACGGCTTCTCTTGGCTAGGAAAGGGAAATCCCCCAACCCCTTGCACTTCCCAGATGAGGTAATGCCCCACCCTGCTTCAGCTCGCCCTCTATTGGCTGCACCCACTGTCTAACCAGTCTCAATGAGATGAACTAGGTCCCTCAGTTGGAAATGCAGAAATCACCCGTCTTCTGTGTCAATCTCACTGGGAGCTGCGGAATAGAGCTGTTGCTATTCGGCCATCTTGCAAGAGACCGGGCAATGGTATACTGTTTTAAGGTCTTTATTTTGATTCATTATTTTACTGCTGGAGTTTAATATTTAAGTAAATTATGGTAGATGGATGGTGTATCTTTTGAATCTTTGAATTGCTAAATATTTTTAGTTGTTTTCAAATGAAAAAACTTTCCTGAATTTTAAAGACATTGGTTTAAACTAATAAATAAACACCTTTAGTTTCCTTGTGTGACCAGTCTGATGCTTGTCTCCAGCTAAGACCATTTGTTTAGCTTCCTTTCCCTTCCCTGTTCTGTTCCGCTCACTCTTTTTGAGAGCATTCACCAAATAAATCACTCCAGATAGCTTAGATTATGACTTCTGAGGTCTATGATTTCAACCACCTAAGAGAAACTGGCTCACTTTCCTTAGTTGTAGTTTGAAAAACCTTACAAAAGACTTTTGGTGGCTGGCTTAGGTCAGACGTCTTTTCCTTCCTGGATTAGGCATCCATAGCAGGTATCTATGAGGGCTTTGTTTTCTATCTATCTATCTATCTATCTATCTATCTATCTATCTATCTATCCATTTCATCCATCCATCATCACCTATCAAGCCAGATATCTTGTAGTCTTCCTCAGTTCCCTCAAATCCCACATCAAATCCATTTGTATCAATATACAGTCCTGTCAGTTGGCTCACCTTAAAAATATATTCATAAAAGACCAAGAAAGTTTGTTGAAGTGTTCCATATTAAAGGAACCTAAAGAGACACAGCAACTAAATGTAATACTGAATCCTGTACTAGAGGCAAGAAAAAGGACATTACTGGTTAACTGACAAGATTGGGACACAAATGGTAAATTATGTAAAGGTATTTTATTATGTTAAATTTACTGGAGCTGATAATTGTGCTGTGGTTATGTAAGAGATGATCCTTATTCTTAGGAAACATGGAAATACACGCTGCTAAATTTAGAAATAAAGGGTCATAATGTAAGATGAAAATAACTTACCTTCCAATAGCTAAAATGAAAGAAAAACACTATTTGTACATAAATTTATATATATTGTATTACATATGATATATTAATAGATATTACATACTATATGATATATTAATATATTGACATATTATTAATATATTCTTTATATTTTAATATATACTTGTATAAATATAAGTTTATAAATAGATACATATATATTGAGAGAGAGAAAGGAGGAACTGATAAAGCAGACAGGGTACAATGTTAACGCAGGTGAAACTAGATAAGGGGTCTGTCTGTAGGTGTGTACAACTCCAGAATCTGACCACACTTTATCACCCAGTACAAAACAATGTTTCTCAAGCCACCATCCTGATTCCACTCTTGCCCAGTGTTTCTCAAGCCACCATCCTGATTCCACTGTTGCCCAGTCTACAGTCTGTTTGCCACACAGAAGCCAGACTGAGCCTTTGGATATGTAAATATGATCATGTCACTCCTGCTCAAAATCCCCAAACGGCTTACCGTCAAACACGTGTAGTAAAATCCAAAGACCTCTACAGAGCTATGTGCTGCCCCTTGGTTATCTTTTGATCTTATCTGCTATACTCACCCCCCTCAATCTAACTCTTTGCTCCAGCCATCCTACCTCCTTGCTGTTACTGAATATACCCAGCATGCTTCTACCTTAGAGTTACCAGCCCAAATTTATACTCACTAAAACTCAGATTTTTTCTAGTATGGTTGACATAAACATGCTTGAGGTTATTTAAACATTTCTTTCAGTATTTTGTATTTTGCCATAAGATTTTTTAAAAAGCATAAAAACAAATGAAAACTAGGTCATAGCTAGCAGCCAAAACAATATAGTGGCAATGAATCTGAAGATATAAATGATAAGCAACCGTTTTCATATAGAATCTTATTTCAGTTTAAGCGGCCGCAAATTTTAATACTATTATAAAAATCCCTTTGACTTCATCTTTTTAGAACTGATTTTTAAGAAGTTCTTATGGGAACAGTTCATATTTTTAATAAGCATTTTTATTTCTTCACAATGAAAAGAGTCTATCCATATGTTCAATATTATGCTATTGTATTTTATTGAAGTTATTTGTTGGAAGAATAAATGTTTTCTCAAAGGAAACAAATTATATATTATGAATAGTAAAATAATCATATCTGAAAGTTTTCATTGAATGTGTATTAATTTAATAAAATTGCACATGTAAGCAGGCCTTTATCAAAATGCTACTATAAACTCAAAGGAAGGAGAACTACTTTTAAAGTAATGAAAGGTAAGTGAATGTGCAATCAGAATTTAATTTTGTGCAGGATTTAAGTGCATTTAAATTAGAAACAAAAAATGACATATCAGAAAGCAGATTAAGGGCAAAAAGTTAGTCTTTTGGTGTTTTCTACAGGAGTTTTGAGGATTATAGACAAATTTCAAACCCCAAATATAAAAAATGGCTCTTTGCTATTTCAGTAGGATGAGGAAAGTTAGAGTTGGGAAATAGAGGTAATCAGGGACTCAAAGATAGAGATTTACCTGGAACTCAATTCATTCTAATTTAACCATTTTGAATGATGTCTTACTTTATCATATCTATCATGGATGAACTTTTTTTTAAGATACATAATGTTACGGTTTCATTTCCTAAAGATACTAAGTTATTTGAAATACTTTATTTTAAAAGTATCATAGCTGAACAGTTGAGCATTTTTAGGGTAGTAGCTCCATGAAATTGGCTGTATGTCCAGTGAGCTCATGCACCATTTCAATAAATACATAAAAGAATAAGAATATATGTGTGAAATATACATTTCATTTCAAGAAATATAATTAATTGTCCATGTAACATTATAATACCAAAAAATCAAATATAAATTACCATTCATCTTTCTTTCTGCATCCCTATGAACCATATATTTTTTCTATAGTCTCTAATATTTTTGCCTAGATGATTACAAAAATTTTACCTAGTTGTAGTCATGGGTTCAGATTTATATTTTCAAATATAAGCATTTACCTGGCTTCTTAGCATTTTAAAATATAATTTTAATCAGTGCCTAATATTTTATCAAGTGAATGCACAATAATTACTGTTTCATCATTTGTGAATATTTAGGAGTATGTATATTCTTGATTTTTTTGGGGGGAGTGTAGAGATTTTTTAAAAATTCAATATATGTGGTTTGGATTAATTGTAATTTTTAGTTTAGTGAATAAAATAAAGCAGTTTTATTTTATTATTAAAAATAATAAGGCAGAGTTAGGAATTCTATAGAGGGCTATTGAACCAAGGCAACAAAATAAATTGAATTTATATTCTTTTCATAGTTAAATATAAACCATTCAATTATTTAAAAAAACAGAATAAGAATAATAAACATTATTTAATAATTAAGAACAATATCTCAGAGTATACTTAGGTTATGTAAATCCTTTGAATATTAAGGAGCAAGGAAAAAGAAGAGGCAGGCAGGAGAGAGATGAGATAGAGAGACGAGTATAAGAAAATGGATACACTGGAAGAGAAGTATATACAGATGGGTATTGTAATCTCTGCTGGTTTTTCCTGTCTCTTCATACCTGGAGGATTGTATCCATCACTGAGGATTCTGACCTGTATGACTGCTTGGAACATTTTGGCCTTTGGGCAGAGAGAATGAGAGGGACCTAAGTCATGAATTAGCTGCTATCACTTTGATTTTGCATCCCAGTTCTTGTCTCTGACATTTTGTCTGGTTTCCTTGTGCCTGAGTCTCTGTCTTGCATCTAAGACAGAGTATTCTACCTCTTATGGAGCTTAGTTTCTTTTTTGTTTGCTTGTTTGTTTGTTCACCATTTAGTCCTTACTGAATTATTCAATTATTCAATTATCAGCTTCTGGATCTTTTGAATGATGAATATACCTCTGGTCCTTCTATTGCTATGTTTTGTACATCTACTGGAGATCTCACCTACTGTTGAATTTTCCTGATATTGTAACTGACATTGACCTTTGCTGACCATGTCTGGGCTGCACAGGTCTGGTCCACTCACTTGTCTTGCCTATGGATGGATATTTATTCAGTTCAGATGTAGGTCATCTCAGTTTGGTCCATCTGACTGGTGGTCAAAATCCAGGGACCACCCAAAAAAACTCTGTAAATAGTAGTACTTAAAACTTTTAATTGTCTATTCTAAATATTTTAAAAACGTTCAGTATGCAAAATTTTGAGCCCCTTTTAACAATGGCTTGATATATTAACCATATTGCTTAGCAGAAAGTCAGGTGCAAAAACTCCAGGACTTGATAGGATAGTTCAATAACTAATTATAAATGATATACAAATGGTTATCAACAAATGTTAAGAATCAAAGGAAGATGAAAGCAAGCTATGTATGAGAAAAGACTACAGGACTTACAATCTGACGAACAAAGTTGGAGACCCAGGTGTATCCCCTCGTACATTTTTATTTATTTGTTTTTGAGACAAAGTCTTGTTCTGTTGCACAAGCTGGAGTACAGTAGCACAATCATAGCTCACTGCAACCTCAAACTCGTGGACTCAGGCAATCGTCCCACCTCGGCCTCCCAAGTGGCTGGGACTACAGGCACACACCACCACACCTGGCTAATCTTATTTTTTATAGAGACAAGTTCTCACACATTGCCCAGGCTGATCTTGAACTCCTGGGCTAAAGTAATCCACTCACCTCAGCCTCTCAAAGTGTTGGAATTATAGGTATGAGCCATTGTGCCCAGCCTGTATGCTCTTGTTTACTACGACACTGGACAAGCTACTTAACATCTCTGAGCCTCGGTTTCCTCATTAGCAAATTAATGACAATAGCCATCTAAAGGTCTGAGCGAGAATTAAATTGAATAATATAAATGAAGGTATATAACATATAGTGGGCCCGTAACAACTTTTTTTAATATAAGGTAATTGATTATTTTATATAAAATAAGATGTCTCCTATGTACAAAACCTGTGAAATAGTCCCAATCTTAGATGGGACATATTTTGAGTTTTCAGGTTGTAACCTAGTGATTCATTCACTTATGCACTAAATATTTCTTAGCTTTTCAAAATTAAAGTCCCTATAGTCAAGTAGCTCATCATCTAGGAAACCCAGTTGTAGTAAACCTGGGCTATGAGTAAATCCTTATAAATGGGATATCAGAGAGCAAAAGTGAACTATACTCCGAATGTCTTTACTTGTAAATGCTTAGAGCATTGCTTTGAATCAGATGACAAATGAGATTCAAAAATTTGATATTAGCTATATTATCTTATTTGCTGTAGGCATTAAATCATGCAGAAATGTGGAAAGTAAGAGAGAAAGATCCAAATTCCAGGTATTGATTGTTCTGATCAAGAAAGGAAAAGGAAAACTGCCAGGAGAAGCAATTTTCTGCACCTAATTTGAAAACCTACGAAGCCTAAGAGATACTTCTCTACTTACTCAGCAAACATTTCTGAATGCCCACTCTTTGCCCTGTCTTGTTATAGACTCCAGGAATTCAAAGGTGTAGTCTCAGTCATCATGTCTAACTGGGAGCCACATGTGGAAATCATTACAAGGTGCTAATCAAGATATGTACAAAGACTGTGGAAGCACTGAACAAAGTGCAGTCCATTTTACTTATCTGGGTATGAAATCTATTCAGGGTCTTAAAAATAATCTTGAAATCGCCACAAATCTAGGAATTTTCTAGACCATTAAGACTTAAGCAAAAACATAGGGTGGAAAGAAATTACATGACATGTGTAGGAAAAGCATAAGATACATGAGAGTGAGTGGTAAAGGATTAGAGGCTGAATTAGGGGACTTCAGTCGTCTAATTGAGGGGTCAAAAAACAATGGCCAAGGGGCTGGCCCATCACTCGTTTTATTACATAAAGTTTCATTGAACACAGACACACCCATTAGTTTAGGTATTACCCATGAATATTTTCAAGCTGCAACAGTAGAATTGAGTAGCTGTGAAAGAGTTGCATAACATATTTATGATATGACCCTTTACATGAAAAGTTTGCTGAATTCTGGTCTAGGTTATAAATGACAAAGAACTGAACTAAGGAAGTAGTATGCATTAGAGGAAAAAGAATTTGTGAAGCATTTTAAAGAGAGTTTTTTCCTTAAAGTATATTTAATTTTATTGCTTTTTATTACTACATATCCCTATAAAAGTAATAGCTATTTATTGTAAACAATTTAAATAATGCAGTGTATATAAAATAGACAGTAAAAACTCAAATAGCAAAAATGTATTAATATAAAGAGAAGGTAAATGTTCTCAGAGGCAGCCATTGTTAACAGTTTGAACAACGTTTTTCAAGATGTTTTCATGAAAATATATTTAAACAAATATATTTGTTTTGTTTTATAAATGGGATCATTTTATTCAGACTATTCTATAATCTGTATTTATCACTTAACAGTACAGCACACACTTCTTTTCATGTCATGATCTGTCTCATGCCCATTAACAGTTTTATGTTGTAGACTTTCCTTTGTAGGGAAGTTTAATTTAATTATTTATTTATTCTACAGATATTTATTGAGCAATGAAGTGCACATCTATGAAACTGTCTACTCAGTACCCCACCACACAAATCTTCTGAGGACTGCTATCCCCATCCATTTGTGTACAATGATGGCCATCATACTAGTATAATTTAATTCTGCTTCCTGGCCTCTATTCTTTGGTTTAAGTGTGGGGATTTAACACAAGTCAGCTATGCAGAAATGGCTAATCATCACTAAAATTTAGGCTTTCTGACAACCTAGGCAATACCATCTTGCACATGGGAATGATTTCTTGACAAAGACACCAAAAACATTGCAACAAAAAGCAAAAATTGACATGTGGGATCTAATTAAACCTAAGCACTTCTGCACAGCAAAAGAAACTATCAACAGAATAAACAACCTACAGAACAGGAGAAAATATTTGCAAACTATACACCCGACTGCCATCTAATATCCAGCATCTTTAAAGAACTTAAACAAATTTACAAGAGAAAAACAAAGAACCCCATTAAAAAGTGGGTAAAGAACATGAACAGACACTTCTCAAAAAAGACATAAAGGTGACCAACAAGCATATGAGAAAGAGCTCAATATGACTTATCATTAGATAAATGTAAATCAAAACTATGATGAGATTCCATCTCACACCAGTCAGAGTTGATATTATTAAAAAGTCAAAAACATAACAGATGCTGGCAAGGTTGTGGAGAAGGGAACACTTTTACATTGCTGGTGGGAGTGCAAATTAGTTCAGCTATTGTGGACAACAGTATGGGGATTCCTCAAAGGCCTAAAAACAGAACCATCATTTGATCCCATTCCTAGGCATATACCCAGAGGAATATAAATCATTCTACCGTAAAAACACATCCACATAAATGTTCATTGCAGCACTGTTCACAGTAAAAACGACATGAAATCAACCTAAATGCCCATCAGTGGTAGACTGGATAAAGAAAATGAAGTATACATACACCATGGAAAACTATGCAGCCATAAAAAAGAATGAGAGCAAGTCTTTTGCAGGAACATGGATGGAGCTGGAGGCTATTATCCTTAGCAAACTGATGCAAGAACAGAAAACCAAATACCACATGTTCTCACTTATAAGTGGGAACTAAATGATAAGAACTTATAAACAAAGAAAGAAACAACTTTCTTGAGAGTGGAGGGTAGGAGGAGGGAGTCTACTTGAGAGTGGAGGGTAGGGGGAGGGAGAGGAGCAGAAAAGATAACTATTGTATACGGGCTTAGTACTAGGTGATTCAATCTGTACAACAAACCTCTGTGACATAAGTCTACCTATGTAACAAACCTTCACATGTACCCCTGAACCTAAAATAAAGGAGATACTGAGGCACAGGTTAGATAATGTCCAGATATTAGAATGTGTTTTGCAGATAATACCAGCTGTCCACCAAAAGCTTTTCTTCTTTTCTTAATGGGTATATGGCTAACTTACATTTCTTACACTCTTTTGGTCATATGTGGTCCAAGTAAATTTTTACCAGTGAAATGTGAATGGAAGTAATGAATACCATTATTTTAGTTATCTCTTACTATACAAATAATAGCCTAAAATAACAATAAACATTATTTCATACAGTTTCTATGGAGTTGCAAATTCAGAATTGGCTTTGCTGCATGGTTCTAGATCACAGTCTTGGTTGTAGTCAAGATGGCAATGGGGCTGCAGTCATCTGAAGGCAGGACTGGAGGTTTCGCTTCCAAAATGACTTATTTACTTATTTACGTGGCCTTTGGCAGGATACCTCAGATTTTTTGTTTTTTTTTTTTTTCCTTCACATGCATCTCCTGAAAAGACTACCTGAGTGTCTTCATAACATGACATCTGTCTTTCCCCATAGCAAGAGAGGAAGGCAGAAGCTGCAATATCTTTTGTGACCTGGACTCAAAAGTTATATGTGTTCATTGCCACAATATCAGATTGGTTATACAGGTCAGCTCCTTTCAGTGTGGGAGAGTACTACGGAAAAAGTGTGGATACGCAGAGGTGGGATTCACTGGTGGTGGGGGTGCATCTTGGAGGCTGGCTACCACAGTCCTTTAAGAGAGAAGCTAGGCCTTTCTCACATTCTTTTTCTTCTTCTGATTGGAAACTGGATGTGGAACCTCATCCTAGATTGTAGAGATAATGGGGCCCTAGGGGTTGCAGGGCCACAAGATGGAATGAATGTATATATTTGAATCAGATTCCTCTACTCAAATTACAGGGTCCTGGACATCCTCTAGATAATAGTGGTCTTAAGACATTGCCTCTTGATGTAGTAGCCAGATGGATTTTTGAGTGGCCTCCTCTGAGGACAGGAGTTTGTTGTGTTTATAATAGGATGTATGGTATTTGGTGTTGGCAGACAATTCTCCATGAACATTTTCATATTTCTTTAGGATTCATATCTTCAAAGCAAGGGGTCATGTTTGAATAGCAAAGGCCTTGAAAGCTAGAAATTTAGAGATCTGTCTCCTTTGGAGACATTTGCTTACATTCCAAAATAATAAAGATAAAGAACTTCCCCTTCTTTCCTAGAGAGGATTTGTTTACATTTCAGAATAAAACATACTCTCTCTTTTTCTCTCCGGAAACGAAAACGGGCATATATGCCAGCAGTCCCTATATAAGCTCTGAACCTCATAAATTTAGAATTCCTCTCCTTGGATGCATTTCTGTTACATGCGCAAGTAATATCTCACTCTCATTCATGTTGGCCCATGGAGACTGGAGCTGGGAGAATTGCTCCAGAAAGCTTCTTTCTTTCTGGAAAGAAGCTGCTCTGGCTTTTTTTTTGCTGTAAATAATAACTTATTTGTCTTATCCAGAAAAACATTTTTCTCCTGTCAACATAGCTATATCTGTATATCTATACAACTGTGGCAGGCTAACTTACTGGCTTGCAAGCAGGAGAAGATCTCTGACCTTTGACAGTTTCTGACTTAACAATTATGAACAACATTATGCCAATAAATAAGACAACTGAGATCAAATGAACAAATTCCTTTAAAGACACAGACCACCAAGCTCATTAAAGAAGAAATAAACTGAATAGCCCTATGTCTATGAAAGACATAGAACTTGTAGTGAACAACCTTACTACAATGAAAACTTCAGATCCAGTTGGTTTCATTGGTGAATTCCAACGAACATTTAATGAAGAAATAACACCAATTCCCCACAAACTTCCAGAAAGTTGAAAATGGGGGAATACTTCCTAATTCATTCTATGAGGGTTAAAGTACTCTTATACTCAAACAAAAAAAATATTTAATTTTTATGTGCGTATATGAGTACTTCGGGTATTAATACCTTTTTTTTGTTGTTTAGGAATAAGAGTACTTTTTGGCCTTACAGAATAAATTAGGAAGCCTCTTTGGGAGATTAAGGTGGGTAAATGACTTGAGTCCCAGAATTTGAGACCAGCCTGGGCAACATGGCAAAATCCCATCTCTACAAAAAGTACAAAAAAATTGGGCATGGTGGCATGCGCATGTAGGCTGACGCGGAAAGATCACCCAAGCCCAGGAAGTCAAATGGCAGTGAGCTGAGCCATGATTGTGCAACTGCCCTCTTGGTGACAGAGTGAGACCCTGTCTTAATTAAAAAGACAAAAAAAAAAAAGATATTGCAAGGAAATAAAACTGCAGATCACTATTTCTTATAATCATACATAGCAATTGTTAAAACTTTTTTTTGCAAATCTAATAAAAACTATGTAAAAAAGATAATACATAATGACTAAGTGAGGTTTATTCCAGGAATGCAAGATTGAGTAAACATTTGAAAAACAATTGATGTAATTTACCACATTAACAAACTAAAAAGAAAAATTACACGATTCATCTAAATAGGCACAGAAAAATATAGGAGATAACACTGGGTTACGTAATACTTTCTTGGATATGACACCAAAATCACCATTCATTAACATAAATTGGTAAATTGGACTTCGTCAAAGTCAACAACTTATGCTCTGTGGAGGAAGCTGGTTGGAGAATAAAAAACATGAATTGGGTAGACAATACTTTCAAATCATGTATATGATACATGGCTCTTGGCCAGAATATATAAAAAACTCAATAGTTAAAAAAAAATTCCCAGAAATGAGCAAAAACATTTGAACAGACACTTCACTAAAGAAGATATACAAATGGCCAATAAGCACATCAAAAATACTCAACATCATTAGTAATAAGGGATGCACAAATTAAAATCACAATGTGATTCCATTATACACCTACTAGAATGGCTAAAATTTAAAAAGACTGATTTTGGCAAAGATGTTTAGGAAACAGAACTCATATACACTGTTGATAGGAGTATAACATGGTACAACCACTTTTGACAGTTTGGCAGTTTCTTAAGAAACTAAACATACATCCTTCGTGTGATCCAACAATTTCATTTCTAGCTATTCACTCAAGAGAAATAGCCAAGCACAGTGGTGCAAGCCTGTAGTCCCAGCTACTTGGGAGGCTGAGGTGGGGGGAATCACTTGAGCCATGGAGTTCCGTAGTGTCCTATGACTGTGCCTGTGAATGGCCACTGCCCCTAACCTGGGCAACATAGGAAGACCTCATCTCTTAAAAGAAGAAAATCAAGTGTCCACACAAAGACAGGGCCACAAATGTTTACAGTAGCGTAATTTGCAATAGATAAGACCTAGAAACCACTCAAATGTCTATCAGAAGGTGAATGGATAAACAAATTATGGAAGATATTACAGTGGAATGCTTCTCAATAATACATTTGAGATTACACTTGGTGATATCTCCTTCTAAAGCAGAGGAAGCTACAGGAGATAGTAGATAAAGACCTAGTATAAGACAAATAAACAAAATCAAACATATTTTCAGAGCAGCTTATGTCCACAGAAGATTTTGAGTAGCCACAGGAGGCTAATCCTGTGGCACAGAGGGAGAGTGCCAGTGGAGAACCACGTTAACTGAGAACGGGCCTTTACCATGAAATATACTTCCATTAAAAAATATGTGAAGTTGAGGTTTGTTCATTTGGGAGCATTTTGACTGCTGTCAGTTTTCTATTGAATTTTATGTGATGTTACTGGTTTTTCTTTTTTTTTTTTTAAAAAAATAATAATCCCATGTTTCTATATTGTGGCCCCTGAGCTTACATTTGAGGAGTTTGTGGGGAGATTTGCCACTTTTTCAGGCGAGAACTTTAAAAGAGCAATACCCATTATCAGAAATTCGAGCCTTCAGTGGTGGAAGTCAGTTGTAAATAAATAATTTTTTAAGTCACAGTTGACTATTTACTTGATTGTAAGTAAATAATCAAATTAACTTCTGTCCTTTGAAATTTTGATTATGTAATTAATCACTATTAATCATGCTTCAACTATTCCAACCTTTTTTTTTTTTTTAACATTTATTCCAGGTTTGGGGGTACATGTGAAGGTTTGTTATATAGGTAAACATGTGTCATGGGGTTTGTTGTATAGATTATTTCATAACCCAGGTATTAAGTCCAGTACACAACAGTTGTATTTTCTGCTCCTCTCCCTCCTCCCACCCTTCACCCTCAAGTAGACCCCAGTATCTGTCATTTCCTTCTTTGTGTTCATAAGTTCTTATCATTCACCTCCCACTTTCGAAAACATGTGGTATTTGGTTTTCTGTTCCTGCAATAGTTTGCTAAGGTTAGTGTCCTCCAGGTTCATCCACGTTCCTGCAAAAGACACGATCTCATTCTGTTTTATGGCTGCATAATATTCCGTGTTCCATGGTGTATATGTACCACATTTTCTTTCTCCAATCTGTCATTGATGGGCATTTAGGTTGATTCCATGTTTTTGCTATTGCGAATAGTGCTGCAATGAACATTCATGTGGATATGTCTTTATGGTAGGATGATTTATATTTCTCTGGCTATATACCATACTGCTTTCCACAATGGCTGAACTAGTTTACACTTCCACCAGCAGTGTATAAATGTTCCTTTTTCTCTGCAACCTTGCCAGCATCTGTTTTTTTTGTTGTTTGTTTTTTGGTTTTACTTTTTAATAATAGCCAACAGTCTTTAAATCTTAAAAATAAAACTCTGTTCTGAATGAGGCATGCGAACATCAAACACCAGAAACATTATTTTCTGAATATAGAGTGCTTTCACTCAGGTAATGTAAAATCAAATGCAGATTATGTCTTCGTGCCAGTTTTTTAAATTTTGGATTCAAGCATGACATTTATGAAGTAAATTTTTTATTTGGCATTTAATATCACACTTTCGGTTTCTTCTTGTCAAGCCAATTATCCATATATTTTTTTTCTCAGTACAAAGGGTAAGAAAAACTCCAGATGGCCTAAACCTTTCTCATATTGTTACATTCAATGATCTTTCTATTCACTTTCTGAGAAGGTAGGAGACAGGGACAAGTAATTGGGTTAATAATAGCATTCTATAATATTTCTGGCATTCCTTTGTCAAGATTTCTGCTTGGTTTTTGACCACTCACTTTGTTGCTGGCTTTCTAGTTGTCTGTATTCCTAGACCTGTTGGTTGGTACAATCTAATGTGACCTCTTGGTCTCTAGTATATCTCTTCCTCTGAAAACCTAGGCTATAGTCATAATTCTAATTCTCATTTCAGATTGTGAGAAAAAGAAAGAAAACAGAGAAAATAATTATGGGCAAATGTTTTGAAAATACTTACAATAGGTCGCAGAGAGTATTTGGTGCAGTTGCATGTAGTTCTTTGTAAACTATCATCACTAAAGAAGAGCAAATAAAAATCATGTCCTGCTAAGTTTAGATCCATTGAACTCTTTGACAGAAGATTCAAAAGCAACCACAGGAACCTTCAGCAAAAGGACAATGTAATACTTTCTTACATGTTAAATTCAGGTTGTAGCATGTCTTCTTTTCTTTTCTTTTCTTTTCTCTTCTTTTCTTTCTTTTCTTTTCCCTCTCCTCTCCTCTCTGTCCTGTCTTTTCTCCCCTCCCCTCCCCTCCCCTCCCCTCCCCTCCCCTCCCCTCCCCTCCCCTCCCCTCCCCTCCCTCCCTTCCCCTCCCCCCCTTCCCTCCCCTTCCCTTCCCTTCCCTTCCCTTCCCTTCCCTTCCCCCCTCTTTTCTTTTGAGTTGTGGTCTTGCTATGTTACCCAGGCTGGACTGGAACTCCTGGACGCAAGAAATTCTCCTGCCTCAGCCTCCTGAGTATCTGGGACTACAGGCATGCACCACAGCACCCAGCCACAAACATATTATCTTTCGTTTCTGGAGGTCAGAATTCTGAAAATGGGTCCTGTGGGGCTAAAGTCAAGGTGCCAGCAGGGCTAGTTCTTTCTGGAAGCTCTATGGGAGAAGCTATTTCTGTTTTTTCCAGGTTCTAGAGGTTTCCCATATTCTCTGGTTTGTGGCTCCTTCCTCCATCTTCAAATCTAGCAACTTAACCTCTTCAAATCTCCATCTCCCTGTCTGACCCCTGCTTCTATCATCACATCTCATCTGATTCTGGCTCTCCCGCTTCCCTCTTTTCCTTATAAGTACTTTTATGTGGTGTGAGTACTCTTATATGGCCCAACTAGGTAATCCAGAATAATTTTTCCATCTGAAGATTCCTAAGCACATATGCAAAGCCCCCTTTGACACGGAAGGCAATATACACAGGTTTTGGGGCATAGTGTGTAGACATCTTTGGATGTCTACTATTCTGTCACTGCAAGGTCCCTGAGAGGAAGAATAGACAGTGCAGTGGAACAGTGTGATCTCTACAATACACCATTCAGTGGAAGCAAGGAGCTTGAAGCCAGAGGGGGTTATGAGAATGTGCCTTTCACGGTTTTTGAGTTGTGCAATGATATAATCATAGTATCTGTGCTTTAGGAAGATAATTTTGTGATAATATATAAGATGAATTATAGCATAAAATAAATATCAAAATAGTTAAATAACAGCTCAAGAGAACAATACGTATGTCACAAAGTAGTACATGATTAATTGCTAAAAGAACTCTACAGACAATAATTGCTCTTAGAATTTTTTAAAGTAAATTAGGATAATGATGATTAGTGAAACTGCTCTAAAGAGGCCAAGGACATGAATTTGATTCTTTTTGTGTAGGTCAGACTATTCTGGGTGTTTAATACTTAATCACAACTAATTATTTTGCAATTGGAAGGACGGAAGAGGTATAAAGAAAATCAAGTAAGAAAGAAAGGTAGAGTAGTACTAACGTTTCATCTGTACTAAAACAATTTCAATGTTTATGTCCTTCTGATGTTAGATTAGTACTTTATATATTAAAGATGGTATTTTACTTATATAATTAGGCAAAATTAGGTTTTATAAAATGCATACATTTGTGACAAGTACACTCAATTTTTAAAATCATAGGCATGCTTCTAAATATTTGTATAAATAAAATTTATGTAAATTTCTCAATATTTCAAATATATCTTTTAGAAACCATATACAAAAAGAGTATGCAATTTTATTTCCTAAAAACAAAATTTATATGGAAATTAGGATTATAATACAAAGTTTTCTTTTTTTCTATTTTTAAAAAAACTTTTATTTTAGTTGCACAGGGCCATGTGAAGATTTGTTATATAGGTAAAATGTATGTCATAGGGGTTTAGTGTACAGATTATTTCATTACCCAAGTAACAAGCATAGTCCTGAATAGGTAGTTTCTCGATCCTCACCCTGCTTCCACCCCATATCCTCAAGTGGGTGCTGGTATCTATTTTTCCCTTCTTTGGGTACATGTGTACTCAATATTTAGCTACTACTTATAAGTGAGAACTTGTGATATTTGGTTTTCTGTTCCTGTATTAGTTCACTTAGGATAATGGCCATCAGCTTCAACCATGTGGCTCCAAAGGACATGATCTCATTGTGTAGTATTCCATGGTGCCTATGTACCACGAATTGATATGCATTTAGGTTGAGTCCATGTCTCTGCCATTGTGAATAGTGCTGTGAGGAACATACACGTTCATGTGTCTTTGTGGTAAAATGATTTATATTCCTTTGGGTATGTATACAATAAAGGAATTGCTGGGTTGGATGGTATTTCTGTTTTAAGTTTTTTAAACAATTGCCACACTGATTTTCACAATAACTAAACTAATTTACACCCTAACCAACAGTGTATGAGCATTTCCTTTTCTCTGCAACTTCACCAGCATCTGTTATTTTTTTGACTTTTTAGTAATAGCCTTTCTGACTGGTGTGAGATGGTATCTAACTGTGCTTTTGATTTGCATTTCTGTAATGATTAGTGATAATGAACATTATTTTATATGCTTGTTGGCCACATGTATGTCTTCTTTTGAAAAGTATCTGTTCATGTCCTTTGCCAACTTTTTAATGGGATTTTGGTTGGCATTTACTGGTTAGTTTAAGTTCCTTATAGATTCTGGATATTAGACCTTTGTTAGATGTATAGTTTGCAAATATTTCTTCCATTCTTTTGGTTGTCTCTTTGCACTGATAATACATTCTTTTTTTTGCGCTGAAACTCTTTAGTTTAATTACATCCCATTTGTCTATTTTTGTTTTTGTTGCAATTGCTTTTGGTGTCTTCATCGTGAAATCTTTCCAGGACCTATATCTAAATGATATTGCCTAGGTTATCTTTCAGGGTTTTTATAGTTTTAGGTTTTACATTTAAGTCTTTAATCCATCTTGAGTTGATTTTTGTATATGGTGTAAGGAAGGGATCCAGTTTCAATATGATGTTGGCTGTTGGTTTTTCATATATGGCTCTCATTATTTTGAGGTATGTTGCCTCAATGCCTAGTTTGTTGAGGGATTTAAACATGAAGGAAAGCTCAATTTATCAAAAGGCTTTTCTGCATCTATTGAGATGATCATGTGGTTTTTGTCTTTAGCTCTATGTATGTGATGAATCACATTTATTGATTTGCATATGTTGTACCAACCTTGCATCCCAGAGAGAACCCCTACTTGATTGTGGTGGATCAGCTTTTTGATGTGTTGCTGGATTTGTTTTGCTGGTATTTTGTTGAGAATTTTTGCATCTATTTTCATCAAGGATATTGTGCAAAGATTTATTTATTTTTTGTTGTGTCTCTGTCAGGTTCTGGTATCAGGATGATGCTGGCCTCATAGAGTGAGTTAGGGAAGAATCCCTCTTCTTCAATTTTTTGTAATAGTTTCAGCAGGAATGGTACCAGCCCTTTTTTATACATCTGGTAGAATCCAGCTTTGAATCTGTCTGGTCCTATGTATTTTCTGGCTGGTAGGATTTTCATTACTGATTCAATTTTGGAACTCATTATTGATCTGTTCAGGGATACAATTTTCTTCTTGGTTCAGTCCTGGAAAGTTTTATGTTTCCAGGAAATTATCTGTTTCTTCTAGGTGTTCTAGTTTGTGTGTATAGAGGTGTTCATAGTAGTCTCTGAGTGTTTTTATATTTCTGTGGGGTTCATAGCAATGTCCCCTTTGTCATTTCTGATTGTGTTTATTTGGATCTTCTCTCTTTTTTTCTTTATTAGTCTACCTAGCAGTCTACCAATCATATTAGTTTGTTCAAAAAACCAATTCCTGGATCCACTGATTTTTTGGCATTTTTTTTGCATCTCAATTGTATTCAGTTCAGCTATGATTTTGGTTATTTCTTATCTTCTGCTAGCTTCGGGATTGGTTTGCTTTTGTTTTCTAGTTCCTCTAGGTGTGATGTTAGTTTGTTAACTTGAGATCTTTCTACAGCATGATAAACTTCTCTCTTAACATTGCTTTAGTTGTATCCTAGAGATTCTGATACATTGTGTCTATTCTCATTAGTTTCAAAGAAGGTCTTGATTTCTCTCTTAATTTTATTGTTTACCCAAAAGCCATCCAGAAGCAGGTTGTTTAGCTTCCATGTAATTGTATGATTGTGGGTGATCTTAGTATTGATTTCAATTTTTATTTTGCTGTGGTGCAAGAGTATGGTTGGTAGGATTTTGCTTTTTTGAATTTGCTGTGAATTGTTTTATGGCCAATGGTGTGGTCAGTTTTAGAGTATGTGCCATGTGCTGACGAGAATGATGTATATTCTGTTGTTTTGGGGTGGTGACTTCTGTTGGTCTCTGTTAGGTCCATTTGGTTAAGTGTCAAGTTAAGGTCCTGAGTATCTTTGTTAGTTTTCTACTGCAGTGATCTAATTCTGTCAGTAAGGTGTTGAAATCTCCCACTATTATTGTGTGGGAGTCTAAGTCTCTTTGAAGGTCTGTAAGAACTTGTTTTATGAATCTGGGTGCTCCTGTATTGGACACTTATGTATTTAGGATAAACCCTCTACTAACATGTAATGCCCTTCTTTTTCTTTTTTGATCATTGCTGGTTTAAAGTCTGTTTTGTTTGAAATTAGAATAGCAACCCCTGCTTTTTTCTGTTTTCTATTTGCTTGGTAAATTTTTCTCCAGCCCTTTACTTTGAGGCTATGGGTGTCACTGCTTGTGAGATGGGTGTCTTGAAGACAGCATACTGTTAGGTATTGTTTCTTCATCCAACTTGCCGCTCGGTGCCTTTTAATCTGGGCATTTATTCCATATACATTCAAGGTTCATATGAATACGTGCATATTTGATCCATTCATTGTGGTGTTAGCTGGTTATTATGCAGACTTGATTGTGTACTTACTTTATAGAGTCAATGGTCTATGTACTTAGCATATTTTTGTGATGACCAGTAACAGTCTTTCCTTTCCATATTTTGTACTCCTTCAAGGACCTCTTGTAAAGCAGGTATGGTGGTAACAAATTCCTTGCTTATCTGAAAAGGATCTTATTTTTCTTTTGCTTACGAAGCTTAGTTTGGCTGGCTATAAAATTGTTAGCTGGAATTTCTTTAAGAATGCTGAATATAGGCTCCTTGATGTCTTCTGGCTTTTCATCTGCTGAAAGTTTCGTTGTTAGCCTGATAGGGTTGCTTTATTAGCTGATCTGCCCCTTATCTCTAGCTGCCTTTAACGTTTTTTCTTTCATTTTGGTCTTGGAGAATCTGATGACTGTGTGTTTTGGAGATGTTCATCTTGAATAGTATCTTACATAGGTTATTGGCATTTTCTGAATTTAAATGTTTCCTCTCTAGTGAGGTTGGGGAAATTTTCACGGATGATATCCTCAAATATGTTTGCCAAGTTGCTTGCTTTCTGTCTGTCTCTTTTACGGATGCCAGTGAGTTATAGATTCAATCACTTTACATAGTCTTACATTTCTCAGAGGCTTTATTCATTCTTCTTTATTCTTTTTGCTTTTTTCTTTTTTTGTCTGAATGAGTTATTTCAGAGAATTGTTCTTTAAGGTATGAGATTCCTTTCTTAGCTTGGTTGATTCTGTTGTTAATACTTGTGATCGTATTATGAAATTCTTTAAGTTTGTTTTTCAGCTCTATTAGATCAGGTTGGTTGTTTCCTAAAATGGCCATTTTGTCTTTTGGCTCCTGTATCATTTTATTGTATTTCTTAGATTCCTTGGATTGGGTTTTGATTTTTCCTGAAGCTCAATAATCTGCATTCCTATCTATATTCTGAATTCTATTTTTGTCATCTCAGCCATTTCAGGCTGATTAAGAACCATCACTGGGGAACTAGTGCAGTCATTTGAAGGCAAGAGGACACTCTGGCTTTTTGAGTTGCCAGAGTTCTTGCACTGGTTTTTTCTCATCTGTGTGGGCTGATGTTCCTTCAGTGTTTGAATTCACTGTCCTTTAGATGGATTTATTGCTTTAATCTTCTTTGATTCCCTTGAGGGTTTGATTGTGGTATAAGGTGGGTTTAGTCAATTAGCTTAGTTTCTGGAAGATTTTAAGGGGCCAAGGCTCAGCTCAGCACTCCCGGTACTGACTCTGGGGGGCTGGTACCCCCTGGTACCAGGCTTTTGTTCTCTGGCCCCTCAAGTTTAGGAACCTGCTCTGTTGGAGGGGCTGAGGTATTCCTGGTCCACTCACCACAACTCTCCGAATGGTGGCACTGGCCAAAGTGCTTCATCAGGGCAGTGGCAGCAGGATCTGTGCTCACTCGTGCATGCCTGCAGATGTGGCAGTACTGCAGACTGCACATGTTTTGGCTGGGGCAGGGCACCAGTAGGGCTACAACATTTTCTTGATGAGCATACATCTAGAACAAGACAAATTAGAAGATCTGTGTTGTAATAATAGAATATGGACTTTGGAATCTAACAGTGGATCTGAGTTTGAGCTCTGATTTTTATTAGTTGTGTGGTTTTAGGTAATTTAACTTCTCTGAGTCTCTAGTTCTGTTTTATAAAATAGAGATAATAATGCCTATTTTTAGAATTGTTTTGAAGAGTAGAGATTATATATGTATTGTTGATACTTTACAAATAGTACTTTTTTTCAGAATCTATTTCCTAGGGAAACAAATAGTATTTTTATTTGCTATTATGCTAATTGAAATGTTCAACATCAGTAACTTATTATAGCCATGACTTTAACAGAGATACTCCTGGTATTAGGACCAGGTTTAAAATGTGATTACAAATAGTTTTTCCCTTTCTTTGGTCTCTTCTGTTGTTGCTGTTAGGATATCAGCTATCTGTCCAATTTTCTTTCATCATTGGTAACCTATCTTTTCTTTCTGGTTTCTAAGTATAAGTTACACATGTTATGTAGGTAACCTGAACATTTGCAAGTGTCATGGCTTTAACATGGTGTAAATAAACCAGCTGCCTATAAATGTACCTGGATCTCTTATGGACACAGAAAATATATTCCCTGAGTCTTTATAGAAAAGCATATAATGAACAAAATTCTCAATACCTACCTTTCTAACTACCCTAAAATGGGACTTCATCCTCCATCACTGTGTATCCTTACCCTCTTTTACAGTTTTCTAATTGGACCAACTGTTCCTGGACATTGAGATACATATATATATTCTGTTTTCTGCCCAAAATGTTAGCCATTCATGGAACTGCTTCACAGTGCACCACCACATCAACCGTCTTGGATTTTTTGTAACTTTATTCAAAATAACTTTTCTGAGTGTACTAGTTTACTAGGGCTGCTATAATAGAATACCACACAATGGGTGCCTCAAATGACAGAAATTAATCTTCTCAAAGTTCTGGAGGCTAGAAGTCCAAGAACCAGATGTTGAGAAGTGTGATTTTTCCTGGGGCCTCTCTTCTTGCCTTGCAGATGGCTTCCTTCTCACTGTGTCTTCACATAGCCATTGCGCATGCACATGCCTGGTTTCTTTCTCTTGTAAAAATGCCAGTTATATTGGATTTGCATATCCTAAAGCCGTATTTTAACAATTACCCCTTAAAGGCCCTATCTCTAAATATGGTCACATCTGATACTAATATCAGGGCTTCAACATATGAATTTGAAGGGGTGAGGCATGATTCAGTCAATAACACTAAAAAAGGAGGTCTGATTGGCTTAGTTTAGGTCTCTAGCCATAGAAGTAAGAAGAGTACTGAGGAAACAGAAACCCAGAAAACAGTAGAATAGTTTGAAGGTATTTTAAAAACCTAATAGTTACCATGTGTTCCCTAAGGAGGAATTAAAAGGCAGCTATCTTATGTTGCTAGTTAATTGCAGAGATGGAAGGTCTAGTTTTAGGTATTTTGTTTACTGTGGTAAAAAACACATAACAAAATTTACCATCATAAACATTTTAAGTATATAGTACAGTACTGTTAACTATGTGCCCATTGTTGTGCAACAGTCCTCTAGACCGTGTTTTGTTTGTTTTTTAATGGCTCCTTGTAGAGTAGGGCTAACCCATACACAGTATGCCCAGAGTCAGCCTAGAACATTTTTTATCTTGCAAAACTAAAACTCTATTCCTCTGAGCAACACCTCCCCTTCTCTTCCTCTGCTCAACCCCGGCGACCACCATTCTACTTTCAGTTCTGAGAGTTTGAGTACTTTCGATATCTCATGTAAATGACATCATGTAGCATTTGTCTTTTTGTAACCAGCTTATTTCCCTTAGCATAATACCCTCAAGGTTCATCAATGTTATAGCATAGGTTTTTTAAAGGCCAAATAATTAGTTTCAGATATTTTTATAAAGGCAACACTAAACTTCACCAAAATATTTGCTTACCCTTATTTCATATTTCATGTACATCATTTTTTGAATTTGTTTCTCTTCTTATTTAAGTATCCAAAATTGTTTTCAAAGTAAGCCTTGGCATAGCAAATACTGTATTATTAACCACATATGAAACAGTGTCTATGTTTTTGTGTTTTCATGAAACTTGTTACTGCGTTTACTTTAGGAATTTTTTTCTGCCTTTCTCACTCCCTTTCTCTCTCCTTCCTATTTTTTTCTTCCTTTCTTTATTGTATGTTTATTGGGTGTCTGCCTTGTATCAGCTGTGTGATAATAATTGAGAATTCAAGAGAAAATCTAGAGCAGCAAAGCTTCTGAGATATTACATATTTGAGAATACTTTACTATGTCTTCACATTTTAATAGCAATATGGAAAAATCTATATATATATATGTAAGATGGAGTCTCGCTCTGTTGCCCAGAC
Source organism: Macaca thibetana thibetana (assembly GCF_024542745.1). Lineage (NCBI taxonomy): Eukaryota > Metazoa > Chordata > Mammalia > Primates > Cercopithecidae > Macaca > Macaca thibetana. The sequence goes on from NC_065581.1 coordinate 98,007,205, forward strand.
TGGAGTGCAGTGGCTCAAAGCAAGCTCTGTGTCCTGGGTTCACACCATTCTCCTGCCTCAGCCTCCTGAGTAGCTGGGACTACAGGCACCTGCCACCATGCCCAACTAATTTTTTGTATTTTTAGTAGAGATGGAGTTTCACCGTGTTAGCCAGGATGCTCTTGATCTCCTGACCTCGTGATCCACCCGCCTTGGCCTCCCAAAGTGCTGGGATTACAGGTGTGAGCCACTGCGCCTGGCCATGGAAAATTCTAGATTTTAAGTTCTTCAATATTTTGAAGACTACTCTATTGTATGCTTATATTGCTATTGAAAAATCTCAGATCAGTCTAATTCTATTTTTTTTGGTATGTGATCTGTTCTTTCTCCTTGTAAATAACAAAAGAGGTTCGCTTTATCTTGTATGTTCATAAATGCCACTGTAATGTGTCTCAGGGTGGGTTTTATCCTTATTTCTACTCTGGCACTTTTTGGGCCTTTTCAATCTTAAGTATTTTACATTTAAAACAATTCTGGAAAATATAACTTCATTCTTTCTTTAATTATTTCTTTCTATTCAAGGGCTTTGAGAGATGGTCAAGTAAATAGTGAGAAGTCATTGACCTGCACTCTTGGAATATTGTATTCACATGGTTCAATTTTATAGGCTAGATTTCTTTTTCCTTAAATTCAATCACACAGTGTGATTCCGTAGTGATTAATAATGTAAATGCTTTCCATTAGCTTTCAGTTTTCAGAATCAACTATAGGCAAAAAATTAAAGAACTAATCATTGTTAGAGAATAAAAAGCAAATTATATAATCATCGGCAGTAAAATAAGAGTGTATCTGACTGAAATTGGGAGGTTGAAGGAGGAAGGAGGTGTAAAATGAGGTACAGAAGAACTAATTCTTTCATATTTGTAGTAAAGAGTTACGAAGTGCTATTTAAAGTTTAAAAAAATAAGTTCAAGATGGTGGATATACTATTTACCATGATCTGATCACTATACATTATAATGTATCAAAACACTACTGTGTACCTTATGTATATCCATAATTATTTGTCAATTTAAAAAATAAAATTTAAAAAACCTGAAAAAAATAAAAGTTAAAAATCAAGTTAAAATTATATTTATGCATATTACTTGAAATTTTAGAGTATACTGACCAAAATAATAATGTAACAAAAATTGAAGGGGGAGGGGAGAGTGTCAGAGAAAATGAACAATTTTTTATCTTCTCTGGTAAAGAGGACAGCTGATAAAAGAAATAGAAGTGTAAATATTTAAGCGTATTGTTTGTAGTCATAAAGATAACCTCAAGAAGAACTAAATCCAGAAATAGTAGTAATAAAATGGTTGTATATGAGGGGTAAAATTGGGCTTGGGAGACAGGAAGACTTACTTTTCATTTTAAACTCTTCTATACTTTTAAAATATTTGTTTCTGTATATATGTATCTATTACTCTTGACACAAATAAAATAAGATTTTTTTTTTTAAAAGAAATTTCTGTCAGTCTGGAGAAAGATAAACATTATCTTAAGAATATTTGTCATGTTGTAATTCTATGTCCACATCCTTAAAACATCTGATTATCTTCAGATTACCCATTGTCTAATCATAACAGAAGGCTTATTACTATTTTTTAAAAAAAGAATGCTAGTTTCATTTGTTCAATTAGGTTAGGGTTTTGTGTACATTTGTACTTTCTATCCAACCTATGGGTCTTAATTTAAATTTTCTGTCTGAATTGCCCTGGAGTGTTACCATGGGGGACAGTTATGAGAGTTTAAAAATAAAATTTAATAGATCTTTATATTTTGAACCCTCAAATAATAGTAGTGGGGATTTATTTTCAAGTGCCTTCTGTTAGGATATTTACTTTTACCTTGGCTTCTTTTGCAATTTATCTTTTTTCATAGTGACTATTCAGTGCATTTACTTCTCGTAGCAGCACTCATCTAGACATAGTTAAAACTAATTGCCTGAGTCTGGAGGTGAACAGTTTTTCTGTTCTATTTGTCCTTGTTCCAGTGAATGAATGTTAGATTTTCATTTTTTAACATAGTCCCTAGTCAGCAGGTTAATATGCTTAGGATAGTACTGATCCAAGTGTTTCCTTGGACTGATCTTCAAAGACTATTTTTGTCATTAAGAGCTGAAGCAAGTTACAAAAGGGAAGAAAATAAGACAGGATTGTAAAATTCAAATAACGAATCATATGTGTACATAGTTATTTTCTCTCTAATCCTGAATTCCATTCTTTATTGTTTCCTGATACTGCTTACGATGATTTTTGTTTGTACTTATATTTTGGGCTAAGGCATTTAAGTTAAATCGCCAAAGAAAGGGAAAGAATATTTGAAGACCATTACCTTCATATCTCAAATCTCAAATTATTTTACTGCTATAAGTCAAATTCACTCAAATCTTTGAGTATCAAAAGGCTACTCTTTGTCCAGTTTAATGCAAAGTATTATGGGCAAAGCAAAAGAAATAGTAGTTCCTGTCATTGGAATGTGAGCCATCTAGCTATGGAGATAGCATTCAGAGAAACAAATAAATGCAAGATAATAAATTGCAGTATAATACCTATATTTCAGTGTTGAAAATGTACATATTCTAACAATTCAGAAATGACAAATATCAAGATGAACCAAGATTGTACAACTTGGTGATGGGCAAAGTATTTTTATCTCAGGCTTAAAGAGATTATAAGATTTAGGCTAATTATTCAGAAGGAAATGTGCATCCAGGAGAAAGCAAGAATTTGGACATTTGGAAAGAGAATGGCTTCTTACTTGCTGTTTAGAGTGCATGGTGGTGCAAACAGAGTCGTATAATTAGCGGCTTATGTGTATGTGTGTTGAAAACTCACGGGCCCTACTTTTGTATGATATGCTCAAACGATGGTGATGGCTGATTGTAAGTTCCCTTATGTTTCCTTTCTGTTATCCCTGGTCCTTCAATAAAGATATGTTACAAATTTCCATTTCCTCTTTAGCTATGGAGCTGGGATGATGTGCTATGAGGAATTAAAGAGAAGTATCTATCTAATCTTTATGACAGACAATGAATGGGCAGATTTGTTCTTCTGAGGCCAGATGGTGGTATTGGAAGCAGCCACTGAATAAGGGCAGTTATGGCCAGCGGTAGGACAATTGGTGGAGGGTTGTCAGCACAAAGGTAACTGCCAGGCTGAGGAAGAAGCTGATGCTAGAACATGAGAGCACATGGGAAGGACTACTTGGTGACATTATCAGAAATCACTCAGGCACAGTTTGACAGGGAGCTGCTTTCTAGCAATAAATCCAGCAGAGCCTCATTCCAACATATTTTCGGCCACATTTATGTACATCGTTTATTATTCTACAGATTTCCTTTACATCCCTGCTTGCTTCCCTCCCCCGCCCACAACAAATAGGAAAGCTATTGAGACACTGGGTGTCTCACATCCCAGTGATATTCTGATGAGTTGTCAGTATTTTGAATTCTGGGGATAGAAAATATTAACTAGAATTAATATTTGAATTAACACATTAGTTAACTAATAGATTCTTAAACATGAGAATAGTAGCAAGGGCTCAGATGCCCATCTACATAATAAGAAGATTAGACAAAACAACCTCTAATTTTCTTTCTTATAAAAATCTTAGCCTACCCTCACATAGCCATACATGTTTTCCATCCATCCTCCAATGCTAAGGCAAGATCTTTGATTCACTATACCTGTCTGCTCTGTATTCCGAAACTCAACTTTAAAAATGTATTCACAGCCAGGCGTGGTGTCTCATGCCTGTAATCCCACTACTTTGGGAGGCCGAGGTGGGCAGATCACTTGAGCCCAGGAGTTTGTGACCAGCCTGAGCAACATGGTGAAACCCTGTCTCTACAAAAAATACAAAAATTAGCTGGACGTGGTGGTGTCTGCTGATAGTCCCAGCTACTGGGGAGGCTGAGCGGGGCAGATCACTTGAACCTGGGAAGCAGAGGTTGCAGTAAGCTGAGATCGTGCCACTGCACTCCAGCCTGGGTGACAGAGTGAGACCCTGTCTCAAAAAATAAAATAAAATAAAATAAAATAAAATAAAATAAAATTAAATTAAAAAAAAGTATTCACATAAAACTGGAAATTAAGTCACTTAGCTTAGTTCTCTGGGAGAAGATGCTGATTTGAGATTACTATTCTTAATCTTTGTGTTAAAATGATTAATATAAATCAAGATTTACTTTCTGGTTTTTTACTTTTTTTTTTATTATTATACTTTAAGTTCTAGGGTACACAACGTGCAGGTTTGTTACATAGGTATACATGTGCCATGTTGGTGTGCTACATTCATCAACTCCACATTTACATTAGGTATTTCTGCTAATGCTATCCATCCCCCAGCCAGCCCCAGTGTGTAATGTTCCCAATCCTGTGTCCAAGTGTTCTCATTGCTCAACTCCCACTTATGAGTGAGAACATGCGGTGTTTGGTTTCCTGTCCTTGTGATAGTTTGCTTAGAACGATGGTTTCCAGCTTCATCCAGGTCCCTGCAAAGGACATGAACTCATGCTTTTTTATGGCTGCATAATATTCCATGGTATATATGTGCCACATTTTCTTAATCCAATCTATCGTTGATGGACATTTGGATTGGTTCCAAGTCTTTGCTATTGTCAATAGTGCCACAATAAACATACATGTGCATGTGTCTTTATCGTAGAATGATTTATAATCCTTTGGGTATATGCCCCGTAATGGGATTGCTGGGTCAAATGTATTTCTAGTTCTAGATCCTTGAGGAATCACCACACTGTCTTCCACAATGGTTGAACTAGTTTGCAGTCCCACCAACAGTGTAAAAGCATTCCTATTTCTCCACATCTTCTCCAGCATCTATTGTTTTTTGACTTTTTAATAATCACGATTGTAACTGACATGAGATGGTATCTCATTGTGGTTTTGATTTTCATTTCTCTAATGACAAATGATGATGAACATTTCTGCATATGTCTGTTGGCTGCCTAGATGTCTTCTTTTGAGAAGTATCTGTTCATATCCATTGCCCACTTTTAGATGTTTTGTTGTTGTTGTTGTTGTTGTGTTGTTGTTGTAAATTTGTTTAAGTTCTTTGTGGTTTCTGGATATTACTCCTTTGTCAGATGGGTAGATTGAAAAAATTTTATTCCATTCTGTAGGTTGCCTGTTCACTCTGATGATAGTTTCTTTTGCTGTGCAGAAGCTCTTTACTTTAATTAGATCCCATTTGTCTATTTTGGCTTTTGTTGCCATTGCTTTTGATGTTTTAGTCATGAAGTCTTTGCCTATGGCTATGTCCTGAATGGTATTGCCTAGGTTTTCTTCTAGGGTTTTTATGATGTTAGGTGTTACATTTAAGCCTTTAATCCGTCTTGAGTTAATTTTTGTATATGGTATAAGGAAGGGATCCAGGTTCAGCTTTGTACATATGAGTAGCCAGTTTTCCCAGCACCATTTGTTAAATAGGAAATCCTTTCCCTGTTGCTTGTTTTTGTCAGGTTTGTTAAAGATCAGATGGTTGTAAATGTGTAGTGTTATTTGTGAGGCCTCCATTCTTTTCCATTGTTCTATATATCTGTTTTGCTACCAGTACCATGGTGTTTTGGTTACTGTAGCCTTGTAGTATAGTTTGAAGTCAGGTACTGTGATGCCTCCAGCTTTGTTCTTTTTGCTTAGGATTGTCTTGGCTATGTAGGCTCTTTTTTGGTTTCATTTGAATTTTAAAGTACTTTTTTGCAATTCTGTGAAGAAAGTTTGTGGTAGCTTGATGGGGATAGCCTTGAATCTATAAATTAATTTGGGCAGTATGGCCATTTTCATGATATTGATTTTTCCTATCCATGAGAATGGAATGTTCTTCCATTTGTTTGTGTCCTCTTTTATTTCGTTGAGCAGTGGTTTGTAGTTCTCCTTGAAGAGGTCCTTCACGTCTCTTGTAAGTTGGATTCCTATTTTATTCTCTTTACAGTAATTGTGAATGGGAGTTCCCTCATGATTTGGCTATTTGTCTATTATTGGTGTATAGGAATGTTGGTGATTTTTGCACATTGATTTTGTATGCTGAGACTTTGTTGAAGTTGCTTATCAGCTTAAAGAGATTTTGGGCTGAGACAATGGGGTTTTCTAAATATACAATCATGTCATCTGCAAACAGAGACAATTTGACTTCCTCTTTTCCTAATTGAATACCCTTTATTTCTTTCTGTTGCCTGATTACCCTGGCCAGAACTTCCAATACTATGTTGAATAGGAGTGGTGAGAGAGGGCATCCTTGTCTTGTGCCGATTTTCAAAGGGAAGGCTTCCAGTTTTTGCCTATTCAGTATGATAATGGCTGTGGGTTAGTCATAAATAGCTCTTATTATTTTGAGATACGTTACATCAATACCTAGTTTATTGAGAGTTTTTAGCATGAAGGGCTGTTGAAGTTTGTTGAAGGCCTTTTCTGCATCTATTGAGATAATCATGTGGTTTTTGTCTTTGGTTCTACTTATGTGATGGATTACGTTTATTGATTTGCATATATTGAACCAGCCTTGTATCACAGGGATGAAACCAACTTGATCTTGGTGGATAAGCTTTTTGATGTGCTACTGGATTCAGGTTGCCAGTATTTTATTGAGGATTTTCGCACTGATGTTCACCAGAGATATTGGCCTAAAATTCTCTTTTTCTGTTGTGTCTCTGCCAGGCTTTGGTATCAGGACAATGCTGGCCTCATAAAATGAGTTAGGGAGGATTCCCTCTTTTCTATTGATTGGAATAGTTTCAGAAGGAATGGTACTAGCTCCTCTTTTTACCTCTGGTAGAATTCAGCTGTGAATCCTTCTGGTCCTGCACTTTTTTTGGTTGGTAGGCTATTAATTATTGCCTCAATTTCACAACCTGTTATTGGTCTATTCAGAGATTCAACTTCTTTCTTGTTTAGTCTTGGGAGGGTGTATGTGTCCAGGAATTTATCCACGTCTTCTAGATTTTCTAGTTTATGTATGTGTCCAGCAATTTATCCATTTCTTCTAGATTTTCTAGTTTATCTTCTTAGAGGTATTTATAGTATTCTCAGATGATTTACATTTTAATTTCATTTTTCCCTGTTAAAGTTGCTTTACTACTTAAAATAAATGAAACATTTATTTTCTCACATAAAAGAAATGTTTGTTTCTCCAATGTTTATTTTTATAATGTTTTTTATAAAAAACATAGTAAAATAAAATATGGAGACAAAAACTATTGACAATTAAAAACATTACCCAGAATCTCATGTTTTTTAAGTAAAAAGAGGTAACTCTTTTTTACATTTTGGTCTTAATAGTTTATTATGCTGAGGTAGATAGAGTATATTAACATCCTTAAAGAAATATGATCATTTTACTCAATATTAAAGCTGAAGCATTTTCTCTGATTAGGGAAAATTTTTGATGGCTGCTGTGTAATGTGTCTGTGTACCACATTTTATGCAATAATTTTCCTATTATTGTGCCTTTAGTTTATTTCCATTCTTTGCTATCATAAAAACCTATAAAGAATATTTTTAAATATAGATATTTGACCACATATTTAATTATTTCCTTATTTTAGCTACACAGAAGGAACCTAATAAACCAAAAATTATGAACATGTTTAAAATGCTAGGATGTATAATGTCAGATTTTTCTTCTAGAGGTTTTACCAGTTTACATTCCTATAAGAAAGTATGAGTGTATGTCCTCACATGTTCTTGGAAACATGGAATAAAAAATTTGTCATTTGATGGCAAAAATATTATTTTATTATAATTGTACTCTTCATTTCTTTGGTTATAGTTTTATATGTTTTGCCTATTTCTTTTTTTTTTTTTTTTCTTTTTTTTTTGAGACAGAGTCTCACCCTGTCACCCAGGCTGGAGTGCAGTGGCACAATCTCAGCTCACTGCAAGCTCCGCCTCCCGGGTTCATGCCATTCTCCTGCCTTGGCCTCCTGAGCAGCTGGGACTACAGGCGCCCGCCACCACGCCCAGCTAATTTTTTGTATTTTTAGTAGATATGGGGTTTCACCATGTTAGCCAGGATGGTCTGAATATCCTGACCTCGTGATCCGCCCGCCTTGGCCTCCCAAAGTGCTGGGATTACAGGCGTGAGCCACCGCTCCCGGCCTGTTTTGTCTATTTCATAAAAATTGAACTGGTTTTCTTTATTACTACATTTTGAGAGTTCTTTATATATATTGAATAAAAGTCCTTTATCAAATATGTGATTTGCAAGTGTTTTCCCAGTTTGTGGCTTTTCTTTTTATTCTTTTAGTAGCGCCTTTTGCAGAGGCTACCATTTATACTATGTTTGCTACATTTGTATAACTTTAGTTAAAATTAAAAGGAGCAAGGGAGAGAGAGAATGAGAAAAAGGAAGAGAAGGAGGAAAGATAGAGAAAGAGAGAAGATAGGGAGGGAGACAGGGAGAGAGAGGGAAGGAGAGAAGAGAGAAAAACCTATTGATTTAGGTTGGGTTATGTGCTCATCCCTTGGCAGGTTAGGTGCTCATCAAAGACAGGGCACTTTGATATTTTCACCAAAAAGATACAAAGTGGGTGTTCCTCAAAAGAAACAAGAAAAGGGTAATGGTTGTGTAGTTTTATCTCATGAAAGCTATGGACTTTTTATTAGAAAAGGTACAAATGCAATGCATAATGCCTTTTGCATACAGATTTTTAAGAACATTTACAAACATGGTCAGGATGAGAACACTGGCTTGATAATTCTGAAAATACAACTCCATAGCCTATAAGTTGCTTTATTATAATTGAGAAATCTGACAGTATTCTAACCTTCCATGATTCTGAATTCTTTAGGCTGTGTCTTAAAATGACAGTGTGCTTTTTACTTGGAGACATCATAAGACCTTCCAGGTTTCAGGTTCTTTGTAGGAGTTTGGTCAGTGTGGTCGGAAAAGTTATAAAAATTATGAGGAAAAGACACAAACCTTCTTGGAATGCTGGGAGGTTTTGCAAAAGCTTCGGGAAAGGATTTGGCTGAAGGCAGCTGAATTCTCTCAGGGTAGATAACAAGGAAGAGTAAGGAAATTGATCTAGATAAGTTAGTTTACTTAGGCCTTGGAACAGGGCCTTTAATCATCTGCATGCAGGACTGCTCTCTGGGGGAGGGGGGTGGCAAAACCATGTTAATTACCCACAAGTGTGTTTACTCAAGGCCTTTGTCATTAAATCTGTACTGAATGAATGCCCACAACACTGACTTTAGCGAGGCTGCAGCTGTTGTGACTCTTTATGGCATCCTCCTTGATGTCTGTGAGCAGCCCGGTTCCCCAGCTGCATGGCCAGGTAAAAAACCTGTGTCTGTGTACATTTTTTCATCTGTCACTAGACCACTGGGTCAGACGTGGCAGGTGGTGCCCAGTGTGAGGAACGCTGCAACAGATCACAACGGAACCCTCGAAAATGAAGGAGAAGAGACTGCGCAGTCAGTAAATCAGTAAGTCATTGGTGCCCACTTAATTTCCAAGTTCAAGGGAATTGTTCAGGCTAGGGTTTCATCACGGGACAACAGTTATCAGTTCAACAGCAACAGTATATAAAAGTACTGAAGCAGCAGCTTAAAGCTAGCAGAGCCTCAGTTTCACAGGCTCAATTAAGGGACCTAATGCAAACTTGTTTCCCATAACTAATGGTTCCTGGAAGAAGGTAAGCTAGACCTACAGCTCTGGAAACAAGTGGGGAGAAATCTTAAACAATATCATGCACAAGGGCAACAGGTCCCAGTAACATCTCTAACATTATGGGCTTTGGTTAGGGTGGATCTGGTCCCACTTTACACAGAAGAGCCTAAAAAGGGAAGGGAGGAGGAACCATCACCTACCTTACCAGCTCCTCCTTCTCCCTCAGCCCTCCTGTTTCTGGTCAAAAATACTAAAGAGGAAAAGGAGGTTTTGCCTGAGCCCCCTCCCCTAATAAATTAGAAAAAAAGACAAGGGATATGCTACGACCCTGTCTTAGCAAGTGGCATTAGAAGGGGAGCTCTTAGCCTGCCCAGTAATGCAAGATTGACAAGGCCATCAGGTATGTGAACCCATTTATTTTAACGCTTATAAACACCTAAGAAAAAGTATTACAGAAAACAGAGCTGCTAGCCCATTTGTGAAAGGAATGATTGAAGCCATGGCAGACAACCTCCATATGACCCCATGGGACTGGTCAGTGCTAGCTAAAGCAACTTTGGAACCCCACAAATACCTCCTTTGGAGGGCAGAATATAATGAGTTGTGCGACTAGCCAACTAGAATCAAGTGTCCGGGCAAGACATAACAGCTGCTATGCTCCAGGAGAGGGGTCCCCATGCTGATGTACAATAACAACTAAATTTTCATCCCCAGGCCTATGCACAAGTGTCTTTGTGCTCTCTCGGGACTTGGGACTAAATTGCCGAAAGCAGACTTCAATAGTTTATAAATGTTCGACAAGGGCCTCAGGAACCACTTGTTGAATTTATCAATCGGCTAACCCAGGCAATTAAGAGACAAATTAGTCATGCCCGGGCCGCTGATATCTTATTGTTGCAGTTGGCTTATGAAAATGCTAATGTCAGCTGCCAGCAAGCAATGCAGGCAATCAGAGGAAAGACAGCCACAGTCGGGGAACTTATATGAGCATGTCAACTGGTGGGGACTGGAACACACAAAGCCAAAATATTGGCTATGGCATTAAGGCCTCCTAAAGTGAAAAGGGAGAGAAACCCAAATTGTTTTCTATGTGGAGAGCCAGGTCATATGAAGAGGGAATACACCAATAATAGAGACCAAGGTACCTCAGAGAAAGAACCCCTTCTATATGCCCCAGTGTAAAAAGGGGAAACATAGGGCAAATCAATACAGGTCCAAATTTGATAAAAACAGCAACCCCATAAGTAACCAGGTGGGAACTTCATGAGGGGGCCGGCCCCAGACCCTGCTTCAAACTGGGGCAATGCCAGCAGCTTTCCTCGGTCAGATGGAAAGCCCACAGTCATCTCTCTCAGAGCAGCCACCACTGGAAGCACAGGACTGGACTTACTTTGCCCCAGTAAATTAGTGCTGAAAGAAGGAGAAGACCCTAAAAGGGTTGCAGCTGGTATCTGGAGCCCACTGCCTCCGGGAACAATGGGATTAGTCCTAGGGCGATCAAGCCTATCCAATAAAGGAATTAATGTGCTCACTGGGGTAATTGGTAGTGATTATCAAGGTGAGATATTAGTTATGATGGAATGTAAAGGTCTGTATATTCTTCCCCCTGGATCAAAGATAGCTCAGTTACTACTTTTACCATACTGGGTCCCCAATGCCCATGGAAAGGAAAGGGGAAAGGGAAGTTTTTGAAGCACAGAAGCCACAGGAGTATGTTGGAATCAATTAATTGCTGATCATGATCACTTTAAAAATTAGAAATAAGAATTGTACTGGCTTATTGGATGCAGGAGCAGATATTTTGATTATTGGTGATCAAAACTGGCCAGAAGCTTGGCCTTGAGTCACTCAGAAACAAAAAATTGTTGGCATCAGGGAAGTGCACACAACTAAGCAGAGCATGTGCCCCCTAACGTGTTGCAATTCGGATGGTAGAAAAGCAGTTGTACAACCTCTAATCATGCCCATCCCTGTTAATTTTGGGGACTGTACCTATTAGCCCAATAGGCGGTCACTTTGCAGACCCCTTTCTAGTAATGGCCGCTGTTATTATCCCTCCCCTACCCCTAACATGGCTCTCTCAAGATCCAATTTGGGTAGAACAGTAGCCTTTAAAGGGAGCTAAATTACAAACAGCCCATGTATTAGTTAAGGAGCAATTAAAAGCCGGCCATATAGAACCATCAAACAGCCCTTGGAATTTGCCCATTTTTGTCATTCCCAAAAAGTCTGGTAAATGGAGACTTTTGCATGACTTATGTGCTATTAATGCTAATTTGCAACCTATGGGGCCCCTTCAACAGGGGCTCCCTTCCCCCGCGGTAATTCCTCAAGATTGGCCTATAATCATTATTGACTTAAAAGATTATTCCCCTTGCAGAACAGGACATAGAAAAATTTGTGCTTATAATACCAGCTATTAATAATGAAAGGCCAGCTTACCAATTTCATCAGAAAGTGCTTTCTCAAGGAATGCTAAACAATCCTACCATGTGTCAGTATCATGTAAACCAGGCTTTACTCCCCAGTAGAAAAGAATTTAATTGTAAGATTATTCATTTTATGGATGATATTTTACTAGCAGCCCCAATGGAGCCAGTACTTTTAAGTTTATATGCCTCTGTCGTAAAGAATATACAGTTAAGAGGTTTAATCATAGTACCTAAAAAAGTACAAATGTCCTCTCCTTGGAAATATCTTGGGTACATACTAACTTCCCGGTCAGTAAGACCTCAAAAGATTAAATTAAATACTAGCAACTTACACACTTCAAATGATTATCATAAATTACTAGACAATATTAACTGACTTCACCTCACCCTAGGCATAACTGTTGTTAAGTTACAGAACCTGTTTTCTATCTTAAAAGGCAATATTGCCCTAGACTCTCCTAGGTATTTAACTCCTGCAGCACAAAGGGAAATTGAGGAAGTAGAGCAAGATATTTCTCAGAGGCAACTAGATTGCATAGATCAATGATATTCAGTTCAGTTGTTTGTTTTTCCCACTAAACACTCCCTTCCTGGGCTAATAGGACAGATGGCCCCAGGGCTACGCTTCCTAGAAGGGGTTTTTTGCTCACATACCAGGACTAAAACCCTCTCTCCCTATATCTAGCTGGTTAGTAACCTCCAGCTGGGCAATTATAACATCTTAGACTGGAGCCCTCACAGTCATTTGCAGGGTGATCACACTGATATCTGTGTCTATTGTGGCATCAATGACAGTTTCATATCCATGTCCCATTCCCCTGTAATTTGGGCCGATAGGGGGATGGGATATCCCAGACCCCAAGTAGAGTCCATGCCACCACTAGACACTTTATGGCACCTGGGACTTCTTATCACCCCCCTTAACACCTGGGATGGGACATATCATAATTCCAGTCACAATTATACTATGACCTTTTTTCATAATCACAATGATCAGTGCCTGATTTGTACCACCCATTCATATGTTTTCCTTTTGGGGACCAATATTTCCATTACACCCCAAAACTCCACATTTGTGACCCAACTGTAGGGACAGGCTTGGTACACCTCTTGTATAATTAATTATAATATATCTAATTTAAATATTACTAGTGTCATGGTATTGAGGAGACAATCTGAGGCTTTCCTACCAGTCAATTTAATATGCGATTCGTAAGATTCCTCTGCCCTTGCCGCCTTAGAATGTGCCTTGTCCCAGGTCAGACACAAATGATTCGTAGTTGCACTTACAGCCTTTGTAGTCTCAGCCATAGTCATCTTAGAAACTGCTAGTGTTGCTGTAGCATCTATTACTGAATCAGTACAAACAGCTACTTTTATAGATAATTTGGTCAGAAATGTGTCTAATGAACTTCTCTTACCACAGGGTATAGATCAAAAGATTCTTGCATGTCTGTATGCCCTTGAGGCTGCCTTGGAATATGTGGGGGAGCAACAAGATGCACTGGCCTTCCAACAGCAATTAAACTGTGACCGGGAGCTTAAGCACATCTGTGTCACCTCTCTACCTTGGAATCAATCATTACATAGTTGGGATAAGGTGAAACAACATCTCTGGGGAACCTTTCATGATAATTTAACAGCAAATGTAAAGTAACTTAAAACTAAAAATCTAGAATCCCTAAATGCCGTAGATCTACATGTGCTCTCTCCAGAAGGTTGGGGGCGACCACGTTAATTACCCACAAGTGTGTTAACTCAAGGCCTTTGTCATTAAATCTGTATTGCATAAAAGCCTGCAGTGCCTGCTTGTCCAGGCTGCAGCTGCTATGACTCCTCAAGGCATCCTCTTCGATGTCTGTGAGTGACCCTGTCCCCTAGCCATGCGGCCAGGCAAAAAATCTGTGTCTGCATACATTTTTTCATCCATCACTCAATCAGGATCTGCAGGTCAGACCCAGCAGTTCTTTAAGAAACCTTTATAGCTATCATTGTTCAGTTTTATTTTTGATTCCATTAATTCTAAATTTGTACCATGTTATCTCTTTCATAAATCACATTCATATTAATTTTCTTTGTTATTCTATGTGTATTCCTCAAGTTTATCACTTGTTTCACTGACCGATTTTTTCTGTAATATTTCAATAATGTATTGCTTCTGTCCATTGAAGAGTAACGATTTATATTATTCAAATAATGATTTGAATAGTTCTGCAGAGTTTATCTTTTCACTCTTACTTAATAGTTGCTAATATCACTGAGATCCACTCTAAAACTACTGGTTTGGATCTCTGGATATTGCAGAGAAGGAATTGACACAAGCCAAATTTGAGTATTTATTTACATATCTTAGACTGTGAATATTGGTTTACAGCACTTCATCCTTATGTAACTGTAACTGTACTGACCACCTCCTCTGAAGCTAGGACAAGGCTCAAAATCATATCTGGTTTTTCTTTCCATATAATATATTTTTTAAACCAGCTTCTCTCTAAATACAGTTATATCCCCGGCCAAAGGAAATTCCTCTGTCCCCTTTTCTTCTTATACTAGATGCAAAACTTCTCTTAAGAACATCATATGACTGTGAAACAAAATATTTATTTTTGAGGTATTTGTGATGGTTAATTTTATGTGTCAATTTGACTGGATTAAGGGCTGCCCACATAGCTGGTAAAACCTTATTTCTGGTTGCGCATCGTGGCTCATGCCTGTAATCCCAGCACTTTGGGAGGCCAAGGTGGGCAGATCATTTGAGGCCAGGAGTTTTAGACCAGCCTGGCCAACATGGCGAAACCCTGTCTCTACTAAAAATACAAAAATTAGCCGGGCATGATAGTGCATGCCTGTAATCCCAGCTACTTGGTAGCTGAGGCACGAGAATTGCTTGAACCCAGGTGGCAGAGGTTTCAGTGAGCCGAGATTGTGCCACTGAACTCTAGCCTGGGCAACAGAGCGAGTCTCTGTCTCAAAACGAGCAAACAAACAAAAAAACAAAACACCTTATTTTTGGGTGTGTCTGTGAGGGTGTTTACTGCAGATATTAGCACTTGAATTGGTAAACTGAGTAAAGAAGATCCTCCCTCACCAAATCTGTTGAGACACTGGGTAGGACAAAAAGGTGGAGAAACTGAATTTATTCTCTCTTCTTGAAGTAGGATATGCATCTCCTACCTTTGATGCTGTTAGACAGCAGTGCTCCTGGTTCTCTGGCCTTTAAAGTGAATTATACCACTGGCTTTACTGGGTCTCCAGCCTATAGACAGATCATGAGACTTAGCCTCCAGAATCATGTGAGTCAATATCTATAATAAACCCCTTCGTGTTCTGTGTATATCCTATTGGTCCTGTTTCTTTGGAGAATCTTAATACATTATATTATATCTGTTATTATTCCTCTTATTCATCTAGTCCATTGGTCTTCACCATTCTGTGGAGTGCTCCATCAAATCTGATCTTCTGTGTGCTACACTTAAAATTTTCTTAAATTTTCTGTTTTGCTTCTTCATTCTACAACACCTCAATAAGTAAAATGACAAAAGATTCTCCTTGATAAGAGATAATATCTTCATGTACCTGTAAGATCTATTCTGGGGTGAGATTTACTTCCTTCTTTTTCCTTTCATCTTTTCCAATTTTCTCAATATTGACATTTAATTACTATTTAAAAATATTTTTCTATATCTTATTCAGATTATTTATTGATATATGGAGACTTGGTCTTAGAGGATACTGTTTTAAAAATCCTTTCCAGTTGACTTATGCTTGCAGATTGCACTCTGAGTTAGAAATATATCTCTCATAATCATGTTGTTAAAGAACTGCTAGTCTGGGGAAGCTTTCGTTTAGTTTGCCTAAATTATAAAAAGTGGGTCGAGTTGGTTGGAATTCCCTTAAATGCACAATTTTAGTTTATATGGATCTTCCTTAGTTGTGACCCATTAGAATTAGAGTCTGAAGAAAGTCCAAACTCTCTACTCTCATAAGAGGCTTAAATATTCTTATTGTTAGTATTTTAGATTTTATTACAGATTTTTTTCTTCTCTTGATGCTTTCATGATACTATTTTATTAATTAATTTTACAAATTAAAATGTGAAAGTGTTTTGGGGTGAAGTTTTCATGTTTTTATTTTGTTTTTACAGAAGGGAAAATATTTCCTCTTTTGAAAATGTTATCTTTGTGTTTAAATAACATGAGAATTCTGTGAACATGAATTAATTAATCTTGATTCAGTTTATTTTGCTTGCTAAAAATAAGACTGCAAACCAGAAATAATGTCAGTGTTTATTTCAGGATATTCCTGTAGGTCATTTTTATCAGAAACAATAGTCTGCTTACCTGGGAAGAAACAGTATGTTAAATAGGAGTTTACTTATCAAAGTTCATTTAAAAATGTTCACATTGGCCAGATGCAGTGGCTCATGCCTGTAATCCCAGCACTTTGGGAGGCCCAGGTGGGCAGATCACTTGAGGTTAGGAGTTCGAGACCAGTCTGCCCAACATGGTGAAACCTGGTCTCTACTAAAAATATGAAAATTAGGCTGGGCACAGTGACTCACGCCTGTAATCCCAGCACTTTGGGAGGCCAAGGCGGGCGGTTCACAAGGTCAAGAGATTGAGACCATCCTGGCCAACGCGGTGAAACCCTGTCTCTACTAAAAATACAAAAATTAGCTGTGCGTGGTGGCATGCACCTGCAGTCCCAGCTACTCGGGAGTCTGAGTCAGGAGAATCGCTTGAACCCGGGAAGTGGAAGTTGCAGTAAGCCAAGATCACGCCATTGGACTCCAGCTTGGTGACAGAGCAAGACTCCTCAAAAAACAAACAAACAAAAAACAAAAATTAACCAGATGTGGTGGCAGGCACTTGTAATCCCAGCTACTAGGAAGGCTGGGGCAGGAAAATTGCTTGAACCCAGGAGGTGAAGGTTACAGTGAGCTGAGATCTTGCCATTGCACTCCCGCCTGGGTGACAGAGCGAGACTCCTTCTCAAAACAAAACAAAACAAAACAAAACCCCTCACATTGCTGTCTACCAAATTGAAATGATTCTATCACAAACTATGTTCATTTCTAACCAATTTCCTGCCTCAAAAATTTTGCCCTAAACCACGTAATCCCAGAAACACTTTTGATTTCTCTTTTCTGAGACACTGCTAAGATTCTTTCAAAGGGATTTTTTCCCTATTATAATGAGTTCAAATAAATTTAGTTGATTACCAGGTTGCTTGGTAAGATATTGGTGGGTTCAACAATCAGAAACAGTAATGTCCAATAGAACTTTATGCAATCATACAAACATCCAATACAGGAGTCACCAGTCACATGTGCACTTAAAATATGACTAGTTAACTAAGGAACTCAGTTTTAATTTTATTTAATTTTAACTGCTTTAAATTTAAATTTAAATGTACATACACAGCTAAGGTCTCTCATATTAGAGGAGGTTCCACTGACATTCAGTTGAGTTCTCACCTCACTGCTGTGATTGAGATTTTTGAGTCAGAAACAGTACTTTCCACTGAGATTCTTTCACCTTCCTGCTTAGTAGTCTCGCTGACTGTGATGGGGGAGAGGAAGATTTTGATCCATTTTTTTTTCCTTTTATCGTGAAATGCTAAGTTTATATTGTCTTCCAGAAAATACAACTTTGGAGGAGATTGTATAATAATGCTTTTGTTATTACCTGATCAGATTTGAAAGCTGTTCTCCTTGTTGAAAAATCAGCTTTGTTATTCATAACTCTACTCTTTATCTTTGCCGTTGCTCTGTGTGTGTGTGTGTGTGTGTATGTGTGTGTCTGTGTGTGTGTGTCTGTGGGTCTGTATGTGACTCTGTAAGAAGAAAGTGAATAAGCATAAGCCCTAATAAGTCTGTTTCTCAGAATGGACCCAGGCACTGAAGACTGCAGAAAGTTTTCACTTCAATCAGTTTCTTTTGGATAAATTTTGCCTTACATTATTATCAATTAGTATCTTATGAGAATTTTCCTTAGTTTTGTCTTGTTTGCTTCCCATGAGAACTTGATTCTGAAAGATATCTCTCATCCAAAGTTTCCATCTACATAGACTTTGAAGTCTGTATAGTTCACTGATTCTGAGGGAGAGGTTGTGTAATATAGCAGGGTGAAGGCCAACCATTTGAGGGCCCAAGACATAAGGTGCATCAACAATACTTTTGATGAGTTGATGCTAGAATTCTCATGAATTTATCTCATTTTAAACTAAATCTGTGTCTCATTCTGGTCAATTCTCCTAACTCATATATTTTTACATATCAATTTCTGTAAATATATTTTCAAATGACCTGATTTCACCTTGGATAATTTAGGTCATAGTGGTCACTTTGAGAAACGTTTGATATGAACAAAATTTTTTATTTGAGAAGCACTTTGGAACAGAAAGGGAAAAAAATACCAAACGTCCAATGGCAGACATTGATTTTATTGTTATAATGAAACTCCCAAAAGAAACTCAGTTTCCAAAATTGCTTCCTTAAAAGTTTCTTTGGCTAAGGAATGTGAAAAACTTAAAATTATCTTTCTTTAAGATAGTCCCAATCGGAACTTGAACTTTTGTCTTACTGTCTTGCTTCATCTTTTGCTTCTCCATTATACTCTACCTCTACTCCTCTTTCTGATCTGGTTTTCTTATCTTTTGGGTGTCCAGAAACCCCCAAAGCTGACCCATCTCTAAAAGTTAAATTCCCTTTAGAAAACGCAAATCTATTCTGGTTGACTCATAAAAAGACTAGCATTAGATCCTTTTGTAATTTATAAGCATCATGGTTGGGGTTTAATGCTCATATGTGAGCTGAGCCTCCCTCAAACATTATTAGGACACCAACACAATACCAGTCTGACATGGAAAAAAAAAGACTAGTATTAGATGAAAGCCATTGTCAAAGACTTTCATACCTGTAGATAAGATAGAAATTTACAAAGACATTTAGAATAGCTTTAAAAATATAAAACCCAGGTTTCTGGATCAATATCAATTGGTTTATGTATTAACAGTAATCTTATATACAAAAAATGTATTAAAAAAGGACTAAATGGGCCATAAGAATTACTACTTAAGAAGACTCTGAATTGTACAGGAAACCAGAAGGATTTTAAAAAGCTGTGGAATTGCTAAATTAAAAATTCTCCCTTTTAGAGCAGTTTTAGGTTCACATCAAAATTAAGTGGAAAGTAAAACAAACAAACAAACAAAGCTCTCCCAATGATCTTTTTCTTTAAGTCTTTTAGAATTACCCTATTGATAATCAGATTATAGATTTTTAGCTAAACTAAACTTTGACTTTCCAGTATTTTTGTATCCACCTGAAGCCCAGGTTGAAGATCTTTGTGCTAGATTCTTTATGGGCAAAAATTTTACTGATATTGGCAGAATTGTTGGGGATGAACTCGTTAAGGTTGAAATTGATCCAAGGCTTTTATAATATCCTCCAAAACCAGAAGCTACGAAAGTCCTCAAGTCAATAGCTAAAAGCCAAAGAGGCAAAGAATACTAGTCGTACATTATACTGGTCTTTCTACCACTCCAATTCATTTGGCCAAGAAAATGAATGGGTAAGGATATAGATTGTTCAGGACCTTAAGCCCAAATAAAAGTCAACTTCTGCTTTCCTGTGGTACCAAATCCCAAAACTACTTAATCTGCAATACCATCATTATAAACTTTGTTCTGCTTTCTTTAGTGTCCCTTTAGATTAAAAATAGTCAATACCTGTTTATTTGTTTGTTTTCTCCTAGGAAAGTTAAAATATTTACCTGGGCAGTTAAAGGTTTATGGAGTCACCCTCCCATTTTTCACAGGTGCTTAACAAGGAACTTCAGTATTGCAAATTTTTCTTAGTATGTTGACTAACTTTTGCTATGTTCTAAAGACAAGTTGAGCTTGAAGGCTGACTTTTGTTTACTTAACGTTCTAGCTCAGAAGGGTTATGTCATTTCCTGCTCCCCAAAATTACAATTTTGTCAAAACACAGTGCATTATCTGGAACATAATTTGTTCTAAGGGGAGTGCATTCTTCACCATTGATAGGTTACAAGCCACTCAAAATTTTCCTAGACTGATTACTAAGAAATAATTAAAAGGTTTTCTGGTTTTCACTGGCACCTGCAAGCAATGGATTCCTAGCCTTTAAAAAATCATCTCATCTTTATATGACTTATTTAGTCCTTGGTAGTTGAAACTCTTTTCTGGGAATCTAAATATTAACAGGCATTTTCTGACATAAAATTACCTCTTCAAAAGCCTCAGACTGTGGACCTTTCTAATTATAAACTCTCTACCTATTTGTGTATGAATGCTCTGGGAAATCCCTTAGTGTTCTGATCCAAAGCCATGGGAATCATCACAGACGAATTATTTATTTCAGCCTTTCCCTAGACCCATAATCTTGTATAAGCAGCAGCAGCAACAGCCAAACAAGTGGAGGCTTCACTGACTGGGTTTTAGGATCTTCCTTAAACTTGATGTTTTTTTCATGCGGTGTAATCTGTGTTACTTACTGAAAATACATTCCATTTCTCAGCAAGCAGCCTGAAATTTTATTACTTTCTCCTTCATCAAGTCTGTCCATTATTGGAATATTTTAAATCCTACTAACCTCTTTCATTATCCAAAGAAAGGTAATCCCACAATTGTTTAGCTTCTGTTCAACAATCGACTATGTTTGAATAGGTTTATTATAAATTGCCCTAGAATATTCTGATTCAGTAATGTTTGTTGATGGGTCATCTCTTACCTCTGAAAATGGAAAATATTAGGCAGTGTATTCCATGACAAACGTCATTTCACTCCTATAATATGATACTTAATCAGAAGTAAATTTAGCCCTGATGGTAGACTTTTTTGCACTTGCCAGAGCTTGACAATTGCTAAAGACAAGATTGATTTATACCCTCAGAGTAGGTAAGTCATGGGATAAGTCTACAATTTGGAATGTTTTGGAAACAACATTTTAAAAATTGTAGTGTTCTATCTCTATATATTAGTCTATATCTGTATATATAATCACTGTGGCATTAAGTATATACACAATGTTGTGCAACAATTACCACTATCTATTCCTAGAATTTTGTCATCATCCCAAACAGGAACGCTGTACCCACTAACTGTTCCCCACTGTTCCCAGCTCTTGTAACCTATATTCTACTTTCTGTTGCTATGAATTTCCTTGTTCTAAGTAACTCATATAAGAGGGATTATATAACATTTGTTCTTTTGTGTTTGGCTTATCTCATTTAGCATAATGTTTTCAAGGTCACATGTATCAGACTTTCATTCTTTTTTCATGTCTGATTAGCATTTCATTATATGTCTATACAAGATTTTGTTTATCCATTCACCTGTTGATGGACACTTGGGTTGTTTCCACCTTTTGGCTACTGGGAATAATGCAGCCATGAACATTGGAGTACAAGTATCTGTTTGAGTCCCTACTTTCAATTCTTTGGAGTATATACCTTGGAGTGGAATTTCTGGATCATATGGTAATTCTATGCTTAACTTTTTGAGGAACAGCCAAACAATTTTCCACAGTGACTGCACCATTTACATTCCCACCAGCAATGCATAGGGGTTCTAATTTCTCTACGGACCCCACCAACACTTGTTATTTTCCATACTTTTGACAACAGCTATCCTAATGGGTGCAAAGTATTAATAAATGTTTTTAGTCTTAGCAATTAACCATTGCTATGGAATTGTGCCCCTCCAAAATTCAAATATTGAAGTTCTAACACCTAATATGATGGTTTTTGGAGGTAGAGCGTTTGAGAGGAAATTAAGTTTAGATGAGATCATGAGGGTGGAGACTTTTTGATGGGATTCATGCCATTATAAAAAGAGACACCAGAGATCTTGCTCTCTTCTCTACTGAGGAAGGCCATGTGAGCGCACAGTAATATGGCTCCATCAACAAGCCAAGAAAAGAGCTCTCACCAGAACCTGCCTATGCTGTCAGCCTGATTTTGGATTTCCAGACTCCAGAACTATGAGAAAATAAATTTCTGTTGTTTAATCCACTCAGTCTGTGGTATTTTATCACATGAGCTGACTAAGACCCCAATTAGCAATGTTTAACAGATTAAATAAATTTTAAATATTCTAGAACTTCCTAACAGTTGGCTATCCTAAAAGTTGAAGCTATACAAAAACATATAGCATGGAGTTAAAGGAAAATTCTACATAATCAGTATGGCAGGCAGATAGCCCTCACTAAGATTCTGGGCCCCATGATAATCCTAGAAGCCAATTCTTTTGAAAGGTTGAAAGAAGCTATTGTAGAATGCCAGTGATTGGCCCAGAAACTGAAAAGAGTTATTGGAAGAACTCTGGTTGTAAATTTCAAGAGGATATTCTCTGACACTTTAGAGTAGATACTTGATGATACTAGAGGACCTCAACTGAAACCTTGACAGCAATTTTACATGAAATCATCTACTACAACAAGGACAAATTGATCACTATTGTCAGTCAATGTAAGTGAAGAAATTTTTACTAGGATTACTGAGGGTATCTGTGGTAGATGTCTATAAATATATGATATGGCCAAGAACCCATACCAGTACAGACAAGAACCTCCTGTCAATGTCTTCACGGAGTCTATATAATCTACTTTCTTCTATGGGTTTTGAATATGTCCTGATCAGTATTTGCTCATTCTTAGAGTGAGCTGAAGTATTTACTTGCTAGAGAGCTGTGGTTTGGAGAGTGTCGAACACATTACTGTGTTCTCAACCTGGAATTCCAATCCTTCCAGTGATAATAACACTCATCTTACTAGGACTGTTAGAAGATTTTGTAAAGCTTTGTACTTACTCAGAAACTTCATTGTGCCTATCACTCTCAATCCTTAGGTAAATTAGGTAGAGCTAATCATATTTTAAAACTCAAACTTGCAAAATTATCTGACATTTTTGTCTTCCTTGACCAAGGTTATTCACTCTGGCCCTTAAGACCATGAAGTTAACGCCTCCCGGTGCTCGTTGCCTCTTACCACATGGACTTTAAAAAGGTCATACTATGAGACTGGCTATTTCTTTACTAATTTTGGACTGTACTTCAGATATACATCTCAAATTAATTAGACTCAGAAATGAACTAGACTCAGAAAGGGAAACTGTGGAATGCATTTAATACCTGTCACTCATGTTTACAGACTTTGCCAACAAGGTTTACTATGTAGGTAAATCTGAATTCTTTATAAAATATAACATTTCATCTATTTCATGACATCCTTACTGCATATTCTCCTATCTGGCACCTAATTATCTTTAAAGAGTGTCAAACCCATACAATACATTTTAGCATCAACTTGGGGTATGTTGGCCAAGAGCTTGTTATTTGGGAAGCCCCCTACCACAGGTATTGAATTTGTGGCGCAGAAGCCTTTTGAATATTATCAGTAACTTAGACAGGAACTTATCTTTGTAAATTAATGCTTATTTCAGACTACTCAGGTAGTCTTTGATATCACTCTGGCTACATTTTGGTTACTAGTTATCCTTCTCAGAAAAAAGGTAACTACACAACTTGTTTCAAAGAAGAAAATAACTATGTCTTTACTGAGATATGAAACCCTAACTACACAGGGAAATTATAGATGGTTTTCTTCTTCCCTCAGGCCTCTTTATATCACTTTTTACTACAGGCATGGATGAAGGGGAATATATTAACATGTTATGGTGCAGATATTGAAAGAAGAGTTAGATAATGTCAGTAAGTTCATAGAAATCGATAGAACACCTTCTCTCTTCAAAAATAAAGAGTCTATAGACATAAATGGACTGTAGAGGTATTATATATACCATTTTAGGAAAAAGAATATTGTTTTTACCCTCTATAGATATTTCTGATAATTTTAACATTACTAAGAGGGTCCAGGAAACCAATAAGAACATTATAAAATTAGGTAATTTGACTAAAATGCCCATATTAGTCTATAGGCTTTTTGGTGGATGCCGTCTGTTTTCTTGATTTAGTTTAGTTTGGCCACCTTTGTTTCTTGGCTAATGTGTAGATTACAGAATCTGATTGTAGTATTCTTGGTGTTTGACAGTGGTACTACAATGTTCAAATGCGTAATCTCAAGAATTTTAAATGCTTTTCATAACCACTGTTCCATCAAACGATAATCCAACAAAAAGAACAAGGAAACCTGGTGTATGCAGTGGTTGAAATGACCAACAACAGAATTCAGATATGTAATGATGACTCTACAAACATCTATGTAATGATCTCCCCCATGTGATAACCATCTGTTTTCCAGATCAGGCTGAAGAATCACTATGAGGGAGAACTGAGAAATAAGACCATTTACATCAACAGGAATTTGGTAAGATTTTAGACTATGTCGACCTGACCTAGTTGTTTGTTACAGGAAAATTTTGTCTGGGAGAGATAAAACTATAAACCCATACATAAATTCACTGTTTGTTTCAGAACTTTCCTGCAGATCAATTTATTGGACATAATCTGGTGACCTGGGAATCTGGTGGCCTGGGAAAACTGCTCACTTATCAAACAGGGGCTTCTATTTTAAGATTTGATTAGATACCTTCACTGTACTATGTCTACAAATCCTAAATGATTATACCAAAACTTTTATCCAATCCTAATCAGTTCTCTCTCTTGAAAGACCTACCTTAAAATCACCTGGGCTCAGACCTCACCGTCTTATAACTATCTCAGTGCTGATAGCCTTCTTTTGAGATACTGCTAAAACTTTCTCAAGATGGTGTTCTCCTTTAGTGCAGAAATTCCAATAAAGTTGGTTTTGCTATGTTAACAAGTTGTTGGGTGACATTTTTGGAAGTTTAGCAAAAATCTGTATAAACATCTTTGGAAAAAATAAGGTTACCATTTCTTATAATGTTTAGATTTAATATGTTGAAGAGATTACTTCAGAAGTTTAGAAAACTACTGATTTTAGAGATTGAAAAAAAATTATTATTGAATTTTTAAAATTTCTCTTTAAAATTTATTCAAAAAGCAAATATATTATGAAAGTTGAATAAACCAGAACTGTTGACGTAAGAGGGTTAAGTAGCATTGTTTGTAGTGGTAAGACATTATTTCTATACATTAAAAAACAAATGTTTCAAGTTGTAATTTAGGTGAAAAAAGAATCAATTGCTGTGGCTTACTCAATGCCAAAAATTTCCAAATGAAAAATAAGAAAAAATGTACAAGCTATTGTTGACAATATGAAGAGAGATCTTGGGAGCAAAATGAAAAGAATTTTAAAAAATTGAGTATTAGAGGGCATTTAAAATAAAGATAACATTTGGGAAAAGGTTTGATTGAGGTAAAGTTGGTTAAAATTTGTCCTCTATCTATCAAATTGAGTATTGATTTTGTGCATGTATATATTGTGCTGACTGAAATTAAAATGATGAAACTTTGAGATTTGGAAACTAGAACAGGGGAACAAAAGAGGGCTGTAGGGTGACCTAAATTTAAGTTAGATACTACTGACTGCAGGTAATAAAGGGACTATTTTGATTTCAAAGGAAAAAAAAGAAATTTAGCTAGGTGAACTAATACGGTAACTGACTTTAAATCAAAGGAAACATTCTTATTTGAAATAGGAGTTACATAAACTTACTTTTTAATTTTGATTTTGTCTATGCTGTGCCATTCCAAATGTTCTGACTGCGTTAGAAAAGAAAATGATTCAGAGAAACTCTGATTGATTAAAGGAGCATTATGAGTAGTATTCTGGGTGTTTTAGAAACTAAAACACATTAGTAAAACTTATTTTTTGAAAAACAGTATAAATTTGGTCATTTACTGGCTTAGCAGTAATTTTCATTTTAGTGCAAGTATGCTTATATTCTTCCTGAAAGATTATTGGATATTATCACAACATACTACTTTTATAATCTCTGACTCTCAAAATATCTCTGAGGTAGAGATGAAAATTTGCTACACTTTTAATGAACTGATTATCATTGAAGTCAGTAGGTTGTACATATTATACACAATAGAAGTGTTTTGTAAATCTCTCTGTGTTTTCTTCACTGTTGATAAATGTTATCGACAAGAGTATTATGCAACTAGAAAGCAAAATTCCTCTTTATAGATTCCATATTTTAGGGACTGTGAACAGAATCACAAATCAGTGGTACCATATACTGACAATACTTCTTTTGTAGAAAGAATCTCTATTTGCCATGATTATGAAGAATCACACTTTTTATGTTTCAATACTTGAGAATAATTATAATAACCAGCGACTCAAGCTTTTTTAAAAAAATATTTGTTTGTACTGCCTTCTATCTTGTCATGTCATAGAATGGTTGCTTGTTCCTAGTAGGGCCACATACTGCTTCATTTATGATCAATGTAACAGAAACCCTTCCTTCCCACATCAGGATGGAAAGTCTTCCTTTTGAACCACTCACATGAGTTGACACAGTGTGCTAATTGGCTTAGGCCTGGATAATCTGGTCCAGTGACTGTGGGATGAAGAATGGAATTACCAATTGCCTGGGCCAATGTAGGACTCATTCCTAGAACTGGGATCATTCCTAGAACTGGGATCATGGAGCTAATGGTGCCAGGAATGGATGTTGGGAGAACAATCACAACATAATACTGCCTGTCTCCAAACTGATGTCTATGATGTTTCTCTAGAATTAAATGTTGACCTTTCTCTTCTTTCTGTTTATTGAAATACTTCTCATCTTGTAAGGATAAGGTAAAGATTTATTTTCCTGCTACAAGACACCTTCTTTGACTCTTAATCCTCATTCTCTATTTTCTCTGTTGGACTTATATTTTATGCCATATAACATACAGCTATATTATATGCTGCTATTTAAAATTGACTCAGCTAATTTTTAATAGGTTGAAAGCACAAATAAATAACAAAGAATATTCTTATTTTTACCCTGCACTTATTTCATGTGAGTACTTTTTGTTTTTCAAGCCACATTGTACACTCTTTGTGACAGATGTTTTTCCCTTGTTTTCTTCTGTGCCTCACAGATTTAGGTTCAGAATAGAAATGACAGATTATTATTGTCTAATTCTTAATGGTCCAAAAAACAGAACTGCTAATTATTGCTATGTTGTTGGTCATTAAAATTTTAAAGCTTAATCTTAGGGATTATATTTGGTTTTATCTTAAAATGATACAAATTTTAGTTAAAAAACCCATTAAAATTTTAATTTAATCACATAGTAGTCTTAGCTTCTTATGTTTTAACTAAATATATATTACAGAGGAATGAAGGCTATATATGAAATTATTTTAAATTGCAAAAAGATTCTCAGTTGTGCAAGAATTGTTACTCAGAGTCTCTTGAGTGCTTAATAAATATTTGGTCGTTTTACTGTCTAGTTCATGTTTGCTTATCCATTGGAAAATTAAAATAAATCTCCTAATTTTCATAATGATTTTATAATATATCAATCTTCTTTGTAACTCCTCTGAGAAAAGATGGTCAATGAGGCACTCTGTAAAAGAAGGTTAAAAGTTTTGTTATTTTAAATCTGCATATTAAGCTCATAATTTGAAATGTTTATGGTTTTCTCAGGTTCCTTCTAATGACTGTATTGTTTTATTCACTCTGCTTAATGTAACTTCTAAATAAATTATGAGTTATCATAAGCTTTCTCTAAAATACAATTTTTGAATCATAGGAAAATGATTGATGTGCTATAAGTTATCATTCTTAAGAGCAGGGATCTCGGAGCCGCGCAGCCTGTGTTTGAATCCTAACTGAATGACATTAATTATTAATTGGATAGCTTTGGGCAAGTTACTTAACTTCTCTGGTGCCTCAGCTTTCTCATTTGTAGAACAGTGATAATAATACCTACATTATAGGATTCTCATGAAGGTAAAAGTTTGGTTTAACTTTATTTCTGCATATGAGTTGTATGCAAAATGTCATCATAGAATTACAGAATTAGACATGGCAAAACCTATTTGCTCTTTTTTGAAAGATGACTATTCTTAAGTACTACTTAACTTAGCATAAGTAAGATGCCTAAGTTATACGTATACAAGGGAATCTTTTTAGAATTCGAAGGAGAAAGTATAGCTGTCATTCACTAGGTCTGGAAGCAGGATTTGGAAAGCAGCAGAAATCAAGGCAGCTTCTCTCTCTCTCTCTTTCCCTCTTTCTTGTGGGCTGTAAGACTCTCTGCTAAGCATCTTTCTGTGTAAGTCTGCTTTATGATTCTCTGTTTTTCCAGATACTCTTCCTCTGCTCCATTTACTCATGAGCCTGACTTAGCTACCTCACCTTGGCACTGTATCCCCTACCAAGTGAAGTGAACTGCCTAGCAGAGAAAAACTAGAGTTCTTGTATCCTTATAACTGATTTTGGGAGAAATTATAATTTGTCCAGCTCAGATCAGTTACCCACAATCATCTAGTAAAATATACCAAGGGGAGGGATAAGACAGCCCCCTGTCCATTCAGAAGGGGGTTTGGGTCCCACTATTCCTAGAACATGCATTGACTCACAGGGAAATTGACTAGCAAGTACTGGTTAGATCTGTTTTGAAGATGGACTTAAACATTTAACAGAAGCAATGTAAAAACAAAGTAGAGAATACCTGTTAATTAATTTCCTAATCAATTTAGTTTTAAAGTGAGTGACATACATTTTCACTGATTGTCTTTCCATGTGTCCCCTTAGCCTCATGTCTGGCATATGACATGGAGGATGGTGGCTGTCCTGTCTGCTCCTTACATCACAGGGACAGGGGATGAGTGAAAATGGAGGCCCAGATGTCTAAATATTTAAAGTTACAAATCAAACCAACAGATTGTTGAATAAAATATGTTTTATCCTATTTCTTTTACATATTGGCCTTCATAATTATTCGAAAGGCCAGATTTAAAGTTAGGGATCTCAGACTTCATGAAGTTCTATGCTCAAATGAGGTGGCTTACCGATTTTTCCTTTTGCTACTGGCTCTGTGAGGGATTTATGTCCACACATGGTCCACCTGTTCAAACTCTTTCCACATCTCCTACAACCAGCCACCTCTCAGACCTATGAAATGCACACCTGCAGTACAATCTACCCTCAGGAGAATGGAACCAAGACAGAGGCTTTTGCAGGCCCTAAAAACTGACTCTAAAAAGTGCAGAGCCTAGGTCAGTGTCCCTTCTTACTTGAGCCTAAAGACAGTTCAGGTGATGAAAGAAAGTATGTATATCCATTAGATTATGATTTCAGATGTCAATGAGATTTATCATTGAATGAAAATAAGGAGGGTATTTAATTTTCGTAAAGTGGGAGGTTTACGTCATTAACTAAGAAAGGCCAGAGAACACTGATTGTTAAATATGGAGGTTTTACTTTTGCATTTAATAAATGGAAAATATAGAAAAAATATTAATCATCTCTTTTTTAAAGAAGTC
The DNA here is from genome assembly GCF_024542745.1 of Macaca thibetana thibetana. Taxonomy (NCBI): domain Eukaryota; kingdom Metazoa; phylum Chordata; class Mammalia; order Primates; family Cercopithecidae; genus Macaca; species Macaca thibetana. The sequence goes on from NC_065581.1 coordinate 98,036,692, forward strand.
CAAAGCACATGAAATGCAGCAATTATACTTCTCGATATCAATGTTTAAGAAAAGGTTAATAAATTAGACAATGTAAAAAGTGGATTAGTATTTCATGGAAAACAGAAAAAAGCAGGGTTACAACCTTAGTTTTAGACAAAACAGACTTTAAACCAACAAAAATTTAAAAAAGGCAAAGAAGGGCATTACATAATGGTAAAGGGTTCAATTTAGCAAGAAGAGGTAACTTTCTTCAATATATGTGTGTCCAATACAGAAATACCCAGATTCATAAAGCAAGTCCTTTGAGATCTTTGAAGAGACTTAGACTCTCACACAATAACAGTGAGAGACTGTAACTCCCCACTGACAGTGTTAGGCAGATCATCGAGACAGAAAACTAAAAAAGCTATGCAGGACCCAAACCCAGCTTTGCATCAAGTGGACCTGCTAGATATCTACAGAACTCTCTACACAAAAACAACAGAATATACATTCCTCTCATCACCACATGGCACTTGCTCTAAAACTGATCACCTAATCGGAAGTAAACACTCCTCAGGAAATGCATAAAAACTGAAATAATAATAAACAGGCTTTCAGATCACAGTGCAATCAAATTAGAACTCAAGAATAAGAAATTCACTCAAAACCACACAACTACATGGAAACTGGACAACCTGCTCCTAAATAAATATTGGGTAGATAATGAAATTAAGGCAGAAATCAAGAAGTTATCTGAAAATTATGAGAGCAAAGAGACAATGTACCTGAATCTCTGGGACATGATGAAAGCAGTGTTATAAGGGAAATCTATAGCACTGAATGCCCATATCAAAAAGCTAGAAAAATCTCAAGTTTACAACCTAATATCTCAACTAAAAGAGCTAGAGAACCAAGAACAAACAAACCCCAAAGCCAGCAGAAGACAAGAAATAGCCAAGATCAGGGCTGAATTGAAGGAGATAGAGACATGTAAAACCCTTAAAAATATTAATGAATCCAGGACAGGTGTGGTAAGATGGTCGAATAGGAACAGCTCTGGTTTGCAGCTCCCAGCATGATCGATGCAGAAGACAGGTGATTTCTGCATTTCCAACTGAGTTACCTGGTTCCTCTCACTGGGACTGGTTGGAGAGTGGGTGCAGCCCATGGAGAGCGAGCTGAAGCAGGGTGGGGGCATTGCCTCACCCGGGAAGCACAAGGGGTCGGGGGATTTCCCTTTCCTAGCCAAGGGAAGCCGTGACAGACTACCTGGAAAAACGGGACACTCCTGCCCAAATATCGTGCTTTTCCCAAGGTCTTAGCAACTGGCAGACAAGGAGATTCTTCCCCGTGCTGGGCTCGGTGGGTCCCACGCCCATGGAGCCTTGCTCACTGCTAGTGCAGCAATCTGAGATTGAACTGCTAGTCAGAAGCCTGGCTTGGGGAGGGGCATCCACCATTGCTGAGGCTTAAGTGGGTAAACAAAGCAGCCCAGGAAGCTCCTCAACAAGGCCTACTGCCTCAGGACTCCACCTCTGTGAGCAGGGCATAGCTAAACAAAAGGCAGCAGACAACTTCTGCAGACTTAAACGTCCCTGTCTGACACCTCTGAAGAGAGCAATGGTTCTCCCAGCACGATGTTTGAGCTCTGAGAATGGACAGACTGCCTCCTCAAGTGGGCCCCTGACCCTTGTGTAGTCTAACTGGGAGATACCTCCCAGTAGGGGCTGACAGACAACTCATGTAGGTGGCTGCCCCTCTGGGATGAAGCTTCCAGAGGAAGGATCGGGCAGCAAAATTTGCTGTTCTGCAATATTTGCTGTTTTGCAGCCTCTGCTGGTGACACCCAGGCAAACAGGGCCTGGAGTGGACCTCCAGCAAACTCCAATATACCTGCAGCTGAGGGACCTGACTGTTAGAAGGAAAACTAACAAACAGAAAGGAATAGAATCAACATCAACAAAAAGGACATTCACACCAAAACCCCATCTGTAGGTCACCAACATCAAAGACCAAAGACAGATAAAAACCACAAAGATGGGGAGAAACCAGAGCAGAAAAGCTGAAAATTCTAAAAATCAGAGTGCCTCTTCTCTTCCAAAGGATCACAGCTCCACACTAGCAATGGAAAAAAGCTGGATGGAGAATGACTTTGATGACTTGACAAAAGTAGGCTTTGGAAAGTCAGTAATAACAAACTTCTCCAAGCTAAAGGAGGGTGTTCGAACTCACAGCTAGGAAGAAAAACCTTGACAAAAGCTTAGATGAATGGCTAACTAGAATAAACAGTGTAGAGAAGACTTTAAATGACCTGATAGAGCTGAAAACCATGGCAGGAGAACTTCGTGACGCATGAACAAGCTTCAATAGCCGATTCGATCAAGTTGAAGAAAGGGTATCAGTGATTGAAGATCAAACTAATGATATAAAGCAAGAAGACAAGGTTAGAGAAAAAAGAGTAAAAAGAAACAAACAAAGCTTCCAAGAAATATGGGACTATGTGAAAAGACCAAATCTACATTTGATTAGTGTACCTGAAAGTGATGGGGAGAATGGAACCAAGCTGTAAAACACTCTTCAGGATATTTTCCAGGAGAACTTCCCCAACCTAGCAAGGCAGGCCAATATTCAAATTCAGGAAATACAGAGAACACCACAAAGAACTCCTTGAGAAGAGCAACCCCAAGACACATAACTGTCAGATTCACCAAGATTGAAATGAAGGAAAAAATGCCAGGGGTATTTTTTCAGGATATTATCCAGGAGAATTCAGGATAGTATCCAGGAGAACTTCCCTAATCTAGCAAGGCAGGCCAACATTTAAATTCAGGAAATACAGAGAACACCACAAAGATACTCCCCGAGAAGAGCAACCCAAGACACGTAATTGTTAGATTCACCAAGGTTGAAATGAAGGAAAAAATGCTAAAGGCAGCCAGAGAGAAAGGTTGGGTTACCCAAAAAGGGAAGCCCATCAGATTAACAGCTGATCTCTTGGCAGAAACCCTATAAGCCAGAAGAGACTGGGGGCCAATATTCAACATTCTTAAAGAAAAGATTTTTCAACCCAGAATTTCATATCCAGCCAAACTAAGTTTCATAAGTGAAGGAGAAATAAAATCCTTTACAGACAAGCAAATGCTGAGAGATTTTGTCACCACCAGGCTTGCTTACAAGAGCTCCTGAAGGAAACACTAAACATGGAAAGGAACAACTGGTACCAGCCACTGCAAAAACTTGCAAAATTGTAAAAACCATCAGTGCTAGGAAGAAACTGCATCAACTAATGGACAAAATAGCCAGCTAATATCATAATGACAGGATCAAATTCACACATAACAATATTAACCTTAAATGTAAGGTTAAATTGGATACTAGCAAATTGGATACAGAGTCAAGACCAATCAGTGTGCTGTATTCGGGAGACCCATCTCATGTGCAGAGATGCACTTAGGCTCAAAATAAAGGGAAGGAGGAAGATCTACCAAGCAAATGGAAAGCAAAAAAAAAAAAAAAAAAAAAAAAAAGCAGGGGTTGCAATCCCAGTCTCTGATAAAACAGAGTTTAAACCAACAAAGATCAAAAGAGACAAAGAAGGTCATTACATAATGGTAAAGGGTTCAATTCAACAAGAAGAGCTAACTATCCTAAATATATATGCACCCAATTCAGGGGCACCCAGATTAATAAAGCAAGTCCTGAGAGACCCAAAAAGAGACTTAGACTCCTACACAATAATAATGGGAGACTTTAACACCCACTGTCAATATTAGACAGATCAACGAGACAGAAGGTTAACAAAGATATCCAGGACTTGAATTCAGCTCTACACCAAGCAGACCTAATAGACATCTACAGAACTCTCCACCCCAAATCAACAGAATATACATTCTTCTCAGCAGCACATCGCACTTATTCCAAAATTGAGCACATAGTTGGAAGTAAAGCACTCCTCAGCAAATGTAAATAACAGAAATCACAACAAACTGTCTCTCAGACCACAGTGTAATCAAATTAGAATTTATGATTAAGAAACTCACTCAAAACTGCACAACTACATGGAAACAGAACAACCAGGTCCTGAAGGACTACTGAATAAATAACGAAATGACGGCAGAAATAAAGATGTTCTTTGAAACCAATGAGAACAAAGACACAACGTACCAGAATCTCTGGGACACATTTAAAGCAGTGTGTAGAGGGAAATTTATAGCACTAAATGCCCACAAGAGAAAGCAGGGAAGATCTGAAATTGGCACTCTAACATCACAATTAAAAGAACTAGAGAGGCAAGAGCGAACAAATTCAAAAGCTAGCAAAAGTCAAGAAATAACTAAGATCAGAGCAGAGGTGAAAGAGATAGAGACACAAAAAACCCTTCAAAAAATCAATGAATTGAGGAGCTGGTTTTTTGAAAAGATCAATAAAATATATAGACCACTAGCAAGACTAATAAAGAAGAAAAGAGAGAAGAATCAAATGGATGCAATAAAAAATGATAATGGGAATACCACCACTGATCCCACAGAAATACAAACTACCATCAGAGAATACTGTAAACACCTCTACGCAAATAAACTTGAAAATCTAGAAGAAATGGATAAATTCCTGGATGCATACACCCTCCCAAAACTAAACCAGGAAGAAGTTGAATCCCTGAATAGACCAATAACAGGCTCTGAAATTTAGGCAATAATTAATAGCCTACCAACCAAAACAAGTCCAGGACCAGACGGATTCACAGCCGAATTCTACCAGAGGTAAAAAGGGGAGCTGGTACCATTCCTTCTGAAACTATTCCAATCAATAGAAAGGAGGGAATCCTCCCTAACTCATTTTATGAGGCCAGCATTGTCCTGATACCAAAGCTTGGCAGAGACAAAACAAAAAAAAGAGAATTTTAGGCCAATATCCCTGGTGAACATCGGTGTGAAAATCCTCAATAAAATACTGGCAACCCGAATCCAGCAGCACATCAAAAAGCTTATCCCCCAAGATCAAGTTGGTTTCATCCCTGTGATACAAGGCTGGTTCAACATACGCATATCAATAAACATAATCCATCACATAAACAGAACCAAAGACAAAAACCACTTGATTATCTTAATAGATGCAGAAAAGACCTTCAGCAAAATTCAACAGCCCTTCATGCTAAAAACTCTCAATAAACTAGGTATTGATGTAACGTGTCTCAAAATAATAAGAGCTACTTATGACAAACCCACAGCCAGTATCATACTGAATGGGCAAAAACTTGAAGCATTGACTTTGAAAACTGGCACAAGACAGGGATGCCTTCTCTCACCACTCTTATTCAACATACTGTTAGAAGTTCTGGCCAGGGCAATCAGGCAGCAGAAAGAAATAAAGTGTATTCAATTAGGAAAAGAAGAAGTCAAATTGTCCCTGTTTACAGATGGCATGATTATACATTTAGAAAACCCCATCATCTCAGCTCCAAATCTCCTTAAGCTGATAAGCAACTCCAGCAAAGTCTCAGGATACAAAATCAATGTGCAAAAATCACAAGCATTCTTATACACCAATGACAGAGAGCCAAATCATGAGTGAACTCCTATTCACAATTGTTACAAAGAGAACAAAATACCTAGGAATCCAACTTACAAGGGATGTGAAGGAACTCTTGAAGGAGAACTACAAACCACTGCTCAACAAAATAAAAGAGGACACACACAAATGGAAAAACATTCCATGCTCATGGATAGGAAGAATCAATATCATGAAAACGGCCATACTACCCAAGGTAATTTATAGATTCAATGCCATCCCCATCAAGCTACCACTGAGTTTCTTCACAGAAATGGAAAAAACTACTTTAAAGTTCATATGGAACTAAAAAAGATCCCACATTGCCAAGACAATCCTAAGTCAAAAGAACAAAGCTGGAGGCATCACACTACCTGACTTCAAACTATACTACAAGGCTACAGTAACCAAAACAGCATCGTACTGGTACCAAAAGAGAGATATAAACCAATGGAACAGAACAGAGCCCTCAGAAATAACACCACACATCTACAACCATCTGATCTTTGACAAACCTGACAAAAACAAGAAATGGAGAAAGGATTCCCTATTTAATAATTGGTGCTGGGAAAACTGGCTAACCATGTGTAGAAAGCTGAACATGGATCCCTTCCTTAGACCTTATACAAAAATTAATTCAAGATGTATTAAAGACTTAAATGTTAGAACTAAAACCATAAAAATCCTACAAGAAAACCTAGGCAATACCATTCAGGACATAAGCATGGGCAAGGACTTCATGACTAAAACACTAAAAGCAATGACAACAAAAGCCAAAATTGACAAATGGGATCTAATTAAACTAAAGAGCTTCTGCACAGCAAAAGAAACTATCATTAGAGTGAACAGGCAGCCTACAGAATGGAATAAAATTTTTGCAATCTACCCATCTGACAAAGGGCTAATATCCAGAATCTACAAAGAACTTAAACAAATTTACAAGAAGAAAATCAAACAACTCCATCAAAAAGTGGGCAAAGTATACGAACAGACACTTTTCAAAAGAAGACATTTATGCAGCCAACAGACACATGAAAAAGTGCTTGTCATCACTGGTCATCAGAGAAATGCAAATCAAAACCACAGTGAGATACCATGTCACACCAATTAGAATGGCAATCCTTAAAAAGTCAGGAAATGACAGGTGCTGGAGAGGATGTAGAGAAATAGGAATGCTTTTTCACTTTTGGTGGAAGTATAAACTAGTTAAATCATTGTGGAAGACAGTGTGGCGATTCCTCATGGATCTAGAACCAGAAATAGCATTTGACCCAGCCATTCCATTACTGGGTATATACCCAAAGAATTATAAATCATACTACTATAAAGGCAAATGCACATGTATGTTTATTGCAGCACTATGCACAATAGCAAAGAGTTGGAACCAACCCAAATGGTTCATCAGTGATAGACTGGATTAAGAAAATATGGCACATATACACCATGGAATACTATGCAGCCATAAAAAGATAAGTTCATGTCCTTTGTAGTGACATGGATTAAACTGGAAACCATCATTATCAGCAAACTATTACAAGGACAGAAAACAAAACGCTGCATGTTCTCACTGATAAGTGGAAAATGAACAATGAGAATACTTGTACACAGGGCGGGGAACACCACACACCAGAGCGTGTCATGGGGTAGGGGAATTGGGGAGGGATAGCATTAGGAGAAATACCTAATGTAAATGACGAGTTAATGGGTGCAGCAAACCAACACAGAACATGTATAAATATGTAACAAACCTGCACGTTATGCACATGTACCCTAGAACTTAAAGTATAATAATAAAAAAAAGGAAAATTAATAGATATGATTCATCACATAAGCAGAACTAAAGACAAAAACCACATGGTTATCTCAACAGATGCAGAAAAGGACTTCAATAAAATTCAGCATCCCTTTGTACTAAAAACTCTCTGTAAACTAGATATTGAAGGAACGCATCTAAAAATGATGAGAGCCATATATGACAAACCAACAGCCAATATCATACATGGGCAAAATCTGGAAGCATTCCCCATGAAAACCACCACAAGACAGGGATGCCCTCTCTTACCACTCCTATTCACGACAGTATTGAAAGTTTTGGCCAGGGCAATCAGAGAAGAGAAAGAAATAAAGTGTATTCACACAGCAAGAGATGAAGTCAAATTATCATTGTTTGCAGATGACATGATCCTATATTTAGAAAACCCCATTGTCACAGCCCGAAACTTCTTAACCTGAGAAGCAACTTTCGCAAAGTTTTAGGATACAAAATGAATGTGCAAAAGTCACTAGCATTCCTATACACCAACAATGGTCAAGCCAAGAGAGAAATCAGGAATGAAATCCCATTCAAAATTGTCACAAAAAGAATAAAATACCTAGAAACACAGGTGACAAGGGAAGTGAAGGACCTTTTCAAGGAGAACTGCAAACCACTGCTCAAAGAAATCAGAGAGAGCACAAAGAAATGGAAAAATATTCCATGCTCATAGATAGAAAGAATCAATATTGTGAAAATAGACATACTTCCCAAAGCAACTTATAGATTTATTCCCATTAAACTACCATTGACATTCTTCACAGAATTTGGAAAAACTATTTTAAAATTCATATGGAACCTGAAAAGAGCCTGAATAGCCAAGGCAATCCTAAATATGAAGAAAGCTGGAGGCATCACACTACTCAACTTCAAACTATACTACAAGGCTACAGTAACCAAAATAGCATGGTACTGGTGCAAGAACAGACACATAGACAAATGGAACAGAAGAGAACTGGAAATAAGACCACACACCTACAACCATCTGATCTCTGACAAACCTGACAAAAACAAGCAATGGGGAAAGGATTGCCTATTTAATAAATGGTGCTGGGAGAACTGGCTAGCCATATGCAGAAAATTGAAACTGGACCCCTTCTTTACACCATATAAAAAATCAACTACAGATGGATTAAAGACTTAAATGTAAAACCCAAAACTATAAAAATCCTCAAGACAACCTAGGCAATACAATTTAAGACGTAGGCACAGGCAAACATTTCATGATGAAGATGACAGAAGCAATTGCGACAAAAGCAAAAATTGACAAATGGCATCTAATTAGACTAAAGAGCTTCTGCACAGGATAAAAAGCTATTGTTAAATAGACAATGTATAGAAAAGGAGAACATTTTTGCAATCTACCCATCTGACAAAGGTCTAATATCCAGCATCTACAAGGAATTTAAACAAATTACAAGAAATAAACAACCCCATTAAAAAGTGGGCAAAGGACATAAACAAATGCTTCGTGGAAGAAGATATACATATGACCAAGAAACATATGAAAAAAACTCACTATCACTGATCATTAGAGGAATGCAAACCAAAACCACAGTGAGATACCATCACACACCAGTAAGAATGGCTATTACTAAACAGTCAAAAAAAACAACAGATGCTGGTGAGATTGTGGAGAAAAAGGAATCCTTATACACTGTTGGTGGAAATGTCAATTAGCTCAACCATTGTGGAAGACAGTGTGCTGATTCCTTAAAGATCAAGAGGCAGAAATACCATTTGACTCAGCAATCCCATTACTGAGTATATACCCATAGGAATATAAATCATCCTATTATAAAAATACATGCACACATATTTTCACTGAAGCACTATTCACAATAGGAAGGACATGGAATCAACCTAAATGCCCATCAATGATAGATTAAAGAAAACGTGGTACATGTACACCATGGAATACTATGCAACCGTAAAAAAAAAAAATGAGATCATTCCTTTGCAGGGACATGGATGGAGCTGGAGGACGTTATTCTCAGCAAGCTAGAGCAGAAATAGAAATCAAATATTGCATGTTCTCACTCTTAAGTGGGAGCTGAATGATAAGAACACGTGTACACATGGGGGGAACAACACACACTGGGGTCTATCAGAGGGTGGGAGTGGGAGGAGGGAGAGTATCAGGAAGAATAGCTAATGAATGCTGAGCTTAATACCTAGGAAATAGGATGATCTGTGCAGCTAACCAACATGGCACACGTTTACCTATGTATCAATCCTGCATATCATGCACATGTATCCCTGAACTTAAAATAAAAGTTGGAAATAAACAACAAAAAATTACATTTTGGAGCAGAGACCTTTTCTTTCCATCCAACTCCAGATTTAAGACTTGGCTATTTCTGAGAAATTATGTACCTTGAAAGTCCATTTACCTCTGGAATAAATGAGTCTGTATATTTCCTCGATATTGAAGATTTTAACAAATATCAGAAAAAATGAATAAGTGGTTTAATATTTAGCTTTTTATTGTTAAAAGTATTCTTCAGAAAATTGCTAGAGGAAAAAAATCTGGCCTAATTAAATAACAATTTCTATATGCTCTCTACTTACTTTTCAGAGCTGCAACAGAACTGTCTTTTTCAGTGTGACATAAACACTCTCTCCACAGTCACTAAGAAATTAAGAAAACCTCATTTATTTTTCCAGGGCCCATTAACAAGTCCATATTTTATTTGTCTTTCTTCTTCATTTTCAGCTGCACTTTGCTAATAAGAAAAAGCTAACATTTTTTCTAGCAATCAAAATCTATTCACAATACTGATTTCCAATTATTTAAAGAATGAATTGCATTTTGCAATTTTGGCTGGTTTAAAAAGTGGATTCAGTAAATATCTTGCCTGGAAAAAGAGATAATAGGTTCATCATGGCTATTGTCCCTTAAGTCAGAGTTACACAACAGTAGTTTGTTTAATCCTTTTCTTTTTCTTGCCCTTGGTAAAGACATTTCATTAACATTTTAACTTACAAGGAAATAAATTATTTTAGTTTGGAGCTTTAATAACCTACCTAGAATGCATTTTCTGTGAGCCTGCATTTTTTTTTTTATAAAAATGATTCTAACAGTTTTCAACATTGGTTTTAATTTTGTTTTCTTAACAGTATCTACTGACCCACTGAAATTTTCAATACTGAGTTTGAGCCATATTTATATTTTAAAGAAAGACCAAACCATTAACTGCATGGACTCAGGTTATAATAGAAGCAGATTCATGTACCAGGTTTTACTCTGATATAGTGAAATAGTATCATTCAAATACAATCTTGATCAAGAGTATCCCTCAAATCACCCTTATTTAGGGAATTTGTCATGAAACACTGCCATTTCCTTTCTGTTGTGTAGGAAGGGTACATGCCTCTGTCATGCACAGGTTTACTGGGTGTCAGTCCTGAATTTGGTAATTTTAAAAAATTGATAATTAAAAATAATAAGCAGGGGGTCTTTTAGAATTCTCTTTGGACACTTTTTTTAAAATTAGCTTTAAAAATAAAATATCTGAATTTACTAAATAGCCAAATTAAACATCAATGACATTACAATGTACAACAAAAAGGAATTTAGTTTTGCCCCTAGATGAAGAGAGCCACTGCAGCATTTGTCCCAGTGTCTTCATCGCTTGTTCTCCTCTTCCTTCTTCCCACATCTTTTTTATATGAACTGGTTCAGTGTTTACTCAATGCTAGTTAAGTAACTGGGGTTTGCTTTCCTGGTTACAAATGCATTATGTGTTCATTTTCCCTTTCTCCTGCAGTCACTCTAGTTGTTAACGTTCTCTTTTCTGCTCCACTTTTTCTCTTCTTTATTCTTTATGTTAAATGACTCATTCTCGCTCCCGAGCCCCATCATGCTGTGGCCACTGCTGCTCCTTTTATCCTCACTCACCCTTTCAGAACCGCTTTCACAAGCTCACCGTCATCTCTGTTGAGTTTGTTGAGTTGCACAAATTTGCTTTGAGCTCTCTGGGCTTTCCCTCTGTGCTGTTCATCTGGGCCAAGAGGTCATATGTTTTGGGACCAGCTACCCTGTAAGGAGAGAGCTTGTGTCACTTGTTCCCTAAAGAGGACGTTCTTATTTATGTTATCCACCACATAACACTTCATGTTCCCTCTGCAGTTTAGGTAGGTGTGCCTACTAGCCAGCAGACAGCCATGTCATTCTGAACACTGGTTCAGTCATTACATTATCCCATGGTCATTGATCCATATTTTCCTCTTTTGTCCTCTCTGAATGATATTATAGAAAAAACTATTTTCTCCCTTTAAGAAACTAAAATATTTGCAGAGAAGAATCTAGCTGTCAAGCAACTCCCTTGAACCAAACTATTACTTTGTAATGCTTTCTCGTCTTCTCCCTACACGTCTTCATTGTAGCTAGGAAGCAGGTTTAAGGAATTATCTTTCAGAACTTTAAACATTTAAATTACTTATTTTCCCACTGCATGTAAGTTGCTAAAGATCCAGAATTATTAAAGGCTTAGTGTAGGTTTCAGTGAGTGTGAAATTCAAATAAAATTTACGTGAAAGCCTCAATGACTAAGAATGGTCATAATCAGCTTGATTCATTCATTCGGTAAATATTTACTAAAAATTTTTAAGATAGTAGTTTAGATGCTGAATATATAGCAGTGAATGAAACAGACAAACTCTTTTGCCTTTGTGTAGTTTACATAATAGTCGGGGGGACAAATAAAAAACAAGTGAATATATAATGTAATGTCAACTGGTGAATACATGTGGAAGGAAGAAAAGGATATCTTAATTAAAATAAATAATATATCGAGGTCAAAATTTGTTTTTGCAACCTCACCACCAAATGCAACTTCTATAAGCTACTACTAAAATATGAACATTGCTTTGTCATGTATTGTGTAATGGAATTTTTAGATCGTAAACTTCATGCTAAAATATACCATACATAGGAAGAGGGCACAAATTATAAAAGTGCAGCTCAGTGAATTTTTTTCGCTAATGAACACACTGGTGTAACCACTACTCAGATAAATAAGCTGAATAATTACCAGTAGCTTTTCCCAGTCACTAACATCGCCTCCCAAAAGCAACCACTATTTTTACTTCATGTCACTAATTCATTCTGTATGCTCTTAAACTTTAAATAGATGAAGGTGTATAGCCTGTATTCTCTTGTGTTTGTTTCTCTTTCTTTCATTGAGATTATCAGTGTTGTGTGCAACAGTGTTTTTCATTCTTATTGCTATTTAGATTTCCCTTGTATGAATACGTTGTAATTTATTAACCCATTCTACTGTTAAAAAAAACATTTGTATTGTTTTCAGTTTTTGAGTAATACAAATAGTGCTACAATAACATTCTTATAAAAGTCTTTTAAAATTTTTTACTTTTTTTTCCTAGGGAAGATCACAGATGGCCATATAAATGTCTTTTGATGAACATATTTTTGCATCTTTGCAGTATATATACATAGAAGTAGCAGTGCTTCATCATAGATTATGCATGTATCTAGCTTTAGTGGATATTGCCAAACTGTGATTATACTAAGTCACACTCTCAGAACAGGGTATGAGAGTTTAGTTATCTATATTCTGATGAACACTGGTATGATTCTTTTCAATTTTATCTATTCTTATGTTATCTCACAAGTTTTACTTTGCATTTCCATGAAGAGTAATGATTATGAGAACATGTTCACATTTCTTGTCCATTTTAGATCCTCTTTTATGAAGTGTCCATGCTAGTCATTTGTCTTTTTTTAAAACTGAATTGTCCACTTTTTCCTTATTGTTTTATTTATTTTATTTTTAACTTTTATTTTAGGTTTGGGGATACATGTGAACCTTTGTTACACAGGTAAACTTGTGTCATGGGGGTTTGTTGTACAGATTTTTTCAACACCCAGGTATTAACCCAGTACCCAATAGCTATCTTTTCTGTTCCTCTCCCTCCTCCCACCCTACCTCCTCAAGTAGACCCCAGTGTCTGTTGTTTCCTTCTTTGTGTTCATAAGTTCTTATCATGTAGCTCCCACTTATAAGTGAGAACATGTGGTATTTGGTTTTCTGTTCCTGCATTAGTTTGCTATATATTTTTTCTGATTGTTTTGTAGGAGCTTTAGGTACAAGTCCTTTGTTGGCCAGATAAATATAAAATGTTTTGTCTCTCATTCTTTTTTTACTTTAAGGTGGCTTTTTTGTTGTTATTAATTTTAAGGTGGCTCAATTGATTAATCTTTTCTTTCATGGTTAGTGCTTTTGAGGTTCTGTTGAAAATGCCTAATATAATATAATATAGTACAATAAAATATAATATAAATTTCCTATGTTATTTTTTAGAAACTTTTAGTGTTATACGCTCCATTCAAACTTAAATACATCTGGAAGAGATTTTCTTGATGGTCTAATGTAAAGGTCAAGATTTACATTTTTTCTAATGTAGGGATGTGATGGCCTCAGGATCATTTATTTAAAAATCACCCATTTCTACTACATTTTAGTAGCTACAGTTTATTTAAAAAGCACCCTTTTCTACTATGTTGCACTACTACTACTTTGTAGTGGCCTTTGTCATAAATCAAGTGACTATATATGTTTTGTTTGCTTCTGTATTCTCTATTCTGTTGTATTGGTCTATTTATCCATCCTTGGATTCATATCACACTGTCTGCAGGAGCAAGTACTTCATGTGTGTATATATATACATGTATAGGCAGACAGACACCCATGCACTCTAAAATTTTGATTACAATTGCATTTAATCTATAAGATAATTTGAGAACAAACTGCACATTCACAATATTAAGCCATCTAATCAACAAATAAGGTATTATTTAGACCTTTTTCCCAGTCTCAGTATTATTTTTGTTCTCCGTACAAACATCCTCCAAATCTTTCATGAGATTTTTTTCCTATGTCTTAAAGTTGTTTTTCAGTGCTATTTTTGTAAAAGATATTGTTTTAAAATTTGTATTTCCTATGTGTTTATTGCTATTGTACAAATTTCAATTGATTTTTGTCTGCTGAACTGGCTTGCTTTATTTATTTGTTTGTTTATTTATTTATTTATTTATGTATTTATTCATTTATGTATTTATTTTGAGACAGAGTCTTTCTCTCTCACCCAGGTTGGAGTGCAGTGGTGCAATGTTGGCTCACTGTAACCTCCACCTCCTGGGTTCAAGTGATTCTCGTGCCTCAACCTTTCGAGTAGCTGGGATTACAGGCGTGTGCGACCATGCTCAGCTATTGTTTGGTTTTTTTTGTTTTGTGTTTTTGGGACAGGGGTGTCACTCTGTCACGCAGGCTGGAGTACAGTGGCAGGATATCAGCTCACTGCAACCTCTGCCACCTGGGTTCCAGTGATTCTCCAGCCTCAGCCTCCCAGGTAGCTGGGACTACAGACATGAGCTACCAAGACCTGGCTAATTGTTGCATTTTTTTTTTTTTTTTTTTTTTTTTAGACACAGGGTTTTGCCACATTGGCCAGGCTTGTCTCTAGTTCCTGGTCTCAAGTGATCCACTATCATCCTCCCAAAGTGCTAGGATTACAGGTGAGACCTACTGGGCCCCGCCTGGATTTTCTACATATATAATCTTGCCAGCTATGAATATAATCTCATTTCTCCATTTCCAGTTCTTATTCTTTTTACATGTCTTATTGAGTGTACTAGGCTCTTTAGAGTATGTAGTTATAGCCTTGTATTAGTCTGTTTTCACAATGCTATGAAGAAATACCTGAGACTGGGTAATTTATAAAGGAAAGAGTTTTAATTGACTCAGTTCCCCATGGCTGGGAAGGCCTCAGGAAACTTACAATCATGGTAGAAGGTGAAGGGGAAGCAAGCATGGGCCTTCTCACATGGCAGCAGGAGAGAGTGAATGAGTTCAGGAAAAATTGTCATTTATAAAACCAACAGATCTTTTGAGAACTCACTTACTATCAGGAGAACAGCATGGGGGAACCACCACCATGATCCAGTAACGTTCCAGAAGGTCTCTCCCCCAACAGGTGGGGATTACAATTCAAGATGAGATTTGGGTGGGGACACAGAGCCAGACCATATCAACCCTGTAATATTTCACTGTTTCACATGATGTTTCCTTTAGGTTTCTTTAGAAGCATATAACCAGATAAAATTAATTTAGAACATTACCAAACTTTAAAGAAAAGATCCACAAATGTTTTTTCAGCATTTATTGAGATAATCATATGTGATTGTGCCTTCATTTTTCCCTCTTAATGTGGGGAATTACATTGATGTTTCAATGTAAAACCAAACTTTCATTCCTGAAATAAATCCAACTTGCTCTCAATGTATTGTGCTTTTTGCATAATTTGGATTTGAATTGCTAATATTTTGTTAATGATATTTGCATCCATATTTATATGAGTGATAAAACTATAATTCTCCTTACTTGTAATATCCTAGTCACATTTTGTAGGCAGTATGGATTTGGCTATTATTTTCATAATCCAGTCTGTCAATTTTAATATTTTTGTTAGATTATTTAGTCTGTTTACATTTAATGTAATTATTGATATATTTGGATATACAAATGTAAATATACATATATACATGTACTCTCTTATTATTTTTCATTTGTGCCATCTGTTCTGTGATAAAACTCTACCTCCTGTTCTTGATCTTCTTGAGCATATTAGTTACAATTATTTTATTTATTTTTAAACATTTTAATTTTAATTTTTTTTGACACAGAGCCTTACTCTGTCTCCCAGGTGGGAGAACAGTGGAGCAATCTGGGCTCACTGTAACCTCTGCCTTCTGAGTTCAAGCGATTCTGGTGTCTCAGCCTCCCGAGTAGCTGGGATTACAAGTGCACGCCACCATGCCTGGCTAATTGTTTTTGTACTTCTAGTAGAGATGGGTTTTCACTGTGTGTGCCCGGCTGACCTTGAACTCCCGACCTCAAGTGATCCACCTGCTTGGCCTCCCAAAGTGCTGTGATTACAGACATGAACCACTGTACCTGACCACAATTATTTTAAATTCAATTTTTAATAACTCCAAAATATGAATCACCTATGAATCCCTTTCTATTAAATTACTTTCCCTATTCTTTTGTCTTCCCTTTTGGTTCTGGTAATTTTTGATTGGCTCCTAGATTTTTTGCACTAAAAATTTTAAAGGCTGGGCACAGTGACTCACGCCTGTAATCTCAGCACTTTGGGAGGCGGAGGCAGGCAGATGATGAGGTCAAGAGATTGAGAACATCCTGGCCAACAAGGTGAAGTCCTGCTTTACTAAAAATACAAAAGTTAGCTGGGGATGGTGGCGCATGCCTGTAGTCCCAGCTACTTGGGAGGCTGAGGCAGAAGAATCACTTGAACCTGGGAGGCAGAGGTTGCAGTGAGTCAAGATTGTGCTACTGTACTCCAGCCTGGTGACAGAGCAAGACTCCATTTCAAAAAAAAAAAAAAAAAAGTAAAGATTTGGGTGATACTATATTTCTCTAAGTAGGACTTAACTTGTCCTCCAGAAAACAGCTAGGTAGAAGCAAATCACCTCAATTTAATAAGGGAACAAGGTGTCTTAAGGTAGGTTCAGCGTTTGTAAAACTCTATTTACTTCTGGAACGTATCTCTCTAGGGGTCCCCAAATAAAGTCTGTGATGTTTGCTGGCCTTTCTTTCTTGGGGCAATCTACAAAAACTTTGCTCTACTTTATGGTGACTTTCTACTTAGATTTTCAGCTTCTCACCATGCACAGCTTAAGATTTGGCAAATACCTTTTTTTTGAGACTGATTTTGCTGTTGTTGCTCAGGCTGGAGTGCAATGGTGTGATCTCAACTCACTGCAACCTCCGCCTCCTGGGTTCAAGCGATTCTCCTGCCTCAGCCTCCCGAGTAGCTGGGATTACAGGCATGCACCACCATGCCTGGCTAATTTTGTATTTTTAGTAGAGACAGGGTTTCTCCATGTTGGTCAGGCTGGTCTCGAACTCCTGACGTCAGGTGATCCGCCCGCCTTGGCCTTCCAAAGTGCTGGGATTACAAGTGTGAGCCACCATGCCCAGCCTAAGATTTGTCAGATATCTTGAGGGGAGAATTAGTGTAGCATGTTGGGCTCATTTTTTCTCCTCAGATTCTTGTTCTCTTAAGTCCTGGCTGCCTGATCAGGCCTAAACTCAAGTTCTTTATTTCCCCACCTCCTTGAGACCATTGAAAACTTCACTCATCCACTAATGTTTTCTTCTTTTATTGAGCAGCCCCTGGGTCCTAAAGATTTGGCAGATGCCTAAAGGGGAAATTGATACACAAGATGTCAAGTTCATGAACACAAAGGACGAAAAGACACTGGGGTCTACTTGAGGGTGAAGGGTGGGAGGAGGGAGAGGAGCAGAAAAAATGACTATTAGGTATTAGGCTTCAAACCTGAAATATGAGATAATCTATGCAATAAACCTCCATGACATGAGTTTACCTATGTAACAAACCTTCATATGTACTCCTAAACCTCAAATAAAAGTTAAAAAAAAATTAAAAAAATGTTGATTTCACTCTAAGAAGCTTCTTGTTTCTTCGGCTTCTTGTCCCCTTGAGTCTTGGCTGATTTGAATCTCTCCAATACCTTGAAAATGGTTTTCATTTTCTGTTTTATTCAGCTTTTCTAGTTGTTCTGGTGTGAGTGTTGATTTGCCACTTTGTCATAGCTAAAAATGGAAGTTGTAGAGGCATTTTCTTTATAGAAAAATGATCTAATGACAGATGGTCATTAATCTAGTAGTTAGAAAAAAAATCAGAGAAATATCTTAATTAAATCTTAAAATTAAAAATAAAGAATTGAATAGCTGAAGAAAAACTGAGATATTAAGCCAAAGAAAGTGTAATATAGGTCATAATTCATAAAAATATGGAGGAGATGAAGATTACATTTTTCCAATATGAGAATATTAGACTGCTATCAAATATAAACATTAACAAAAGAGGTTGAGTAGGTTGTTAGTGATCTAATCAAATTTAACAGACATTTTTTCCCAATGTCTTTTGTGAGAAAGGCTTTCATTTTCTTGCTCTTGAACAAGAGCCACCAATTATGGCTGTTGATTTTATTTTATCTGTTTTCCATGAGAAAAAAAAATCACAACTTTTTCTGTAGTGAGTTGTCAGGGGAATGCATGTTTATAACTGCAAGAAAAGTAAGAAAGTTCCTACTATACAGTGTCCTGACACCAGTTTTGGTAACATGCTTTTTCAGACCTGTGAAGAACAGATAAAAATAAAATCACAGCCTCAATGAAGAGTAATGTAAGTTTGAGAGAAATCTGAACAGGGTCAGCTGTTATAGCTTATATATATAAAATAGAATATTACAAACTTACATAACAGAGAAACAGAAAATAGAAAATAATAATGTACGGCAGGGCCAGCCTTCATAACCCTCAGATGATTTTACTCTCTGCTGACTGTAGATCCCCTGAGGCTGCATGTCCTACAGGCTTTGGGACTAAGAGGAGTTATGCCTTTGCAAGAGGGAGATGCCAATAAGTCACCTAATTATGATAAGTATTTCTGCATGTAACTTTTAATAGTATCTCTAAATACTGCTTTTGTATATGCAGGGACTGAGCTGCAAAGATATGTGAGACTGATTACCATCTAACGAGCATGTAAATACAGAGAGATTTTCTCCAGTCTTGTGGGTGATTTAAGCTAATAATAGATTATGAAGAATGGAGGGGCCAATACAACCTGAGGTTTAAGAAAGGTGCTATAAATAAAAACTGTAACATAATTTTCTGATCTACTATGTCAGTTGAGTCCTGTTCAGCAAGCATCTATTGAGCATTTATTATGTACCAGATATTGTATTTTGTGTTGCATACAAAGATTAATAATTTATGGTTGGGTGTACCTTGAAGAATGGTTTTTCAGCCTCGATATTATCGACACTTTGGGCCAAATATTTCTTTCTAGTGGGAGGCTGTCCAGAGCATTGTAAAATGTTCAGCAGCATCACAGGCCTCTACCCATTAATTTCTAATAGCACTCCCCTGCTAGTTGTGACAACCAAAAGTATCCCTAGACATTGCCAAATGTGCCCCAGAGGGCAAAATAATCCTCAGTTGAAAACCATTGCCTTAAAGAAAGTTAAATCAAGTGGAAGACACTGAGGAGTAAACACATAATTTAAATAATGCAAAAAGTGTGGTGAATGGGGAATGCGAATGTGCTTGGGAGCAAAGAAGAGGGATAAAAAAATAATTAACTGTTTTAGATCCAGGATGGAATGCAGAGAGGGTTTTTGGAAGAGTATTAATTGATTTTGAGGTATAAGAGAGATTTAGGTCTTTCACAAGTGAGAATCAGTATATGTAACAAGAAGCAGAATGAAACCCGAAATCAAACTATCTGGATTCAAACTCAGCTCCATTTTTACCTGGATATATGTGGACAAGTTACTTTTTCCTCCAATATTCCCTTAGAAAATTAGAATATCTCCCTCAAAGTTTGTTGCACAAATGGAATTAGAGAACCATGTGCTGTGCTCAGCTCACCACATGTAATGAGCACTCAGTAACTATTGAATAGATATTATTATTGTTGTTGTCATTGTTGTTAATAACCTTGCAGAAATTCTCTCAGAAAGATTTATTCTAAAAGGATATAGTAAATGTCTGCTGCTATTGCACCCAAATCAAAATCGTTGTGCAGATAAGTCCCCAAGCTCAAAGTTGCATAGTCCTATTTAGAGTTGTGCCTGCATGTGTGTTTATGTTTTCAGCTGCATGATTCTTCCAAAGGAAAGCCATTTAGAAAGGAGCATTTGCCACATAATTCAGTTGAGAATCCTGGCTATAGGCAAGAATCCTATAAGACTGACTGGAGAGGTTTTACATGTGAATTTGAAAGAAATGCTGTCTTGTTTTTGTTGCATACTCCTTAAATAGAGGGATTAAAGAAGCATTCTAAAGAATCTGAAAATTACTAAACAGGGCTTGAATGCAAAATTGGAAGGAGAAATGCAGAGACTCAACAAGCACATTTACTAAATGAGACTTGACCATATGTTGCCTTCAGGACATTTATAATCACTGAGCCAGACAAAATTCACCTTGTACTCAGTTACCCAAAACAAGCTTTCTGAGTATTTCTGGTTTTGTCACTTTTAACTGAAATGTGGCCAATTACTGTTTAAGGGACCAAAGGAGATATGTCTTCCTTCTGTGACTAAGACCTGTGAATTACAATGTGACTACACTGGGAATTACATTATGAATCACAGTGTGGATTACACTATGTAGACTATCTGGGAAAAGTAAGTATTTTATATCACTGAGCAGCATGAAAAATCTGGAATCATAAACAAATGACATGGCATCTAATGTGTATAAGGTCTAGATGTATATGCCCTTTGGCCAACTGGATTTTCTCAATGAGCAAGAGCTACTCCCTTTCTCTATTTATAGTTCTTAGATAGATTACTATTTTACTACTAGGAGTAAGGTAGGTGGATTATTTTACAATAAATGACATGCTTTTATTAAATATGGTTGATCCATTACAGAATGGATCTTTATCAGTTTGCATATTATTCCCATTTTGCATATTATGGTCTCCCATCTGGAGGCCAATAAATGAAAGATTGAACAGTCTTGAAGTGGGTTGCTCCTGTTTATCTTATGGTCTAATTAAGCTCTTAGAAGAGCTACAAAAGGTGACAGACACATTAATTAAATGCTTTGGATATTACCAATATCTTTCTTTGATGTGACAAGCAGGATTGCCTCAAAATAACCCTGGCAGATTATAAGCGACGATACCCAAACTCAGCTTTCTATGATTAGTTTCCCAAGAGATTGCTGACTTCTATCCCCAGCCTCCTATGAGCTGAAGGTCCCCAGCTTCTTGCTTTCTTAGACAACTCCATACCTAGCTGGAACCTCCAATCTGGACTCCTGTGCTTCAGCCCTGTGCTATTCAATATGGTAGCCACTAGCCACATATGACTGTAGAGCACTTGAACTGAAAAGCTAGTCTAAATTGAGATTGCTGAAAGTGTAAAATACACGCTGTATTTCAAAGACTTTGCATGAAAAATATAAAGTATCTCAATAATTATTTAAAATTGGCTATATGCTAAAATGATTACATTTGAATATATTGGGTTAAATAAAATAGATTATTAAAATTAATTTTATCTACTTTTAAAGTGTGACTACTAGAAAATTTAAAGTCATGCTTGTGGCTTGTGTTAAGTTTCTATTGGATCATGGTGCTATATGTAGTCTGTTTAGTCTTTATCAATAATATTGCTCTCACCTTGTCCTACAAGAAAAGAAGGCAATAGAAGTCATTGTCCTGAACACAGACCCATACTACATGTTCAGCAGAGAGCCTTGATAGGGGTAAGACTCTCTGAGTAAGATTTATGCCTTTCTCTGGTGTTTGCTTTTGAGGATCAGCTTACTCCTTTCAAGGTGTTTTTTTTTTTATTTTTTTCCTCTTTATCTTTTTCTGAAGAGCAGATTGAAGGTAGCCTTTATGCTATAGCTGGTTTAGCTCTACTACTAAGGTATCACTCTTCTGGAACCTTATATAATCCTCTGGATGTTTAAAAACACCTCTCCACACTGACTTTTGGAACTAGAATGTCTCCCAGCCCTGCCTGAACCTTGAAACTTGTTTAGTTGGATCTTGATAGTTTTCTGCATTACCCTATCCATGCACAGCTTGTTATTTAGTAGTGGACTCAAGGAATTCCTGTGCAGATCACTGGATCTCTTTTTCTGCATGTCTTCCTTTCCCTATGGGAGTTTGTACCACAAATTCCAACCACCACACTCTCCTCAAACTCTGATTTCTAGATTCTCAATTCAGTGAGACATCCATGCTCTGTTTGGCTAAATAATTCTTGTGTTGTAGCCTTGAAAATGACTCTACATGGAAAGCTGTGGCAATAGTCAGTCCTACGTCATTTATTTTTCTTTCCCCTGGACTCACGGTCCTCTGTTGCCTTTATTTTAATCTCTGGAAACATCTGTTTCATATAATTTGTCCAGGTTTCTAGTTGTTTTATGGTGACAGGGAAAGTTCAGTACCTAATCCATCATGGTACAAGCAGAAGTTCAATTAAGAATTTTAATTCAATATCTCCTTGTTAGTTGTTAGTTTTACATCTTTTTATTTTTCTTTAGTAGTTGCTATATATTTTATAGCCTGCAACCTTGGATTATCTCCAAGACAATCCTAAGTCAAAAGAACAAAGCTGGAGGCATCACGCTACCTGACTTCAAACTATACTACAAGGCTACAGTAACCAAAACAGCATGGTACTGGTACCAAAACAGAGATATAGACCAATGGAACAGAACAGAGTCCTCAGAAATAATACCACACATCTACAGCCATCTGATCTTTGACAAACCTGAGAGAAACAAGAAATGGGGAAAGGATTCCCTATTTAATAAATGGTGCTGGGAAAATTGGCTAGCCATAAGTAGAAAGCTGAAACTGGATCCTTTCCTTACTCCTTATACGAAAATTAATTCAAGATGGATTAGAGACTTAAATGTTAGACCTAATACCATAAAAACCCTAGAGGAAAACCTAGGTAGTACCATTCAGGACATAGGCATGGGCAAAGACTTCATGTCTAAAACACCAAAAGCAATGGCAGCAAAAGCCAAAATTGACAAATGGGATCTCATTAAACTAAAGAGCTTCTGCACAGCAAAAGAAACTACCATCAGAGTGAACAGGCAACCTACAGAATGGGAGAAAATTTTTGCAATCTACTCATCTGACAAAGGGCTAATATCCAGAACCTACAAAGAACTCAAACAAATTTACAAGAAAAAAACAAACAACCCCATCAAAAAGTGGGCAAAGGATATGAACAGATATTTCTCAAAAGAAGACATTCATACAGCCAACAGACACATGAAAAAGTGCTTGTCATCACTGGCCATCAGAGAAATGCAAATCAAAACCACAATGAGATACCATCTCACACCAGTTAGAATGGCGATCATTAAAAAGTCAGGAAACAACAGGTGCTGGAGAGGATGTGGAGAAATAGGAACACTTTTACACTGTTGGTGGGATTGTAAACTAGTTCAACCATTATGGAAAACAGTATGGCGATTCCTCAAGGATCTAGAACTAGATGTACCATACGACCCAGCCATCCCATTACTGGGTATATACCCAAAGGATTATAAATGATGCTGCTATAAAGACACATGCACACGTATGTTTATTGCAGCACTATTCACAATAGCAAAGACTTGGAATCAACCCAAATGTCCATCAGTGACAGATTGGATTAAGAAAATGTGGCACATATACACCATGGAATACTATGCAGCCATCAAAAAGGATGAGTTTGTGTCCTTTGTAGGGACATGGATGCAGCTGGAAACCATCATTCTTAGCAAACTATCACAAGAACAGAAAACCAAACACCGCATGTTCTCACTCATAGGTGGGAACTGAACAATGAGATCATTTGGACTCAGGAAGGGGAACATCACACACCGGGGCCTATCATGGGGAGGGGGGAGGGGGGAGGGATTGCATTGGGAGTTATACCTGATGTAAATGACGAGTTGATGGGTGCAGCACACCAACATGGCACAAGTATACATATGTAACAAACCTGCACGTTATGCACATGTACCCTACAACTTAAAGTATAATAATAATAAATAAATTAAAAAAAAAAAGTACAATATAAATTTGTTGTTTTATTACTTCTTGGGAAATGCAAGAATCTTAGAACATTTAATGTAGTCTCTACTAGGCTTTTGTGCTATTTCTATTCTGTGTTTATATAACATACATATGCACATACACACACACAACGTCAAGACCTCATTTTTAAAAATACAGTCAACTTTTATTTAGATTTGTTTACATATTTACTTTTTCCATCAGTCTTCTTTTTTTTATTGCCATGCTTTCATCTATGATTATGATTCTTCTGCCTGAAAACCTCATGTTAGTATCTCTTTAGTATAGGTCTGCTGGAGTATAATTCTCTGTTTTTATTTATTTGAATATGTTTTTATTTCACCTTCATTTTTGAGTAAATTTTTGACTGGATATAGAAATTCTAGCTTGGTAGTTATTTTCTTTCAATATTTTGAAGATTTTTTTGGCTTCTGCTTTTTTTTTGTTGAGAAGTCAGCTTTCATTCAATCTTAATTTTGATTCTTTAGAAGTAATGCTTCTGTTGTCAGATGGATAGTTTGCAAAAATTGTCTCCCATTCTGTAGGTAGTCTGTTCACTCTGATTATAGTTTATTTTGCTGTGCAGAAGCTCTTTAGTTTAATTAGATCCATTTGTCAATTTTGACTTTTGCTGCCATTGCTTTTGGTGTTTTAGTCCTGAAGTCTTTGCCCATGCCTATGTCCTGAACGGTATTGCCTAGGTTTTCCTCTAGGGTCTTTATGGTTTTAGGTCTTATGTTTAAGTCTTTAATCCATCTTGAGTTAACTTTTATAAAAGGTGTAAGGAAGGGGCAGTTTGAGTTTTCTGCATATGGCTAGACAGTTTTCCCAGCACCAATTATTAAATAGGGAATCCTTTCCCTATTTGTGTTTTGTCAGGTTTGTCAAAGATTAGATGGTTGTAGATGTGTGGCATTATTTCTGAGACCTCTGTTCTGTTCCATTGGTCTATGTATCTGTTTTGGTACCAGTACCATGATGTTTTGGTTACTTTAGCCTTGTAGTATAGTTTGAAGTCAGGTAGTGTGATGCCTCCAGCATTGTTCTTTTTGCTTAGGATTGTCTTGGCTATATGGGCTCTTTTTTGGTTCCATATGAAATTTAAAGTAGTTTTTTTTTTTAATTCTGTGAAGTCCAGAATCTACAAGGAACTTAAACAAATTTACAAGAACAAAACAATGCCATCAAAAAAGGGGGTGAAGGTTATGAACAGACACTCTTCAAAAGACGACATTTATGTGGCCAACAAACATATGAGAAAAAGTTAATCATCACCGATCATTAAGGAAATGCAAATCAAAATCACAATGAGATACCATCTCATGCCAGTTAGAATTGTGATCATTGAAAAGTCAGGAAACAGCAGATGCTGGAGAGGATGTGGAGAAATAGGAACACTTTTACACTGTTGGTGGGAGTGTAAACTAGTTCAACCATTGTGGAAGACAGTATGACGATTCCTCAAGGACCCAGAAATACCATTTGACCCAGCAATCTCATTACTGGGTATATTCCTAAAGAATTATAAATCATTCTACTAGAAAGACACATGCACACGTATGTTTCTTGCAGCACAGTTCACAATAGTAAAGACTTGGAACCAACCCAAATGCCCATCAATGATAGACTGGTTAAAGAAAATGTGGCACATATATACCATGGAATACTATGCAGCCAGGTTTAGTTCATGTCCTTTGCAGGTACATGGATGAAGCTGGAAACCATCATTCTCAGAAAACTAACACAGGAACAGAAAACCAAACACCACATTTCTCACTCACAAGTGGGAGTTGAACAATGAGAACACATGGACATAGGGAGGGAATATCACACACCAGGGCCTGTCGGGAGTTGGGGGATAGGGGAGGGATAGCATTAGGAGAAATACCTAATGTAGATGGCGGGTTGATGGGTGCAGCAAACCACCATGGGACGTGTATACCTATATAACAAACTTGCACATTCTGCACATGTATCCCAGAACTTGAAGCATTAAAAAAACAAAAAGAAGAAGGAATACTTCCTATTCTCTCATGCTGTTTTAAAGATTGTCTATCCTTTAATTTTTACAGTTTTGTTATGGTATGTCTGGATGTGGCTTTCTTTGTATTTTTCCTGTTTGGGAATTACAGTGCGTCTTGTATCTGCGCCTTAATATTTTTCATTCGTTTAGAAAACTTTTGATCGTTAGCTCTTTAAATATTGCTTTGCTCCATGCCTCACTCCTCTTGCTGAGATTTCAAGATATGTTAGACACTTTACCAAGCCCCAAATATTTCTTAAGCAGTATCCTGTATTTTCCATTATTTTTTATTTTTCTTCTTTAATATGGGTGCTTTCTTTTGACTTACATAGACTTCCATTGTGAATTACAATTTGTAGAGGTAATGTGAGGTTTGAAATGATGACCTCTTTCTCCTGAAAGAATTTACTTTTGCTTCTTGCAGGAAGTTAGGGTAGGATAGGGCACTTTAAACAAAGATCAAGTTGATTTAAAGCTGGAGTTTTGCCTTTGTGAACACTCTTTAGTCAGAGGTTTTTTTTTTTTTTTTTTTTTTTTTTTTTTTTTTATTTTCCTAAGTCAAGGTCTCACTTTGATCCTTTAGTTTTGCCAACTGAAGGCCTTCAGTATTTTAACCTGTGTCTCTTCTCCTTGGCAGGCCCTGAATGTAGTTTTTGTGTTTTTACCCCTGTAAAACTGCTGAATGCTCTGCTTAGCTTCTTTTTTTCTCATCTAAAGCTTTCAAACTAGCTAATGCCTACAGGGTAAGAGAAGTTCCCAACATTTGTCTCACCTCTCTGGGCTTCACTTTTTCTCTGAAATTATGTTTCCTTAGGTTGTCATTGCTTTGGTAGCTCTCCGGTGACTTCAAAGAGATGACTTTTATGTTTATTCTTGCCTTTCAGATTATTTTTGGTGAATGTATAGTCTTGAACAGCTAGTTCATTACTGGTTGGAAAAAGAGATTACCTATGGGTTGGAATTAGAAGGGTGACATATAGAACTTGTCTCTGCAACCAGAAAGGATGCTCCATGAGGGCTACACTTCTGTCCTTCAGCTGTACTAGATTGTTAGCTATTGTTCAGATTGGCCAGACTTTCTCCTGGCTCAGATCCATTGTATTTGCTATTTCCTATACCTGGAATGCTCTTGTTGTTTCTCTTCATTTAACAAACTCACACGCATCTTGCAGATCTTAGACTAAACATAATTTCATAGTGAAGCCTTCCTTCACCTCCCAGACTAGGTTAGATTCCCCCGAATTTTTCTCTTACAGTAATTTACACACTTAGAATTATGCAATTAATTATGATTTAATGTCTGTCTTATACAGACAGGAATTCAGTCTGCTTCTCCAGATTGTGCTAGCACAATGCCAGTCACGTAATAGATGTTCCAAAAATAAATGTAATCTGCACTGACATGCTTTAAGCTAGACTAATATTTTCTAAAACGTATTCTATGACAAAGATGTTCTAAGTTGAGATAACCTTTGGAAAAACTTCATAGTAAAACTGCTTTGGGGAAAATCACAATAGATAATAACAAATTTAAAACTTAGGAATTCCATATTAAACAAAGCTGCTTGACTTTGCTTATTCCTGAGTTTAACATTTAAAAGATAAATATTAATCCTGCAGAATATATTTCAAAAATCATTTGGTTAGATATTTTCTAGAAATGGAAACTCAGAGAAATTTTCTGTTTTAGGAAAAACAAACTTCATCCCAGAATGAGTCTATATATTGCAAATTCTGGATGAGTGAAATCAAAATCAAAGAGTCCTCAAGGACAATTCCATTCCAGCAATATTTGCAGGACTAGAGTTAAGCTGACATGGACAAAAGATTTTCTGCCTCCAGTTTACTAAAATCTATATAGCTCCAGAAATTGCACAAAACAGGAAGGTTTTAAGCACTGATTTCAAGGGACTGTCCTCATGAGCTGAAGTATTGTATATTGAACGGCCTATTTCAGCCACATGATCTTTTTTGCAGTCAGGTAGACTTAGCAAATATGTTGCATTTGCCAGATTGGTGTTGACAATTAACTAGCCCTTGCATCAAAGAAGAATGATATGAGAAGTAAAATCAGATGGAAGCAGCATTTCAACTGGTAAATAAAACAATTTTCTTTTCAGAGAATTCCCAGTAGCTAATTGTAAATTGAAAATTGTTTCATCATTAAGTAATAACTAATTTACATTAATTCCTATTGGCTTTCCCTCTTTTCTTTCTTTCCCTCTGGCTCTTTCCTTCATTTAATGAATTTGGAATTAATCACTAGAAATAAACCATGATTATATTCACATCTGTATAACTGTTCCTTCTCTAGCCCTTCAGCTATTTTTCTTCTCCTTCAAAATATATTTGCCCCTTAAGATTTTATGCTAAATCTCCTCTCCTACCCACTATTTCTCTCTTCTATTTCATGCCTCCCTTGTCCCTTTCAATCCACATTGTTCTTTTCCTCTTTGTTATAAATACCTCTTTGACTCCTACTTTTCGGAAATAGTATTAGCTTTTATGCATCATGGAATTGTGAGGATGTAAACATGATGTGGGGCATAGTTGGAACAGCAAAATTAAGCTGAACACAAATAAAAAGTGTAATAGAATCAATTTAAATCACACATTTTCCATTTCCTCCTGTTTACATAGAGTATACTTTTTAGGACTGCAAACAATATCTTGCTTCAGGATGCTGCCTGCTCCTGGCTGTTGACTCAACCTTGCCCTATTATTATATTTCCATAACGTATTTTCACACAGGGAGTCTATGGCACCATTTATCAGCTGGTGGATGAATGTCAAATCTGTGTTGTCATCCATGACAACTGGATATAAGTCTAACCTATCTTTTGGACATGTTTACATAGTTATTCTAATAGTATCTGAAATTTATTATGTACAAACTTTAATTGAATATCCATAATACTTTCAGCTGAGTACTTGACAAGGTAGAGAATTCCAGTTCTCTTTCTTCTTACATCAAATGTACTTGTTCCCATTATTCTCTCCATTATTTTGTGAATGATATCATGTTCTCTGTAAATTACACTTAATAAATCCAGCATACAATTTGTATTTTTCTTCCCACTTTTTTTGAACAAATATTTAACTGCATCTTCTGTTTTAAGAACAAATGTTGGGATTCTATACTTAGGAGGTAACAGTTACGCTCTCCATAACTTTGCTGTTTAGTGGAGATCCTGGCAGAGAAATAAGTACTAGAGTAACAAAGGTAAGCACAGGGTACTATGGGAGCACAGAAGAGGACACTCACCCAGCATGGGAGAGTCACAGAAGATTCCCTAGAGGAGATGACTGGTATCTCTAGTATCTCAAGTTACAAAACACAAGTAAAAATTATTTCCAGAGAAAGTGAGGGCAGTGAATGGTGGCAAGAAGAGCTTTTCAAGGAATAGGAGAACTATGTGAAGATCTGAATACACCCCCACCCCACCCTTTCTTTAATAGGGAAAGAAGTGGGGACATGAACAGGGTACTGCACAGGTCAAGATAGTCCTTGTATACCTAGTTAAAGGGTATACATCTTGAGGGAAGAACATCAGTGAATGGTTGGCATGAGGCAGGGCTGTGTGACTGGTTCTGGCCAATGGGCTGTGATGGTGAGTGACAGTGAAAAGTCATTGACTGTGCTGTTTTACAATCTTTCTTCAACTGCCATATCAAGTAAGGATGTGGGATTCAGATGGTACAGCTGCAGGAAGGTAGAGATCCCACTGTCCTGTGCTGCTCAGTCACTGTATAAACGTCAGTTACCCTGGAGGGTGTCTGACATGGAGCAGACAGCCTTGCTGAGATTTTGGGATCACTTGTTACCAGAGCAGAATACTGACCGTCTAATTGATATTCATTCATAGAAAGATATTTCCTTATGCCCAATCTAAAATTGCTAGCCTCTTTTCAGTCGTCGTCACATAATTCAAAGCAATTATCACCATATGAAACAATCTTTCATTTGTTTATTTTTATTGTCTGCATTTATCTTCTGTAATATGAACTCTGCAAAGTAATGAACTGTCTCTCTTGTATTCCAGAGCTTAGAGCAATGTGTGGCACATAACATAAAAAAAGACCATTTCAAACCAGGATACTTTTGCAGAAACAAATGAGAAAAGGATATAGTACATAACCATTTTGTGAATTGCTTACAGAAAGAGAAATTTAATTTTATTTCTTACACAGTATGCAAAATATGGAAGGAAAGAGTGAAAGGCTTTATGTAGATTATTTTAGTCAGAGAAACAGAGGCCTGGGCACCAATTTGGGTGTGAAGATAAGAATAAGGGATTTCAGAATTCAATTAACTTGAATCATTGCTGTTGTCATTACTGATTTTACACCTTGTGATAGCAATAACTTATGGTGGCAGATTTCAGAACTTCCCCGGTATTTTATGGTTTGTGTGTTTGTCTTTCAGAGGCCCTTCTGTTATTTGTTTCACACAAGTACATTTTCATTCCTGATTTCTGTTACTGATAGGAATACTGCCCTATTGCTCTTATTGATTTCCCCAAATTAAGATATAAAGTTACCATGACAGACAACAGCATTTTATAGCCTGAGAATAGATGATGCTGAATAAAGAAACATCCTAGTTTCTGAATCATGGATGATGAATTTTGGAACAAAATATAAGGTTGCTAAGCAAAACAAATCAGTGGCATGCCAGTGATCACTAAGAGTAAGATGAATACTCATTGAAACAGTCTATAAGATTTAGCCTTTAAAGTCTAACAAACTTAGAGTTCTCTTGCTGATTTTCTATCATTATATGAATAAAGTGGAGGTTATAACAGCCTCAAAATCATACGGTTCTAATGGGAGATTAAATGGATAACCCGTCTGAAGCACTTAGCGTGATGATTGGCACTTAGTAAGCACTCTCTGAAAGTCTTCATTTTCCCCTTTTATCTTCTTCTTTTACTTTTACTTTTGCCCAAGTCCCCACAGCTGGTGAAACAGCCTACATTCTTGTCTAGTATATTTTGAATCCAGACTCCTGTGCTTTTTGTATTGTGCAATTCTGCAGATTACTTGTGTTACCAATTACAAACAAGTAAGTGGACACTTTAAAAAATCTTATCAGGTGGCTTTGTAATCTTTTCATTGAAATATTGTATTAATGTTTATTTTGTTGTTTTTTTTTCTTCTCAGCATACTATGTCAATTTCTTCTAACAAGAGCATATGTCTTTTCTTTGAGACCCACTCCTTTCCCACAACCCATTACATTCGATCTGGTGGGACTGCCGGTTTCAGCATTTTGGCCCAGTAGTCACGGATGTGATCATGTAAGCTATGATCTGTCATAGGGCTGTGTCTTCCTGGATGCAATTGTGATTCCCACAGTGGGATGTGTGACTCAACTTGAGGTATTGTGATAAAGAGTCTGACTCCATGTTTTAGGTTTGACTGTAACCACTTCTAAGTCTCACTCCTCTGTCTTCCCTTCTGCTTCTGGGAAAGCTGATAATTAAAAAGCCAGTGTTCTCTCCTTTGGTGATGGTGGATGATTCAAGCCACACAAGCCCCTCCCCTACCCACGCCTGGGAATCCTCACCCAGACCCCCACCTCCTAACCACAATACAAGCCTTAGGTCAGTTGCCTTTTCTTTTCTAAACCCAGCTTGGAACGTCTGTCCTGCTTTCCTAGAAAACTTAATTATGTAAGTAGTAACCCATTTTAGTACCTTCGTGGTGTGTGTGTGGTGTCATCAGTTTTGACATTTGATTCAAACTTTGGGTAAGGATCCATCCTGCTTCTGAAAAATGGCAATAATGGATATTATGTGAATCTCTTTTTTCACTTGAATTGTGAGCTCTAATGATATGACCCTGAGCTGCCAGTCACCATATCCCTCACAGCATTAACAGAGCTGAGAGGACAGAGTCCACAACCAGAGTGAAGCAGAGGAGTCAGTGAGAGTGTCTTGAAGTCACATGCCTGTTCTAGGGTCCACTCCACACTTCCCAATTACAGGGGCCAAAATTTCCCCTTCATAGCTTAAGCTAGTTTTTTTGGTTCCAGTAACTTTCAACAAAAAGAATTGAGACTTACAAGGAGATTATTTAGGAAAAATACCTTAACAGGCTTTAGAAATACAGGTGAGACCCCAACACTCTGAGCATTGAAGAAAGTTTTAGAAAAGAAGGTTGAGTTGCTCTCCATGAGGCAAAAAAAGGGTTTTTTTTGTTTTTTTGTGTGTTTTTTTGCTTTTGTTGTATTGGAATATTAAGAAAGACAAAGGAAGTGTGCTACATAGGGGAGATGTCAGGAGAGATATGTGTAAGAACAGAGAGTGGAAGGGCCCTTGCGGGAAAGGAATGTCTAGAAAGGATCTTAAAATTGTTAGGCGACTTATTCTCAGGATCCTGACCTTCAGTAAGGTGTTCTATTCTTAATAATGCATATGTTGCTTCTGTGGAAATGCAAGAAATGGCTGTTGAAATTACATTTGTTTTACTAAGAAGCAAAACAGAGACTCCACCTCTAAGAATGCAGAGGAGCCCTCCATTAGTACACTGGCAACCTGAGGAAGGCTTTCAGCTTGTACAGGCTGCAGAATAGAGGTGGGACTTTGGTGACAATTTTACTTAGAGCTTAAAGGGCAGAGATTTCATGCTGACATCTGAATTATATACAGTTTGGAGTGAATAAGAACAAATCTAATTTGTAGACAACATTATTTGAATAAGTCACTATGAAAACTGTACTTTTTTTCTCAAACCTTATGGGTACCACTTAGTAATGTATTATTATGAATTAGTAGTAATGTGGTGACTTATAAAAGTTCATTTTCTTTATATGCCTAATTTATGTCCATGTCATAACCTAGGTACTGGGGAAAATTCACTCATTGTATGCTCAAAAATAGATTTTTAAAAAGCAATGCAGGCAAAATCTATTAAAAACAGATTTTTAAAAAAGCCTGTAATTTTAGTTTTGTTGTAATTCATTGATATTGATCTAAACTAAAGGTTCATTAATTTAGCGTTGCCATATTTTTGCTAAGTAGAATATTATAGTACTTGTATTAACTCAGTATATCCCAAGAATTTTTCAAAGTTTTTAAATAAGCAATCATAGTTTTTCATGTGGGTTTATAAGTTAATGTTTTTTTAAAATTTTTTGAATAAAAAGTACTTAATAAGCATATGGAATTAGAATTCTAGAGCTGGAAGGGACCTTAAATATCATTCTGTTCCCTTAATTTGTACGTGAAGAATTGAGACCCAGAAAAACTGACTGACTTGCTCAAATCATACACGTGGAATTGAATCCAGAACTTCAGACACTTGGTTCTTGGTCAAGTCTTGTTCCCAACGTGGCATTTTCCCCACCTATAAAATGAAGGGGATGGACTACATAATTTTTATGGTTCTTTTCTCCTCTAATATTATCCAATTAAAAATCTAATGATGTAGGTAGTTTCTATATTTTTATGTAAACTTCCAAGTAACTGGGAACAAAAACTACTTATTGAAACACATGGAGCTGAAATGTGTCTTTTGCATAGTGACTCTCAACATGTTTATCAGAACACGTGCAGCTGAAATGTGTCTCACGCATAGTGGCTCTCAACATGTTTATGCAATCCAGGAAACATCATGCAGCTGTTAGTCACTCCTTTGCTTATTATGAAATAGAACACTTTGGCTAGTTGCTCTCACCTGCCATTATCTTAATAGTTTGTGTAAGGGACCACATTTAAGAAATAAACACTTTCCACGTGAGAAAGGAGGTGTAAAATCAGGCTCCATAATCAAACACCAAGGTTTTATTGAACTCTTGCTGTATATTTAGTATAGTGCCCCAGATAGGACTGGGTAAAAAAAAGTATAAGACACCACACTCAATAGCATCTTATCATCCAGGGGAGGAGATAGAGCTATTTTATATATATATTTTTAAAACCCAGAAAAATTATATGCTATGTTATGTGGTTCTGACTCCATATGAAATAAGAATTCCAGGAAGAAAGAATCATCTTCTTTATAGCTCCCTATTTCTTTATTCTTAAGCTATATCTTTCACACTTTGGAAATAAAGTTTGGATAGTTGGCATGAGCTACTTAGGGTTTTAAAAACCAAGGTGAGGAATTTTGACCTGGTGAGAAAAATAAAAGAAACCATTAATATATGTCTGTATAGGCAGGTGAGGTGATGGAAATGCAGTTTTAAGATTAGTGTTAGGCAGTGGGTATGCAAGCTGAACTGCAGATGGGAAGTTTGAATGCAGGAAATAAAAGCAGTTTCAGAAATCCTAGATGATGTAATGTGGCTGTGTTAAGATATGTAATGCTGATTGCTGAAACAACTTCAAAAGTCAGTGGCTTAACACAATAACATATTATTCCTCTTTCATGTTGCAGTCCCATATGGATTAGTGAGAGGTTTGGTACAATAAAATCATTTAGGATCTTATGTAATTTACAGACTGCTGTTTTGACTTTTTCTTTTTCTTTTTTTTTTTTCTGATGGCGTCTCTCTCTGTTGCTTAGGTTGGATTACAGTGGCTTGATCTCTGCTCACTGCAGCTTCTGCCTCCCAGGTTCGAGTGATTCTCCTGCCTCAACCTCCCAAGTAGCTCGGACTACAGGCAGGCACCACCATGCCGGGCTAATTTTTTAGTATTTTTAGTAGATACAGGGTTTCAACATGCTGGTCAGGCTGGCCTTGAACTCCTGACCTCAAGTAATCAACCTGCCTCGGCCTCCTAAAGTGCTGGGATTACAGGCATGACCCACTGTGGCCAGCCTGTTTTGACATTTTTAACTTAGTTTTCAAGTTCACATTAGATTATATACCACCATCAAACTGGAGGGAGAGAGATGAAGAGAAAGAAGAGACACTATTTCCGATGACATGGTTAATCTCATAGGATCACCTAGAGCAAGTCCTGGAAATTGTGGTTTAGTAGTGTGAGTAGGAAAGGGAAATTGGTTTGGTAAACATGTAGCCAGCCTCTTTCCCAAGGATATCCAGGAAATAAATTTTGACAAATGTAAAACAATGTAAATAATACTAACATTTACTGAATGGGTTACGAACTGTGCAGTATAGTGATAGTTCCTAAACTTGTGTGATGATTCTGATTATTTGGGAAACTTTTAAAAACATTCATTTTTTAGCTCTGTACCTGGATCTGGAGGACAGGTCTTGAAATCTGTGCTTTTAATATTTTTCAGGTAATTTTGATTACTGGCAAGTTTCAGAAGCACTGTTTTACACAAATACAACTGTAGGTGCTTTTTAATTTTCCATTTTACACATGAGGTTTTTGAGGTTAATTAACAGGGGGTGGCAGAAATAGAACTTGAATTCGATCCTGCCAGACCCTAAAGATGAACACTTAAACTTTCTTTTATCCCTCCATGAGAATTACAACTAATTATTAAGGAACTTATGGACCTCTGCATATTTTTTATATATCTAATATACTTTTTGGTACTTTCATAAATGCTATGATATTGGATTTTTAATTTTTTAATTTCTGAATAAGAGGGTATATTCATAAACATAAAAATATGAAATTTTAGGACTAGACATATTCTCCACTTAAGATCAAGAGAAGTTTAACACAGATGTAATATATGCTCTTGGTTCCTATTATGTCATGAATTTCAGAAACTAAAAATAAATTGAGTAAGTTTGGTGGTGCCTCAAAAGATAGCTTTGGCCATTTGTAGGAAAAACATCCCACCATCTTCAAGGATAGACTGGGTGAGGCATAGGTTAACTGAATGGCCCAAGTCAGTCAGTGATGCTGTTCTAAAGACCAGGATAAACACATAAACATCCTGAGGCAGGAATATCTCACCTTGGTAATGACAAGTAATCCTTGGGGTAGAAATGTCAGTGAACAATCTTCAGTGATAAAAAATCAAAGGTGTGAAGCAACAAACTAGCAGAAAAAGAAATCAAGAAAGTAGTTCTATTTACAATAGCTAACAACAACAACAACAACAAAATACCTAGGAATAAATTTAATCAAGGAGATAAGAGATCTCTACAAAGAAAACTATGAAATGTGATGAAAAATATTGAAGAGGACACAAATGGAAAGACATCCTTTGTTTATGAATTAGAATAAGTAATATTGTTAGAATGACCATATTACTCACAGAGACTGATTCGATGCAATCCCTATCAAAATATCAATGATATTCTTAACATAAATAGGAAAAAAAATTCTAAAATGTGTATGGAATCATGAAAGACCCCAAATAGACAAAGAAATCTTGAACAAAAAGGGCTGGAAGCATCACACCACCAAACTTCAAAATATCTTACAAAGCTATAATAACCAAAACAGCATGGTATTGGCATAAAAACAGACGCATAGACCAATGAAACAGAATAGAGAATGCAGAAATAAATCTAAAATTAGTTGGCTATACTGACAGCCAACTGAATTTTTTGAGAAAGGCACTGACAACATTCACTGGGAAAGGGACAGTCTCATCAATATATGGTGTTGGGAAAACCAGATGTCCTTATGCAAAAAAAGACAACTAGATTTTTATCTCTCACCATATATAAAAATAACTCAAAATGAATTAAAGACTTAAATGTAAGACCTGAAATTATAAAACTACTGAAGAAAACATGGGGGAAATGCTTCAAGTCATTGAAAGATTTCATGGAGAAGACTTCAAAAGCACAGATAACAAAAGCAAAAGTGATCTCAAGGTTTTTTTCATATGCTTGTTGGCTGCCTGTATGCCTTCTTTTGAGAAGTGCCTGTTCATATCTTTGGCCTACCTTTTTAATGGAGTTGCTTTTCTCTTGTAAATTTGTTTAAGTTTCTTAGAGATGCTGGATATTGGACTTTTGTCAGGGGCATAGTTTGCAAATATTTTCTCCCATTCTGCAGGTTGTCTGTTTCTTCTGTTGATAGTTTCTTTTTCTGTGCAGAAGCTCTTAAGTTTAATTAAATCCCATTTGTCAATTTTTGCTTTTGTGATAATTGGTTTTGGTGTCTTTACCATGAATTCTTTGCCCATGCCTATGTCCAGGATGGTATAGCCTAGGTCGGCTTCCAGGGTTTTTATAGTTTTGGATTTGACATTTAAGTCTTTAATCCAGCTTTAGTTGATTTTTGTATAAGGTGGAAGGAAGGGGTCCAGCTTCAATCTTCTGCATATGGCTATATCCCAGCACCGTTTATTGTATAGAGAGTCCTTTCCCCATTGCTTGTTTTTGTTAGCTTTGTCG
The DNA here is from genome assembly GCF_024542745.1 of Macaca thibetana thibetana. Classification (NCBI taxonomy): domain Eukaryota; kingdom Metazoa; phylum Chordata; class Mammalia; order Primates; family Cercopithecidae; genus Macaca; species Macaca thibetana. The sequence continues at coordinate 98,073,948 of NC_065581.1, forward strand.
AAGATCAGATGGTTGTAGACATGTGGCCGTATTTCTGAACTCTCTGTTCTGTTACGTTGGTCTGTGTGCCTGCTTTTGAATCAGTACCATGCTGTTTTGGTTACTGTAGCTTCATAGTATATAGTCTGAAGTTGGGTACTGTGATGCCCCTAGCTTTCTTCTTTTTGCTTAGGATTGCCTTGGCTATTTGGGTCCTTTTTTGTTCCATATAAATTTTAAAATACTTTTTTTTCTAGTTCTGTGAAGAATGTCATTGGTAGTTTGATAGGAATAGCATTGAATCTGTAAATTTCTTTAGTCATTTTAATGATACTGATTATTTCTATCCATGAGCATAGGATGTTTTTCATTTGTTTGTGTCTTCTCTGGTTTCTTTGAGGAGTGTTTTGTAATTCTTATTGTAGAGATCTTTCACCTCCCTGGTTAGCTGTATTCCTAGGTATTTTATTCTTTTTGTGGCAGTTGTGAGTGGGATTGCCTTTCTGATTTGGTCCTTGGTTTGGCTGTTACTGGTGTATAGGAATGCTAGTGATTTTTTTACATTGATTTTGTATCCTGAAACTTTGCTGAAGTTGTTTATCAGCTGAGGAGCTTTTGGGCCAAGACGATGGTGTTTTCTAGATATAGAATCATGTAATCTGCAAACAGAGATAGTTTGACTCCCTGTCTTCCTATTTGGATGCTCTTTATTTCTTTCTCTTGCCTGATTGTTCTGGCTAAGACTTCCAATACTATGTTGAACAGAAGTGATGAGAAAGGGCATCCTCGTCTTGTGTCAGTTTTCAAGGAGGATACTTCCAGTTTTTGCCCATTCACTATAGTATTGGCTGTGGGTTTGTCATAGATGGTTTTTATTAGTTTGAGGTATATTCCCTAAATACTTAGTTTATTGAGAATTTTTTAAATGAGGGGTGTTCAATTTTATTGAAATCTTTTTCTGCGTCTATTGAGATAACCATGTGGGTTTTGTTTTTAGTTCTATTTATGTGATGAATCACATTTATTGATTTGTGTATGTTGAACCAACCTTGCATCCTGTGCCTCAACAGCTCATGGGCTGTGCCTTCTGGTGGAGATGGCACTGTGTGGACACTGCCAAGATTTACCACCTGTGCCCTCCAGAGGGGAGGTCACTGCAGCCTTCAGCATACCTGGGGCAGCTGAGCAGTGTGGCACCAGAATGCAAGTAGTAGAACATTGAGGCAGCACCTGGAAACGAGTGCAAAGGTCCCATGGAAAGCATGGGTGCCCAAAGCCCCTCTTTGATAGAGTTCTGTCCTCTATGCCTTGGCTCAATATCACTGATCATTAAAAATGCAAATCAAAACCACAGTGAGGCACTATCTCACACAAGTCAGAATGACTATTATTAAAAAGTCAAAAAATAACAGATGCTGGTGAGGTTGTGGAGAAACAGGAACACTTATACACTTATACATCCCATTACAGCTGCCTTCACCTAGATTTCAAAAAATGGAGCTACCAGGGGCCTTGGGCACATGACCCAGGGAGAGAGCTGCCAGAAGGGCTGAGCCATTTCAGAAAGCACACACTAGGGAAATGCCTAGTGGAGCCATGGGGCAGGTATGGCTCCAAGACCCTGGAACTGTAGAGACACCAGCGTGCAATGCCAACCTAAAAGAGCCCCGGTACCTGACTCCAACCCATGAGAGCTGTTGTGTTTGTGGTTCTCAGCAAAGTGACTGGTCTGGGACAACCTGGAACCCTGGGGACTATTCCTCACCCCAGTATCAACACAGCAACTTCTTTGTGGGCAAATTACATTGATGAACGGTGGCCTGCCTATTTGAAACGATGTTTTTCCTTCAGAAATTGTTATGGGTTGAATTGTATAGCCCAAAAAGTCATGTTTTGGAGTTCTAATCCCTGATAGCTCAGAATGTGACCTTATTCAGAAATAAGGTTTTTACAAATGTAATTCATTAAGTTGAAGTCATACTGGAGTAGGATAGGCTTCTAATCCTATATGACTAGAGTCCTTATAAAATAAAAGTAACTTGGACAAGAACACACATGCAGGAAGAACACCATGTGAAGATGGAGACAGAGATCTGGGTGTCATAGCAGAAGCCAAGGAATACCCACGCTTTCTAGGAAGCCACCAGAAGCTAGGAGGGAGACCTGGAACAGATTTCCTCTTACAGCCCTCAGAAGGAACCAACCTTGCTGCCACCTTGACCTGATTTCTAGTGTCCAGAACTGAGACAATAAATTTCTGTTATTCTGAGGCAGCAAATTTTGATACCTTGACACAGCAGTCCTAGCAAACTAATACAGGGACTATAAATGACAATAAGAAACATAAAAATAAAAGTAAATATTCCTCCCTTGGGGGATTTTGAGAATTGCAGAATATAGTTGGCAGTCTGGTATAAATGAAAAATCAGACAGATCGGGATTAATATCTTACCTATACCAGGGTCTGGGTGGGTTTCTTTGACTGAGTTATCCAGATTCTCAGAGTCTCAATATCTTTATTTAAATAATGGAGAAATAGTATTTAGTATTTTGGTCATTATGAATGACTGAATAATATCTCTACTATTTCAATTATTGTTTTGAAAAGTAATTGCTACCATTCCACTATGGTTTGAATGTGTCCTCCAAAGTTCATGCATTGGAAAGTTTTTTCTCAATGCAACAGGGTTGAGAAATGGGACCTTTAAGAGGTGTTTAGGTCATGAGAGCTCTGCCCTCATGAGTGGATTAATGTAGTTACTGTAGAAGCAAGTTTGTTATTGAGAGAGTGGATTTGTTATAAAAACAAGTTCAGCTCTCTCTCTCAACATGTGATACCTTTTATCATGTTATGATGCAGGAAGAAGTCACCATCCCAGCCTCCAGAACTATAAGGCACTAAATTTCTTTTCTTAATAAATCACCCAGTCTCATGTATACTGTTATAATAGCACAAAACTGACTAAGACATATTCACTGCTTAATATGCATTATTTCACAACAAATCAACGAAGGTATTACTGTATTACCTCCATTTAAGGAAAAGTGATTAGACTTATGCATGGGTCATACTCTTTTTAAGAATAAACCTGTCATCTAAGGCAAAAGTCACAAACACTATACCTGTCACTTCTTGGATTATCTGCCTAGTGAAGAACATATGTCTGTTGTATTTGCTTTATATCATATCATATCATCTCTGTGTGTGTGGATGTATACATATTTGCAATATTCTGCCTTCTCTACAGGAGCTTGAACCAGAAGTATGGCTCCTTTATTTTTCAAGTATCTCTAGAAAAATTATAAAGTAATGATTAATTATTAACATGGCATTAAATCATAAAATGACCAGAATTATACCTAATGTAAAAATAATAAGCCAAATGAGAAAATAATCCACCAATTATTTTTTACAGAAAAGACTTTCTTTCTCATGCAATACAAGAAGTTATGGTATTTTTGGCATTCCCCTATGATTTAAACTTTGATTTATGTTTATTTGTCATTTCACTATAATACTTGAACATAATATTTTGGAGCTTGTACTTTAAAATAATTGCTAGTCTAAAGAAAAATATTATAAAAAGTCAAACAAGTTTTGTGCTTCATTTAAAGAGATAATTATATATAACTTTCATGAAACTATGGTATTAATGATTTATCTGTAGATTATACTCTCTTTTCGAGATTATTTTCTACTCATTATTTCTCTTTGTGGAACCCAGAACAGGGGCTTGCACAAATCATGTGCACAAGGTTTGCTGATGATAGTGTAGGTCACTCATACAACTTATTTAACTTGAAAGTATCTTTAAAAATAATGTATTTCTTTCATTGATCCTGTAATTCTTATTTTGAATATGTAAATATACTCCTCAGAAAACTGGAAAAAAATCCCAGTAGTTTTATTCTTACATGGTGATTATATATTAATACTAAAACTCCAAATTTATCTATACTAAGTAAAACTTATCCATTGCACAGGAAATGAATGATTTCGTACTTTTTGAGAAGTTCTGAGAACTCAGCAAGCGTTGAACTAAATGGTATGATGGAATATGGATGATTATCTCCAGCTGTGGAATATCTGTTTCAATCCCAGGATATAAGGACCCTTTAAAAAGAAGAAGAGATGCATGAGCTTTACTGTTGGTGCCTCATTATTATATGACATTCTATAAGATGTGGATTGGAAGTTTACACGACTGCATTTGGAAGCAGTTTGGTGAAATTTATCTATGATGCGTTTCAGTGGTTCAGTTGTTAGCCTCATCTATCCTGTTTACAAGAGTACATTTGGAAGCAGTTCATTTGGTGAAATTTATCTAGGATGTGTTTCGGTGGTTCAGTTCTTAGTCTCATATATCTTGCTGTGTCCTACAAAATGCACATTGGGAATTTAAAGACTGTTTAACATTCTGCTTTTAGAGTACATGAGCCATGTCATTTGAACTATGAATGACCATTTGGTGGTTTTTTAATTCCTGAGGATACTTCGTTCCCTTGAAATAAGAAACAATGTTTAAGAGGATAATTTCTTTGAGAAATAGTAGTAAGTGCACATGGTAGTAGTTTTCTATCATTCTGCTTCCTAAATGATTACCCTTAAAACCGATCATAAATCCTACCTGTGTGAGGGCAATGAGAAATAGCTCAGGAAGCTGTCAGGAAGGTGACTTCGGGAGTATGTGAGTTAACTGAGTGGTGCCAACATAGCTTTACCACAAAGCACTCATCAGGTATTAGTATATGGACTATGAGATAGTTTTTCCTTATTTTTCAAAAGTGACTAACATCTAAAAAAAAAGTGTGAAATAAATTCTTGTCTTGAGAAAGTTGCTCTCTGATAGTCACATCTTCAAATTTTAAAGTAGAAAATAGTTCTATAGTCATAGTTACATTTGGGAAATCAATATTTGATAATAAAAGTTCTATCAATGGCTGAATGAATGGACTGTTGTATAAGAGGAAAAGAAATCCTGAGATCTTCAAATGCTTTATATTAAAGTGTACTTGGGTAGCACATTTATGTGCAGCATTTTATAGTACTTTATGAAGCTGTATCCTCCAGTCATCTTGGTATTAAAGACCCAAGGAAAATTTTACTAATTTCTCTAGACCTTGAGTAGCAATTGTAGAAAATTAATTTATTCACTGCCTTTATGATAATATAGCATAAGGTTCAGAACACTGGTTATGTAGTTAGGCTGCCTAGGTTTGAATCTTTATTATCTTCTTATTAGCAATATGACCTTATTAGGCATTTGCAAGTCACACAATCTTTTCTGTCACCTTATCTGTAAAATAAAGATATAATCAGTGCCTATTTCATAAAGTTTATCAAGATTAAATGAGGATAAAGCATATAAGTAGAATTCTCGGGATAGTGTTTGGCATACAATAAGTGTTCTAACATTTTGGACACTCCTTTCAAGCCAAGGAGTATGAAAATGATCAAGGTGCAAGGAGATTAAGGAAGGCACCCCTTGGGATCTGTATTTCCCTTTGCTTCTCTCTTGCTCATCAATAGTTCAGGGAGCTTCTCAGGAAGCCACAGCAGATATTACTAGAGATGTTATATAGAGAAAAACCGGAGTGCTGCTTTGTGTGTCAGTAACCACAAATGCAACACTGCTATTGTCTGCATAAAAATAGGTAATGTCAGGTAGACTTCTCAGTAGTTAAATGATACAATTAGAAGCACTGTTGAACATACTTTTCACAAAATGGAAAAAAAACTTCATACAAGATCTAGCAGAGCTAAAATTTAAATACCCAGCTTGAGTTATGTGCTTCTAAATATAGCTCAGTTTCTGTTATCTGCATGGCTCATCATCCAGCATGAAGATTAGCATGTGCTTATATCCATACAATTGGCAGGTATTTAATTTACGGTAACTGGGTTTTTAAATTTAAATGTTAGATTTAATAGGCTAGATAAAACGTAACAATTATGTATGAAAAAATTAATTGAGTCTGTTGTAATTCATTCAAGTAATGCTCACAATACAGGGTAAATGGGAAGTAAATCTTTTAGAATCTGCCACTTTACCTTTTTTAGTAGTTGCACAGTTCTTCAGCACAGTTTTATGGCATAGTTCTTATTTAACAGACATGCATATTTAAGCACCTTATGTAGAATATATCATAGGAAACAATTGAAAATCTAAGTTATGATGGATGTTGAGATCTATCCTATTTTGTTCCTTAAATACCAGAAAAGTTTAATTCTTTAGACAAATCTTAAAAGGGTACTTCTTAACTCAAACCCATGTTGCTAAACTTTGGCTTCTCTCCTACAAAACTACTAAGCAAAAAACAAACTTACTTTAAAAAATTGCTTTAGCAGATGCTTTTGGTGCCTGATATGGTTTGGATCTTTGTCCCCACCCAAATTTCATGTTGAATTACAATCTGCGATGTTGGAGATGGGGCCTCCTGGGAGGCGATTGGATCATGGTGGTGGTTTCTCATGAATGGGTTAGCACCATCCCTTTGATACTGTTCTTGTGATAGAGTTCTCACAAGATCTAGTTGTTTAGAAGTTTCTCTCTCAGTCCTGCTCCTGCTTTGCTTTTGACCATGAGTAAAAACTCCCTGAGGCCTCCCCAGAATAAGACACTTCAGTGCTTCCTGTACAGCCTGTGGAACTGTGAGCAAATTAAACCTCTTTTCTTTATTCTAAGATGTTTCCTAGAATAAAGAATTCTAAGATTTTTTTCAAGCTCCTGGCCCCTGGTATACACACTCTATCTCACAATTATTTAATCAAACACTAATCTAGGTGCTGCTGTGAAGAGATTTTTCAGATGCAATTAAAGTCCTAATCTATCTGACCTAATTACATGAACCGTTTAAAATCAGAGTTTTTTTAAATCAGAGTTTTTTTTCCACTACTGGCAGAAGAAGGCATCAAGATTCATCCCTACTGGCTGAAAAGAAAGTAAACATCCGTTTTGTGAACTGCTTGGGGCCCTGGGAGGAGCAGGTGGGGAGAGGGCACCTGGCAAGGAAACATGGGCAGTCTCAGTGGGAACTGAGAGCAAAACTGAAAGTGAAATTTGAGTCCTACAACTATAGGATGAATTCTGCTAATAACCAATAAGCTTGGAAGGGAACCCTGAATCCAGATGAGAACCACAGTCCTGGCCAACACCTTCATTTTAGTCTAGTGAGACCCTGAGCAGAGAATCTAATTATGTCACACCTGAACTTCTGGCCTTCAGAAACTGAGCTAAAAAATGGGTGCTTTTTTTAAGCTGCTGCCTGTGATAATTTATTGTGCAGCAATAAAAAAAACTAATGCACTAATGTTCAACTGTTGCTAATAGTTCTGTGTGAGCTCAGACTCACCTCATACCAGTATCATCCTACCTTAAGGATTCACTTTGTGTCCATCCTCTTTCTACCTCAGGGTCTTCTCCAATGAATAGAAGCTTCTTTGGCCCTGTGCAATCACAGCTTGGAAGTATAAGGGACTTGATACTCTACACCACTAATCCAATGGAGGGTAAGTCCAGTAGATGAAAGTTCCAGCCTAGTGCTCTTTGAGTGGACAATTCCACATGTTTCACAGAAGTCCTGGTAGAACTGAGCCTTGATTCCCAGAGCAGTGACCTCAACTGCTCACTATCTCAACATTTTATTAACTTATCCTTCTTGTCTCATTTTCTTTCTGCAATAAACTTTCCTGCATGCAAGTTCTTCTCTCAGATTCTGTTTTCAGGGAAATCCAAACTAAGAGAGTTGCAAGCCTTTTAAATGAACTAGATAAGAAGCAAGCCAATCTTCCCCTCCTTGAGTGCTACATCTCTTGGGATTATTACCAAGAGATGCAGTATCGAAGATAAAAAGAAAATGTCTCTTCAGCAAATCATAAGAAGAAAATAATACTTTCAGATTGAAAGAGTCAAAATTAGATGATTGTGTGAAGTATATTCTGAAAAATTCTGGAATCAGCATGTGTTATCACTTGTGTCAACTCCCAAAACAATGATCATTACAATTTCTTTCACGTGAAGAATGCTTCATATTTATAAAGTACTTTCATATGTATTATTTCTTTTTATTCCCACAACAATCTAGATTATGCTTTTAGTATTCCAATGATCTTGGGATATTCTATAGCTTGAAGGGGGTTAAAATTATTTTTGAGGAATAGATATTATGTAGTTGTTAATATGAACTTTTCCTCTTGTGATTTAATAATGTCTTCCAAAGAATATCATTGAAGTCCTTCTTCATTTTAAAACTGTCACATGTTTTGATACAGGTAAATTTTTTGTTATCTTTTTGTCTTTTGGTCTGCCAATTCTATGATGGTTAAAAATTCCTTCAATATATAGAAGAAACACATAACTTAGTGGAGAGTTATAACTTAGTTCTCTTTTTGTTTGTAGCCTCTTTATTTAGTATTTATTTCATGTCTTCACTTACTAATACTCAGTAATGTTTAAGAAATTCGTAGTTTTCATGATATTTCTGGTTGGAATAGTGAGATTCTTGAGAACTGTGATTTTTTTGAGCATTTGAAAAACTATTTATTGAATAAGTAATACATTCACATAGTTCAAAATTCTAAAGGAACAAAACAGCCTACAATACTGTTAATACTATATGAAAACTGTGAGTTTTAAACAATTCCTGGGCCCTAAATTCTCTGCATTCTGAAACTTTGCTATTATTTCCAAGATAGATTCTTGCTGATTATATTCAGGGAAAGTGATCTAACAGAACCCGGAAAATCTCTTTGGGAAAATTAGACATTCTCTGGAAGGTCCTTTCTGTCTCTATGTTATGTTCTCTGAATTTCTACTGCTTAGTTCTTTGCTAGTTCTTTTTTTTTTAAATTTGACAGTCATTTCCTGCTGCTTTTTCGAATCTCAAAGTGTAGTCCTCTGTTTGAGGTATCACAGTTGGTTGTTACAGAAAAAGTTTTTTTATGTTACAATTGGAAGATTATGACTTCAGGAAGGTGAAAGTAGCAAAGGAAATAGAATCCAAACCAAGATCTTTAGTGGAAAAAAATACAAGAAAACATGTAGAATTGGTCTCAAGTTTTCTATTATGTTTTAAAATTTCCCCATAAGCCATCATAACTCTTCAGAGGCATATTAAAATTGATGGCTTAGGGTGAACCTTTCAATGATATTTTTATTTTTACCAATTCTAATTTATTTTTTCCCAACTCCTTTCTCATGATCTAACTTTCAATAATGCTAACAAAGATGGTGTTGTTTTGTATTTTGTAAATTAAGCAACCCATACCTCTATATATTCATAATTGCCTTAGACAGTTGAAGGTGAAATTTTGGAGCTCTTCATAGTTAATCTAGTGGCAATTCCTTTTCTCACTTATGCATTTATAATAAGCCAGTGTTTTCTAAAACTAGAACTATGGCTACTGTGTTCCCAGGCAGCCAGTAGTTACCATGCCTTATAACTGACTGATCATACCCCTAGAAAAACCCTTGTCAGAGCCTGAAGCTTTATGGCCTTAATTCTACATCTCACTAATTAATGAATCATGTTCATTCTCAGGTCTGTTATTTCTTAGCACATGATCATTTTCTCATAGTCTGTGATCAATTTGGCTTCCTAAATCGTTTAATGTTAGAATTTCCACCATTGTTTGCATGGTATTGTACGTGTCTTTATGCTCACACAAATTATTCATACAGCCAGATTTAGACTGATTTTTCAACATACCTCATTGTGGTCATCAATCAGTGTTCTTATACAACAAACCTATTTTATTACTTTGAATAGTCTTCCCATGAAGACATGGAAAATAATCTTCATGTCTCTCTACAAGGAACAATTACCAAAGTTGATCTGTACTTCTGAGGATTGTGGTAATGTGATAGTCACTGAAATGGATGTGGCAAGGGTAAAACTTAATCTGAGAATTGTAAATAGCATCATTAAAACCTTAAATATATATCGCCACATTAAAATGGGCCCAAATTATTAGGGAGCCATAATTCCTTAGACAGCCTGCTTTAAAAAGGTAATGATTAGAGGCCCCCTTCCCTTAGAGTGTTGGATTTGGGTTGGGGGAATATTTGGAAAGAATCCAGAAATGTATTTATAACATACACATTTCTCATTGACATTCCTTTTCTCTGCAAAGGACATTATCTAATAAAATGATTTAACACAAACAAATAAAGAATGTTCACACTTCTAGACCAGATTATTTCAGTATCTTGACATTTCTTTTAAAATTTGCAGTGGTAATTACAGCTTTGTCAGGTAAGTAATCAATTAGGTAAAAGTTTAAGTGCAAAGTTTTATCTGGCATGAGAAGATTAATATGTGCTTTGCTAATAACTACATTTAGTAGGATGGATCTCTTTAGTAGTTCTATTTGTCTACTGTGCAAATTCATGATTACATTTCCCAATTACCTCAGATACTGCTGTCATTGTTTTTCTTCTCCAGAGGTGTTAATGCTTTGGTTTTTGGCATTAATTATATTGGAAATTACTTTATAAAATAAATATGAAAAGCAGTTTTTTACTTAGAAATAGCAACAGAGGTTGGGTGCTATGACTCATTCATACCTGTAATCCCAGCACTTTGGGAGGCCAAGATGGGAGGATCACTTGAGGCCAGGAGTTTGAGGCCAGTCTGGGTGACGTCGTGAGACCCTGGCTCTCCAAAAAAAAAAAAAAAAAAAAAAAAAAAAAAAAAAAAAAAAAAAAAAAAAAAAAGAAAGAAAGAAAAGAAATAAGTAGCAACAGAATTTGGTGTTTCAGTGAACTTCTTTTTCCTAGCCCAAACAAGGTCTCTTACCCAAAGTTTTGGAAAAACAAATAAATGTATTTTTGTCATATCTTGTTAAGCAGATAGAAAACTATTCACTATAATTCCACAAATATTTGGTGAACATTTGCTATGCCCCATGTATATTGCTAAGTTGCATGGGTGCAAATGGATACAATGTGGTCCTTTTTCTCAGTTTTCTCAAAAAAGGGAAAAGGGAAAGGTACACAACTAAATACACTAAGATAAAGACATTGACAAAGTGGTTTTGAAGCTCAGAGAGTGGGCATTTACTTCTATCTTTAATATTTCTATCTAGTCTTCCTTGGGTATGTTAGATTTTTAGCTGGGTCTTGAAGGATGAGTATGAGTTAGTCAGATGGAAAAAGAGGAAAAGGTTTGCCAGGCAGAAAAAATATCATAGATAAAGCAAGTACGGTAGTTTTCGAAAAAGGAAATTATAGAGAAAGGAGAACTGTATTAGAGGAGCCCATTTCCATCCTGCTAAAATCTTTACATGTCCAACAAGATAAATAGGGTAAGCAAATATCTCAAATAACCTTTGGCAGCATTATCAACATAATCCTGAATGAATCTTAACCCAGCTCACTCCCCATCTAGACACCAAACTCAGAGGCAATTGTGCAATAGGCAGATCATGGACTTTGAGATCATATAGATTTTTTTTTTCAAAAGGCAGATTTATCACTTGCAAGTTGGATAGGCTTGAGAAATCTGGACTTTTGTGTCACAAAAGGTTCAATCTATAATATGAGGATAACTACAACTTTACAGGGTTATTCTGAAGGTGTAAAGAGCAATATGTAAAGATCTTGGAACATTGTATGTATTCTATATGTGTTGGCTTCCATTTCCTTTTCTGTTCTTGAATGCCTGTGCAAAGCCGAAAAGTATGAAAATATACACTTATTTGCAGAGCACTACTTAGATTCCAAGGGCTAAACTGTAGTATAGATAGCTTTGGAGGTCAGAGTATGAGACTGAACATTAATATCAGGCTTCATGAAGGATCTTATTATCTTGTGAGACAGTTATATTTTTCATATTGTGTGTGATGAGGAGTGTATAAATTATCCACTGCTGTATAATAAACAATCCCCAAAATGTTGTGGCTTAAAATAATAACTGCTTAATAATACTCACAAGTCAAAGGGTAAGCTGGCTGGTAATGCGGGTCTGGCTCAGGCTCAGCTGAACTTGACTAGACTTGCTCCTTTTCAGTGGTTGGCTAGATAGGATGGCTTTATTCACAGGCCTGGTGCTTGGCTGCCAGTTAGGTGGGGCGATGAAGGCTATTGGACTGAATGTATCCTGTCATCCATCAGGTAAGCTTAGGCTTGTTCACAGATGGTGACAGTGTTTCCAGGAGTGAGAGGAATGAGACTCTACCTCTTGGTAAGAGAGCCAGCAACATCACATTGCAAAGGGACCCGAGTATAAACAAAAGTGGATAGTTGTGGCTATTTTTTGTAATTTACTGCAAAAAGCTACTAACATATGAATGAAAAAATAAATGGCAGAATCAAATTTGTGTCTAGAGTAATCATTCTAATAGCAGTAGGAGAAAAGGAAAGGAGATAGAGTGGACAAAAGGCAAGAGTAACTGTAGACTTTGTAATTGTACTGGGAAAAATTATCGTATGAATATTCTGAGTCTTTACCACTTAGCAAGGAAAGAAGATACTAATCTTGTTTACCTATTTTCTTCTCTACCCATTACCTCTAAGGAGATTTCTGCCATTTCCAGACTCCCTCTGGGATGTTGTTAGGCAGAGCAGGGAGAAGAGGGAAAGACTAGGGCTGAATGGGATTGGAAGAGTATATACAGAGTACTTTTTTACTGGTAGTTTGAGAGAGAGTGATATGGTAGGACTGGTGGTGTGAAAGAAAAGTTGATGGGAGGGAAAACAAAAAGAATTTTATAAATGTTGGCATGGGCTACCACTTTCAAGAAATAGGGAAAAATGTCATGTGCCAAGTGTCTTCCATTTGCCCTTCCAAATTCACTGTTTACTCTTTTCTACCCTGCTCTTTTCTCCATGAGGCTGACCTAATATGGATTATATACATGGACAACCTTGCCCATTGCCTTCTGATAGGGCAGTGAGAGCCTAGAAGAATGTAAGAAGAAGTGAAGAAAAGGATATTGGAGTATTTATTCTCTCAGCCAGCCAGCCAGCCAGCAAAGAATGTAGACCATCATTATACACATTTGTTAGATGTTGCTCTTATTTCCAACTCAATTTTTTAAAATTCTAGGCAAGTTGACTATAATTTGTTCAGGTTTTAAAAAATATATTATTATATTTAGTCCTTACAGAAACTCTTATGAGGAAGGTAATATTAGTTTTACTTTATAGGTCTGGAAACAAAAGTTCAGAGATAGATTAAATGAGTTACCTACCACCCAAGGTTTTATTTCCCCCTGAGGCTTTTAAAGCTACTTTGGAAGAAAATAAATTTTTGTGTCTAGAATTAATTTTGGAGCCCTGTAACTTCTCAGTAGAATAGAGAGGAAGTGGTCAGGATTTAATTTTCTTTCTTAGTCTTCATTCCAAAGAATTAAGATTAAAATTATTCTTTAAACCTCTTAGTTACCATTCCTAAAAAGAAATTTAGGTAGGAGAACAAATAGAGATAGTAACAAACTATCTCATTTTATATATAAAAAAAGTAATACCAGTAATTTGTAATTTTTCTTCTTGATTGATTTGCACAGGGAAATTCTATGTCCACAAACCAAGTTTTTTTTTTTATTTTTTAAACCTGGGCAATAATAAACTTCCATTTGTTTGGGAAAACTTTTTCTGTGACACCTGTCAAATAATTTTCTAAGTACTGTGGAAATTCTTCCACAAATTCATGTAAGCAGCATCTAAAACACATTCTTAAGTGTTATTGTTTAAACATAGTGTATATATGGTTTAGAAAAAAAATTTCAAAACAATGAAGTTTTACATGTCTCTTTTTTCATATATAATCTAGGCCATCTAGTCTTCTTAATTTGTACCTGGTAATATCGTTTGTATCTATGCCTATATCTATATATTTCATAATAAATATTTAAATCTTTACTTAAAATTTTTCTTCTTGCCATTCCAGACTAGTATATGCTATTAACATTTGGAAAGCTCAAGAGGTAAATTGAGAACAGCTGTGGAATGATTAATATTGATGCCTTGGGTACGATGTTCTGTCAGTCTTGTGAGTGGCAGTAAACCACCAGGAAAGTGGAACTGAACTGTATCTTTTCTCATCTTGTTACATATATTAGCTGACACAAAGACTGACTATAAAAGGACACATCTTCCCCAACTCTCTAGCTAACAACTGCATGACTCTCCTTTATATAAGGTTATATTTGAGGATATATTTATATAGTTTGATATATAATACATATTAATTAACTCATTTAGAAATTGCCTATTATGGTGATTGGTTTGCAAATGATTTTGAATTCTTTCATCAAAGATGGAAACTGAGTAGTTTGTTTTTAAAGTTTGGTCATTTGAATTTATTTCGGTTTGTTTTGTTTCAAATTGCCAGTGATCTTCAAAATGGCACCTTACGGTTTTCAAAACAAAATGTCTTCTTTAGCATCAGTGGCTACACTGACTTTACAGGTGAGAAGCAATATCAAAGGAGGTCCATGTATTGTGCATGTGTTGTTCAGGCAGGGTTTAACCATGAGTAGTGTAGAAAACTACTCTCAAGGTATTTCCCCAAGCAAGAGATAAGTTCTTGAAAAAGAAGGTGATGTTTCATGTATGTAGCAATTTTTGAGTTCTTAATGCTATTAGCATTCAAATAATCACCACTTGTCCTCCTAATTTCACATCTTTAGAATAATATTCTATTTTGTCCACTTATCTTCAATGCAGTGTTAGAAGCAGATAATTTATTTTGGATGTTGGCAGGGGAAGAAATGGAAGACAAACTTTCTTCCTATGAGGCATTGGGCCTTAGCCTATACAGTGCCCAATCAAGTCTCCTAATATTTTGCTCAGGTTATAAATGTATATTTAACTACTGACTGGCTTCCAGGAGTTGTGTTCCTCTGTATCACCATATATTAGAATAGATCTTGGTATATTTTATAGTTAAGCAATTCCATACAACTCTGCAAATTTTAATTGACTATAGCAAAAATTGTTCCTATGCTATATCAGAAAAACTTTCAGTCCTCTAGAATATGTAATTTTGAAAATAGTTTCCACACTGATCATTACAGGGTCTCATGATGTACTAGAAATTTCTCTATGACTATAGAAAGAGAAAATAATTCAATGAGTTCCTCAGAC
The DNA here is from genome assembly GCF_024542745.1 of Macaca thibetana thibetana. NCBI lineage: Eukaryota > Metazoa > Chordata > Mammalia > Primates > Cercopithecidae > Macaca > Macaca thibetana. The sequence goes on from NC_065581.1 coordinate 98,089,016, forward strand.
TTGACCAGATTTTACTTGACCACCTTCTTACTACAATTTACAACCACCCTCATCCTGGGTTTATTCCAACACTCCATTTCCAAGGGAAGTGTTCCATATGGATATGGAAGCAGTGTTACAGTAGCTTTCTGCAATAATTGGCATTTTGATGTGTGGTAGAATGGTGGTAAAAATGAATACAATTATTTGTCCTTTTTGTATCTATGCTCTTTGCAGTATGACTTTGCAGCTTCTCACATCTAGAGGTGGAGTTTATTTCCTCATCTCTTTAGACTGGGTATGTCTTGTGCCTTGCTTTGGCCAGTATAATGTGATGAAATTGTGCCAGTTTCAAGCATTGGCCTCAAGGGGTCTTGAATGCTTCTACTTGTCCTCTTGGTTTCCTGCCCCAGCACATGAACTAAGCCAGGCTAGCTTGCTAGATGACCAGAGATACATTATCATTGGAATATAGTAGGTCCTTACTAAAAATGTGTTTATAAATAAATGAATGGTATTCCACAGCATCTTTGCTCACTTCTGGCCATTTATCTTCTTTCTTGGTATGGTAGATTGTATGCCTCAGCTTCACTAATATCTGCTTTTCTTCCCCTTCTTGAGGAAGGATTATATCCTCCCATTCATTGAAGTCAGGCTTAGCCATGTGACTAGACTGAACAAAGAAACATGAGTGGAACTGGTTAGGCTTAGGATTAGGGTGTCACTTTCAGGTAGAAGCTTTAAAACTAGATTATGGTTTGCTATATTGTCTTTCTCCTTACTATTACAAAAGGCAAGTACTCCATATAGGGCCTGCCCTATCCTCCTGAGCTCATGAATGAAGATGAAATATGGCAGAGTTGGTTGATTCAACCAACTCTTTATGGGCACATTGCAAGAGCAGGAAGAAAAACTCTTATTATTATAAACCATCACTGACATTTTGGAATTGTTTGTTATTGCAGCATAATCTAGCCTATTATAACCACATGCTGGATGATCACTACCACTTATATACTGTTTTTATTACTACTTAAATACTTATGACAAATATATATCGCTATCCATATATATATATTGCTGGTGGGCATTTAAGATGATACAGTCACTTAGTGAAAAAAATTGGCAGTGTCTTAAAAAGTCAAACATATATCTATGATACAAACGAGCCATTCTACTTCTGTATTTATACTTGAAGGAAATGAAAGCATGTTTGTACAAAGACTTTTGCAAATGTTCACCGTAGTCCAAAAAAGGGTCAAATGTTCCTCAACATGCTGGTGGGTAAACAATATTAGTATATCTATCTAATGAATACTACTCAGCAATAAAAAGAATGAACTACTGATGTATGCAGCAAAATGGATGAACACAAAATCATTATTCTAAGTAAAAACAGCCAAAGAAAGTTTCTATTTTATATGATACCATGTCTGTGAAATTTCTAAATCCATAGAGACAGAATGTAGATCAGTGGTTGCATGGGATTCAGGGTGATAACTTTTCTAAAGCTGGATTGTAGCAGTGCAAAAATTTAAAAATTATTGAACTATGCATTTACAATGAATGAATTTATGGTTTGTAAATTCTACCTCAATAATACTGAAAAGAAAATTAGACCCATTTTTTTTCTTAGTTCTACATGTATATCTAACTACTGACTAGCTATTTCTGCCTAGACAACTCGTAAGTGCTTCAAAATTACACAACAAGTAGGCTGTGTATTTCCTTTGGCATTTCTCCAAATTATATTTCAGCACCCTATTACCTATAGTATTACCACACAGAAAGTTGCTCCAGCCAAATAACTTTTTTTAGACTCCTTGCAACTAGTTACCTCTCTATTCAAGTTGTCCACACACTATTAATCCTATCTTTTGCATATACCTCAAACTTATCAGCTCCTCTTATTTTCATTCACTTGCTAACTTTTTTCTCATCTCCAGCACTACTCTAATGCTCTTACTTCTAATGTTGCCATATTTTGAATTTTTTATTTTTTAATGTCTCTTGAATGGCCAGAGTCTAAAGATGTTTTATAACAATGAGGATGAATATATCATAAATTATTACATTCACTTTATAAATATATGCTGACATG